>NC_092337.1:279597500-280197500 GCF_046630445.1 Rutidosis leptorrhynchoides
TGAGATTTATATTTACATGATTAAATGTTTCCAACATGTTAAGCAATCAAACTTGTTAAGACTTGATTAATTGAAATATGTTTCATATAGACAATTGACCACCCAAGTTGACCCGTGATTCACGAACGTTAAAACTTGTAAAAACTATATGATGACATATATATGGATATATATATATGGATATATATATATAGTTAACATGATACTATGATAAGTAAACATATCATTAAGTATATTAACAATGAACTACATATGTAAAAACAAGACTACTAACTTAATGATTTTTAAACGAGACATATATGTAACGATTATCGTTGTAAAGACATTTAATGTATATATATATCATATTAAGAGATATTCATACATGATAATATCATGATAATATAATAATTTAAAATCTCATTTGATATTATAAACATTGGGTTAACAACATTTAACAAGATCGTTAACCTAAAGGTTTCAAAACAACACTTACATGTAACGACTAACGATGACTTAACGACTCAGTTAAAATGTATATACATGTAGTGTTTTAATATGTATTTATACACTTTTTAAAGACTTCAATACACTTATCAAAATACTTCTACTTAACAAAAATGCTTACAATTACATCCTCGTTCAGTTTCATCAACAATTCTACTCGTATGCACCCGTATTCGTACTCGTACAATACACAGCTTTTAGATGTATGTACTATTGGTATATACACTCCAATGATCAGCTCTTAGCAGCCCATGTGAGTCACCTAACACATGTGGGAACCATCATTTGGCAACTAGCATGAAATATCTCATAAAATTACAAAAATATGAGTAATCATTCATGACTTATTTACATGAAAACAAAATTACATATCCTTTATATCTAATCCATACACCAACGACCAAAAACACCTACAAACACTTTCATTCTTCAATTTTATTCATCTAATTAATCTCTCTCAAGTTCTATCTTCAAGTTCTAAGTGTTCTTCATAAATTCTACAAGTTCTAGTTACATAAAATCAAGAATACTTTCAAGTTTGCTAGCTCACTTCCAATCTTGTAAGGTGATCATCCAACCTCAAGAAATCTTTGTTTCTTACAGTAGGTTATCATTCTAATACAAGGTAATAATCATATTCAAACTTTGGTTCAATTTCTATAACTATAACAATCTTATTTCAAGTGATGATCTTACTTGAACTTGTTTTCGTGTCATGATTCTGCTTCAAGAACTTCGAGCCATCCAAGAATCCGTTGAAGCTAGATCCATTTTTCTCTTTTCCAGTAGGTTTATCCAAGGAAATTAAGGTAGTAATGATGTTCATAACATCATTCGATTCATACATATAAAGCTATCTTATTCGAAGGTTTAAACTTGTAATCACTAGAACATAGTTTAGTTAATTCTAAACTTGTTCGCAAACAAAAGTTAATCCTTCTAACTTGACTTTTAAAATCAACTAAACACATGTTCTATATCTATATGATATGCTAACTTAATGATTTAAAACCTGGAAACACGAAAAACACCGTAAAACCGGATTTACGCCGTCGTAGTAACACCGCGGGCTGTTTTGGGTTAGTTAATTAAAAACTATGATAAACTTTGATTTAAAAGTTGTTATTCTGAGAAAATGATTTTTATTATGAACATGAAACTATATCCAAAAATTATGGTTAAACTCAAAGTGGAAGTATGTTTTCTAAAATGGTCATCTAGACGTCGTTTTTTCGACTGAAATGACTACCTTTACAAAAACGACTTGTAACTTATTTTTCCGACTATAAACTAATAATTTTTCTGTTTATATTCATAAAATAGAGTTCAATATGAAACCATAGCAATTTGATTCACTCAAAACGGATTTAAAATGAAGAAGTTATGAGTAAAACAAGATTGGATAATTTTTCTCATTTTAGCTACGTGAAAATTGGTAACAAATCTATTCCAACCATAACTTAATCAACTTGTATTGTATATTATGTAATCTTGAGATACCATAGACACGTATACAATGTTTCGACCTATCATGTCGACACATCTATATATATTTCGGAACAACCATAGACACTCTATATGTGAATGTTGGAGTTAACTATACAGGGTTGAGGTTGATTCCAAAATATATATAGTTTGAGTTGTGATCAATACTGAGATATGTATACACTGGGTCGTGGATTGATTCAAGATAATATTTATCGATTTATTTCTGTACATCTAACTGTGGACAACTGGTTGTAGGTTACTAACGAGGACAGCTGACTTAATAAACTTAAAACATCAAAATATATTAAAAGTGTTGTAAATATATTTTGAACATACTTTGATATATATGTATATATTGTTATAGGTTCGTGAATCAACCAGTGGCCAAGTCTTACTTCCCGACGAAGTAAAAATCTGTGAAAGTGAGTTATAGTCCCACTTTTAAAATCTAATATTTTTGGGATGAGAATACATGCAGATTTTATAAATGATTTACAAAATAGACACAAGTACGTGAAACTACATTCTATGGTTGAATTATCGAAATCGAATATGCCCCTTTTTATTAAGTCTGGTAATCTAAGAATTAGGGAACAGACACCCTAATTGACGCGAATCCTAAAGATAGATCTATTGGGCTTAACAAACCCTATCCAAAGTACCGGATGCTTTAGTACTTCGAAATTTATATCATATCCGAAGGGTGTCCCGGAATGATGGGGATATTCTTATATATGCATCTTGTTAATGTCGGTTACTAGGTGTTCACCATATGAATGATTTTTATCTCTATGTATGGGATGTGTATTGAAATATGAAATCTTGTGGTCTATTATTATGATTTGATATATATAGGTTAAACCTATAACTCACCAACATTTTTGTTGACGTTTTAAGCATGTTTATTCTCAGGTGATTATTAAGAGCTTCCGCTGTCGCATACTTAAATAAGGACGAGATTTGGAGTCCATGCTTGTATGATATTGTGTAAAAACTGCATTCAAGAAACTTATTTTGTTGTAACATATTTGTATTGTAAACCATTATGTAATGGTCGTGTGTAAACAGGATATTTTAGATTATCATTATTTGATAATCTACGTAAAGCTTTTTAAACCTTTATTGATGAAATAAAGGTTATGGTTTGTTTTAAAATGAATGCAGTCTTTGAAAAACGTCTCATATAGAGGTCAAAACCTCGCAACGAAATCAATTAATATGGAACGTTTTTAATCAATAAGAACGGGACATTTCAGTTGGTATCCGAGCGTTGGTCTTAGAGAACCAGAAAATTTGCATTAGTGTGTCTTATCGAGTTTGTTAGGATGCATTAGTGAGTCTGGACTTCGACCGTGTTTTCTTTAAAAATGATTGCTTAACATTTTTGTTGGAAACTATATATTTTTAACATATGAATATTATGTGATATATTAATCTCTTAACGTGTTTGATATTATGTGATAGATGTCTACCTCTAGAACAAGTCCCATTGACTCACCTAATAATAATGAAGAGTCAAATGTAAATTGGAATGATTCGTGGACTGATTCACAAGTTCCCGAAGAGGAATCGGAAGAAGAGTCAGAACCGGAAGAAGAATCAGAACCGGAAGAAGAATCGGAACCGGAAGAAGAAATAGAACTGGTGGGGGAAATAATAAAACGGTTAAGTAAAAGAGAATCCTCAACCAACCGACCAAGGTTAATTATGGTCAATGGTGTTTCCACCAAGGAAGCAAAATATTGGGAGGATTACCAATTCTCCGATGAATCGGATTCTGACGAGAATTCCGATGATGTTATAGAAATTACCCCAACTGAATTTAAAAATGCAAAAGAAAATAATAAGGGAAAGGGCATAAAAATAGAGAAATCTAATTCCAACCCCGATGAACTTTATATGTATCGTCAACCCCCGAAGTCCTTAAGTTGTAACAATGACCCGGGAACCTCTAAACCACCAGGTTTTTCTAAACCAATGTGGACAACGACGGCTCGTATTAGGGGAACATCATATATCCCTAGAAACTTGGCAAAACGAACCAAAACCGAACAAAAAGAAACGAGCGAGTCGGAATAAGATAGTTATATTCGTGTGGTGTAATATATGTAATATAGTGTGCTTATGCTTTATGATATATGTAAAAATTGCTTGTATTAATAAGTATTTTTTTTTTATGAATCTAACTCTTGTCTATTTTACAGTATAAAAACACAAAATGGATAGACAACCCAATATTTTAAGAGACCTACCCGGAGACATGATTGATGAAATCTTGTCTAGAGTCGGTCAGAATTCCTCGGCACAACTATTTAAGGCGAGATCAATTTGTAAGACATTCGAAGAACGTTCCAAGAATGCCTTGGTTTATAAAAGGCTTTCGTTCGGAAGATGGGGGATATCACATTGGGAAATCCATAAGTTACGATGTGTTTACTTTGACGCATATATTGCGGGGAACCCAAATGCTATTTTACGCAACGGGTTAAGAAATTATTTTGACTCAGTATATCCGAATATAGGACTTCGTGATTTAGAAAAAGCGGCTAACATGCAACATAAAGAAGCATGTTATGCTTACGGGTTAGTAATGTTCGCTTCTCACCAAAGTGAGAACAAGAACATCGGGCTACAACTATTAAACAAAACGTTCCCACAAGTAACGGAGTCGGTAATTGGGATAAGAAATGAGGTTTTTAGGTTATTACGAGACTGTTGGTCATTACGTAACCCTCGTCCCTTTGACGACGTTACAACACGCTGTCTTATCAACGGCCATAACGGTTATGTTCCACAAGACCAAGGATGGGAAGTAGTCCTAGTAAAACCAGAATGCATGACTTGTTTCTGGACATATGAATTACGTGTCTTTATTGCCTTTGCTGAACTACTTGTGTACTAGCTAGAATTATCTTCACAACTATCTTGTATCAAAGTTATCGTGTGCTATATTTCATGCTTTATGTAAAATAAGCGGTATTGTAAGTTTGTAAAATATTGTATAAAAGTTTGAACGTGAAATATTATTACAATCAGTTTTTCATATAGAATTGTAGTAGTTGAATTGTATATTAGCTACTAAGTATGAACTTAACGGGTAGGTACTACCCGAATTTAAAATTATAAAATGCTAATATGAAGAAAAAGCTTTTATAAATGAGTTCATATTATGCTACGAAATACTATTAACTACTCTTAATATTCTGTATGATTAACTTGTTCCATTTGACTATTTTGAAGGAAATGGCACCGACTACTCGACACACCGTGAATATGAATGAAGAGGAATTCCGTACTTTTCTTGCTTCAAACATAGCCGCGGTACAGGCTGCGCTACATACCAACAATAACCTTGGATCTGGCAGTACAGGAAATCGTGTAGGATGCACCTACAAAGAATTCACTGCCTGCAAACCTTTGGAATTTGATGGAACCGAAGGACCGATCGGATTGAAACGGTGGACCGAGAAGGTCGAATCGGTGTTTGCCATAAGTAAGTGTACTGAAGAGGACAAAGTGAAGTACGCTACGCATACCTTCACAGGTTCTGCGTTAACATGGTGGAATACCTATCTAGAGCAAGTGGGACAAGATGATGCGTACGCACTACCGTGGTCAGCATTCAAGCACTTGATGAACGAGAAGTACCGTCCCAGAACCGAGGTCAATAAGCTCAAGACAGAACTTAGAGGGTTACGAACCCAAGGATTTGATATTACCACGTATGAAAGACGATTCACAGAATTGTGCCTATTGTGTCCGGGAGCATTCGAAGATGAGGAAGAGAAGATCGACGCGTTTGTGAAAGGATTACCGGAAAGAATCCAAGAAGATATAAGTTCACACGAGCCCGCCTCCATACAACAGGCATGTAGAATGGCTCACAAACTAGTGAACCAGATTGAAGAAAGAATTAAAGAACAGACTGCTGAAGAGGCCAATGTGAAGCAAGTCAAAAGAAAGTGGGAGGAAAACGGTGATAAGAATCACCAATACAACAACAACAGCAATTACAACAATAATCGCAACAATTATCCCAACAATCGCAACATCAATCGCAACTACAACAAACGGTCCAACAACAACAACAACAACAACAATAACAACAACAACAACAACAACAACAACAACAGCAACTACAACAATCATCCCAACAACAATAATAACCGCAACAACAACAATCAGAAGCAGCTATGCCAAAGGTGTGAAAAGTATCACTCGGGGTTCTGCACCAAATTTTGCAACAAGTGTAAAAGAAATGGTCATAGCGCGGCGAAGTGTGAGGTCTACGGACCAGGGGTTAATAGAACGAAAGGAACAAATGGTGTCAGAACGAGTAATGGCGGAGCAAGTAGTGTCGGAGCAAGTTATGCCAATGTAGTTTGTTATAAATGTGGAAAACCGGGCCACATTATTAGAAATTGCCCGAACCAGGAGAACACGAATGGACAACGCCGCGGAAGAGTTTTCAATATTAATGCGGCAGAGGCACAGGAAGACCCGGAGCTTGTTACGGGTACGTTTCTTATTGACAATAAATCTGCTTACGTTTTATTTGATTCGGGTGCGGATAGAAGCTATATGAGTAGAGATTTTTGTGCTAAATTAAGTTGTCCATTGACGCCTTTGGATAGTAAATTTTTACTCGAATTAGCAAATGGTAAATTAATTTCAGCAGATAATATATGTCAGAATCGAGAAATTAAACTGGTTAGCGAAACATTTAAGATTGATTTGATACCAGTAGAGTTAGGGAGTTTTGATGTGATAATCGGTATGGACTGGTTGAAAGAAGTGAAAGCAGAGATCGTTTGTTACAAAAATGCAATTCGCATTATACGAGAAAAAGGAAAACCCTTAATGGTGTACGGAGAAAAGGGCAACACGAAGCTACATCTTATTAGTAATTTGAAGGCACAAAAACTAATAAGAAAAGGTTGCTATGCTGTTCTAGCACACGTCGAGAAAGTACAAACTGAAGAAAAGAGCATCAATGATGTTCCCGTCGCAAAAGAATTTCCCGATGTATTTCCGAAAGAATTACCGGGATTACCCCCACATCGATCAGTTGAATTTCAAATAGATCTTGTACCAGGAGCTGCACCAATAGCTCGTGCTCCTTACAGACTCGCACCCAGCGAGATGAAAGAACTGCAAAGCCAATTACAAGAACTTTTAGAGCGTGGTTTCATTCGACCAAGCACATCACCGTGGGGAGCTCCTGTTTTGTTTGTCAAGAAGAAAGATGGTACATTCAGGTTGTGTATCGACTACCGAGAGTTGAACAAACTTACCATCAAGAACCGCTACCCACTACCGAGAATCGACGACTTATTTGATCAACTACAAGGCTCGTCTGTTTATTCAAAGATTGACTTACGTTCTGGGTATCATCAAATGCGGGTGAAAGAAGATGATATTCCAAAGACTGCTTTCAGAACACGTTACGGTCATTACGAGTTTATGGTCATGCCATTTGGTTTAACTAATGCACCAGCTGTGTTCATGGACCTTATGAACCGAGTGTGTGGACCATACCTTGACAAGTTTGTCATTGTTTTCATTGATGACATACTTATTTACTCAAAGAATGACCAAGAACACGGTGAACATTTGAGAAAGGTGTTAGAAGTATTGAGGAAGGAAGAATTGTACGCTAAATTTTCAAAGTGTGCATTTTGGTTGGAAGAAGTTCAATTCCTCGGTCACATAGTGAACAAAGAAGGTATTAAGGTGGATCCGGCAAAGATAGAAACTGTTGAAAAGTGGGAAACACCGAAAAATCCGAAACACATACGCCAATTTTTAGGACTAGCTGGTTACTACAGAAGGTTCATCCAAGACTTTTCCAGAATAGCAAAACCCTTGACTGCATTAACGCATAAAGGGAAGAAATTTGAATGGAATGATGAACAAGAGAAAGCGTTTCAGTTATTGAAGAAAAAGCTAACTACGGCACCTATATTGTCATTGCCTGAAGGGAATGATGATTTTGTGATTTATTGTGACGCATCAAAGCAAGGTCTCGGTTGTGTATTAATGCAACGAACGAAGGTGATTGCTTATGCGTCTAGACAATTGAAGATTCACGAACAAAATTATACGACGCATGATTTGGAATTAGGCGCGGTTGTTTTTGCATTAAAGACTTGGAGGCACTACTTATATGGGGTCAAAAGTATTATATATACCGACCACAAAAGTCTTCAACACATATTTAATCAGAAACAACTGAATATGAGGCAGCGTAGGTGGATTGAATTGTTGAATGATTACGACTTTGAGATTCGTTACCACCCGGGGAAGGCAAATGTGGTAGCCGATGCCTTGAGCAGGAAGGACAGAGAACCCATTCGAGTAAAATCTATGAATATAATGATTCATAATAACCTTACTACTCAAATAAAGGAGGCGCAACAAGGAGTTTTAAAAGAGGGAAATTTAAAGGATGAAATACCCAAGGGATCGGAGAAGCATCTTAATATTCGGGAAGACGGAACCCGGTATAGGGCTGAAAGGATTTGGGTACCAAAATTTGGAGATATGAGAGAAATGGTACTTAGAGAAGCTCATAAAACCAGATACTCAATACATCCTGGAACGGGGAAGATGTACAAGGATCTCAAGAAACATTTTTGGTGGCCGGGTATGAAAGCCGATGTTGCTAAATACGTAGGAGAATGTTTGACGTGTTCTAAGGTCAAAGCTGAGCATCAGAAACCATCAGGTCTACTTCAACAACCCGAAATCCCGGAATGGAAATGGGAAAACATTACCATGGATTTCATCACTAAATTGCCAAGGACTGCAAGTGGTTTTGATACTATTTGGGTAATAGTTGATCGTCTCACCAAATCAGCACACTTCCTGCCAATAAGAGAAGATGACAAGATGGAGAAGTTAGCACGACTGTATTTGAAGGAAGTCGTCTCCAGACATGGAATACCAATCTCTATTATCTCTGATAGGGATGGCAGATTTATATCAAGATTCTGGCAGACATTACAGCAAGCATTAGGAACTCGTCTAGACATGAGTACTGCCTATCATCCACAAACTGATGGGCAGAGCGAAAGGACGATACAAACGCTTGAAGACATGCTACGAGCATGTGTTATAGATTTCGGAAACAGTTGGGATCGACATCTACCATTAGCAGAATTTTCCTACAACAACAGCTACCATTCAAGCATTGAGATGGCGCCGTTTGAAGCACTTTATGGTAGAAAGTGTAGGTCTCCGATTTGTTGGAGTGAAGTGGGGGATAGACAGATTACGGGTCTGGAGATTATACAAGAAACTACCGAGAAGATCATCCAAATTCAACAACGGTTGAAAACCGCCCAAAGTCGACAAAAGAGCTACGCTGACATTAAAAGAAAAGATATAGAATTTGAAATTGGAGAGATGGTCATGCTTAAAGTTGCACCTTGGAAAGGCGTTGTTCGATTTGGTAAATGAGGGAAATTAAATCCAAGGTATATTGGACCATTCAAGATTATTGATCGTGTCGGACCAGTAGCTTACCGACTTGAATTACCTCAACAACTCGTGGCTGTACATAACACTTTCCACATCTAGAATTTGAAGAAATGTTTTGCTAAAGAAGATCTCACTATTCCGTTAGATGAAATCCAAATCAACGAAAAACTTCAATTCATCGAAGAACCCGTCGAAATAATGGATCGTGAGGTTAAAAGACTTAAGAAAAACAAGATACCAATTGTTAAGGTTCGATGGAATGCTCGTAGAGGACCTGAGTTCACCTGGGAGTGTGAAGATCAGATGAAGAAGAAATACCCGCATCTATTTCCAGAAGATTCGTCAACACCTTCAACACCTTAAAATTTCGGGACGAAATTTATTTAACGGGTAGGTACTGTAGTGACCCGAACTTTTCCATGTTTATATATATTAATTGAGATTTATATTTACATGATTAAATGTTTCCAACATGTTAAGCAATCAAACTTGTTAAGACTTGATTAATTGAAATATGTTTCATATAGACAATTGACCACCCAAGTTGACCCGTGATTCACGAACGTTAAAACTTGTAAAAACTATATGATGACATATATATGGATATATATATATGGATATATATATAGTTAACATGATACTATGATAAGTAAACATATCATTAAGTATATTAACAATGAACTACATATGTAAAAACAAGACTACTAACTTAATGATTTTTAAACGAGACATATATGTAACGATTATCGTTGTAAAGACATTTAATGTATATATATATCATATTAAGAGATATTCATACATGATAATATCATGATAATATAATAATTTAAAATCTCATTTGATATTATAAACATTGGGTTAACAACATTTAACAAGATCGTTAACCTAAAGGTTTCAAAACAACACTTACATGTAACGACTAACGATGACTTAACGACTCAGTTAAAATGTATATACATGTAGTGTTTTAATATGTATTTATACACTTTTTAAAGACTTCAATACACTTATCAAAATACTTCTACTTAACAAAAATGCTTACAATTACATCCTCGTTCAGTTTCATCAACAATTCTACTCGTATGCACCCGTATTCGTACTCGTACAATACACAGCTTTTAGATGTATGTACTATTGGTATATACACTCCAATGATCAGCTCTTAGCAGCCCATGTGAGTCACCTAACACATGTGGGAACCATCATTTGGCAACTAGCATGAAATATCTCATAAAATTACAAAAATATGAGTAATCATTCATGACTTATTTACATGAAAACAAAATTACATATCCTTTATATCTAATCCATACACCAACGACCAAAAACACCTACAAACACTTTCATTCTTCAATTTTATTCATCTAATTAATCTCTCTCAAGTTCTATCTTCAAGTTCTAAGTGTTCTTCATAAATTCTACAAGTTCTAGTTACATAAAATCAAGAATACTTTCAAGTTTGCTAGCTCACTTCCAATCTTGTAAGGTGATCATCCAACCTCAAGAAATCTTTGTTTCTTACAGTAGGTTATCATTCTAATACAAGGTAATAATCATATTCAAACTTTGGTTCAATTTCTATAACTATAACAATCTTATTTCAAGTGATGATCTTACTTGAACTTGTTTTCGTGTCATGATTCTGCTTCAAGAACTTCGAGCCATCCAAGAATCCGTTGAAGCTAGATCCATTTTTCTCTTTTCCAGTAGGTTTATCCAAGGAAATTAAGGTAGTAATGATGTTCATAACATCATTCGATTCATACATATAAAGCTATCTTATTCGAAGGTTTAAACTTGTAATCACTAGAACATAGTTTAGTTAATTCTAAACTTGTCCGCAAACAAAAGTTAATCCTTCTAACTTGACTTTTAAAATCAACTAAACACATGTTCTATATCTATATGATATGCTAACTTAATGATTTAAAACCTGGAAACACGAAAAACACCGTAAAACCGGATTTACGCCGTCGTAGTAACACCGCGGGCTGTTTTGGGTTAGTTAATTAAAAACTATGATAAACTTTGATTTAAAAGTTGTTATTCTGAGAAAATGATTTTTATTATGAACATGAAACTATATCCAAAAATTATGGTTAAACTCAAAGTGGAAGTATGTTTTCTAAAATGGTCATCTAGACGTCGTTTTTTCGACTGAAATGACTACCTTTACAAAAACGACTTGTAACTTATTTTTCCGACTATAAACTAATAATTTTTCTGTTTAGATTCATAAAATAGAGTTCAATATGAAACCATAGCAATTTGATTCACTCAAAACGGATTTAAAATGAAGAAGTTATGAGTAAAACAAGATTGGATAATTTTTCTCATTTTAGCTACGTGAAAATTGGTAACAAATCTATTCCAACCATAACTTAATCAACTTGTATTGTATATTATGTAATCTTGAGATACCATAGACACGTATACAATGTTTCGACCTATCATGTCGACACATCTATATATATTTCGGAACAACCATAGACACTCTATATGTGAATGTTGGAGTTAACTATACAGGGTTGAGGTTGATTCCAAAATATATATAGTTTGAGTTGTGATCAATACTGAGATATGTATACACTGGGTCGTGGATTGATTCAAGATAATATTTATCGATTTATTTCTGTACATCTAACTGTGGACAACTGGTTGTAGGTTACTAACGAGGACAGCTGACTTAATAAACTTAAAACATCAAAATATATTAAAAGTGTTGTAAATATATTTTGAACATACTTTGTGTTGAGTTTTAACAAGTTTCAAAATACTTAAAACCTTTTAAGAATCAAAAATAAGCGGAAGCATGTATGTATTACCATTTAAAACTTGTAAACCTTTACCAATTAAAGTTAAAACCCAATTAGGATCAAGTTGTGAAATAATATGCTTACAAACTACAAGATAGTAATTTAGAAGTTATACCTTCTCCAAGTTAGGAGGTTATTTACTTCCAAGAATGACGAATTTGAAGATGAAAACACCAAGCTTATGCTTCTCCAATATCACCCTTAACCTTGGCTAGACTTTGTAACCTCAACACTCTTGTTAATCTAGCTTGAAACCCACTTTTATGTACTCAAAATTCTGGACAGCAGCTCTCAAGAAATGATGATGAATGCAAGTTCCAAAAGCATGAAACCTCAAGGGATAATACCCCAAGCTTGTACCCA
Organism: Rutidosis leptorrhynchoides; assembly: GCF_046630445.1. NCBI lineage: Eukaryota > Viridiplantae > Streptophyta > Magnoliopsida > Asterales > Asteraceae > Rutidosis > Rutidosis leptorrhynchoides. The sequence continues at coordinate 279,610,136 of NC_092337.1, forward strand.
ACACCTAATACTATGGTTAGGATTTTATTATTCTTGATTATCACTTGAAGAACCAAGCTTAAGAACCCTTTTTCTGCCCCAACAGTCACGACAGCAGCAGCTGTGTTTGGAGAGCCTTTTGTGCAGATTTTTGAGGTATTCTTTGCATGTATCACTTGAGAGAGTTTTGTCAAAACTTGGTGAAAGTGTTGGACCACCTTGTGAGAAGTTGTGTGGCATTAAAAGTAACTAAACTAAGTATGAGTTGTCTTTTCTTGGAGACCCAAAATTCTGCCATGCTTTATGTTAAATAATAATACATATAAGTTTTATAAAAGTTTAAAACTTGTTATAAAATTATGTATTATTTTGTTACTTATACATTTTTATAAAACCTTTTATAAAATATAACACAATATAATCATTTAAACCTATAAACAATTATATATAAATTATCCAAATAATTTATCTCAAGTGATAATATTTTAGAAAAACCGATTTTCTAAAGTTCAAGTGTCACGTATTTGTTTAATGAACCAATCGTTAAGATCAAATACGTTTAAGGTGTCGGTAAACTTGTTATTGGGTATGACCCGACTTGGATCATAACATAGTGGCCACGTTAATTTAATATGTCTCTCGGGCATACGAAATACCTTCAATCTCCCACTTGCACGCGAAACATAAGAAATTAATGCAAGTGATGGATACAGCCTAACACACCGTCCATCACCCCTAATATGTTATGACTTTGTGCCATTCAATAACATCATCCCTTTCGAGTTCCCATCTCGAATATGATTAGGTGAATCTTTCATTATTTCCTTTCGTCCTAGATGTCATGTTAAATCCAAGAGATACAGAGTGATCACTCTCTTATAGATTTAACTATTCAGGCCTTAGACATCTGACTCTCAACGAATAAGAGGGACAAATTCCATCTTGACTACATACGTCCTAGATATACACTTTGTAATATACCTGAGTTCTTCCTTATGTACTACCATGTTTCAGAATAGCGAAGGAAAGAATCAAGGCACAGTACTTGGTGAATATCCGAACCCAATATGTATCTCAGGTCAGAGGATACAATGATATTCGCCTTTACTCAAGATTACATGTGATCAACCACAAAGGCTCTATACAGTAATTCTTGAGAGCGGGTCTTCCAATATTTGTTTCCCACAAATATCTATGAACCTTGGTTGCAACCTTGCCCCACATTCAACCTATGAATGTATACCAATCCGAGTTCATAATAGTCTAAACCTCACACTTGTTCCCACAAATGTGATCGACTACGGAAATTTAGAGTAATTGCTTATTCATGGATGAAATATGCAAAATAGGAACATAACTTAAATAAATTAACACCATAGTTATATTAATGAGTTTGAATAATTTTGTTCCGGTACAATACTTAAAATAGATCATATCCAATCACTAGAATATCGAAGCCCTAATGCACAAACATGTCCCTCATGTTTTGGCCCATGTAAAAGCTTCGTGAGTGGATCCGCAACATTTTGATCTGTGTGAACTTTGTGAATACATATCTTTCCCTTTTCAACCTCATCCCTGATGTAGTTGAATCTCTGTTCAATGTGACGAGTCTTTTGATGAGCACGAGGTTCCTTGATTTGAGCAATCGCACCCTCGTTGTCACAAAAGATCTCAAGAGGGTCCTGAATGGAAGGGACCACTCCTAAGTCGTCGATGAATTTCTTCATCCATGCAGCTTCCTGACCTGCCAGTGAGGCGGCAATGTACTCCGACTCTGTAGTGGATAACGCAACAACTTCCTGTTTCGAACTCTTCCAAGAGACCGCACCACCATTTAACATGAAGACATAACCGGATTGTGATCGAGAGTCATCTCGATCAGTTTGGAAACTCGCGTCCACGTAACCTTTTACGGCGAGTTCCTCCTCACCAGACCCATATATTAGAAACATATCCTTAGTTCTCCTAAGGTATTTCAATATACTTTTAACAGCAATCCAATGACTGTTTCCTGGGTTGTTCTGGTATCTACTTGTCAAGCTTAGAGCGCATGACACATCCGGTCTAGTACATATCATTGCATACATGATAGACCCAATAGCAGATGCGTATGGGACTTTCTTCATTCTCTCTTGTTCATCTTTCGTGGCAGGACACTGAGATGAACTGAGAACGGTTCCCTTTTGAATAGGTACCAAACCTCTCTTAGAGTTTTCCATCTTGAACCTTTTCAAGATTTTATCAATGTATGTACTTTGACTTAAACCTATCAATCTCTTGGATCTATTTCTATAGATCCCTATCCCCAATATGTATTGTGCATCTCCAAGATCCTTAATGGAGAAGCAACTCTTTAGCCAAGTTTTGACTCCTTGCATTGTGGTAATATCATTCCCAAATAATAATATATCATCCACATATAGTACAAGGAACATGATGGTGCTCCCACTAGCTTTCTTATATACACAAGCTTCATCACCATTTTTAATGAAGCCAAATTTCTCGGCTTCCTCATTAAAACGATGATTCCACATTCTAGATGCTTGTTTCAATCCGTAGATTGACTTCTTTAACTTGCATACACTTTTAGGATATTTTGGATCAACAAAACCTTCAGGCTGGACCATATAGACATCTTCCATAAGATATCCATTTAGGAAAGCGGTTTTGACATCCATTTGCCATATTTCATAGTCGTAGTGAGCAGCAATGGCAAATAATATCCTAATAGACTTTAGCATTGCCACAGGCGAGAAAGTTTCATCATAATCAACCCCTTGAGTTTGAGTGAAACCTTTTGCAACAAGTCTAGCTTTATATGTATCCAAGTTTCCATGTATGTCGGTTTTCATTTTGAAAAGCCATTTGCAATCAACTAGCTTAGAGCTAGGAGGTTGCTCAACAAGTTCCCACACTTGGTTTTCATACATGGATTGCATCTCGGCGTTCATGGCTTCCTGCCATTTATCTTTATCAATCCTTGATAAAGCATCTTGGTAGTTTGTTGGTTCATCCAAATCAACCGTACAGCAACCATCTATGAGAAACCCATATCTCTCAGGAGGATTGCTAATCCTACCAGATCTACGAATGTCTTGTGTATTTTGATCATCCATTTGATCACTATCAACATTTTCATGTTGAGTGCTAGTGTCAACCAATTGTGTATCATCTACTTGATCTTGAACCTCTTCAAGATCTATCTTCCTTTCACTATTTCCTTCCATTAGGAACTTAGTTTCAAGGAATTCCGCCTTTCGAGCAACAAATACATTCTGCTCGTATGGATCATAGAAATAGTATCCCATATCATCCTTGGGATATCCTATGAAGATACACTTCGTGGATCGAGCATTCAACTTATTAGGGACGTAACGCTTAGGATAAGCTTCACATCCCCATACCTTTAAGTATGATAGAGAAGGAGGTTTTCCAAACCACATCTCATGAGGAGTTCGTTCCACTTTCTTGGTTGGGGCCATATTTAAAATACGAGCCGCGGAGCTTAGACAATAACCCCAAAATGACAGAGGTAACGAGCTTCTTGCCATCATAGATCGAACCATATCCATTAGGGTTCGGTTCCTCCTTTCGGAAACTCCATTAAGTTGGGGTGTTCCGGGTGGAGTAAGTTGTGAGATAATCCCACAACTCCTAAGATGATCTTGGAAGGCATCGCTTAGGTATTCACCTCCTCTATCGGTACGTAGTACCTTAATTGTCTTATTGAGTTGATTTTGTACTTCGTTTTGATATTCTTTGAATGCTTCAAACGTTTCGTCCTTGTGTCTTAATAAGTAGACATATCCGAAACGACTAAAGTCATCAATGAAAGTAACAAAGTATCTTTCACCTTTCCTAGTCATGGGTTTAAAGGGTCCACATACATCCGAATGTATTAATCCCAATAAATCTTTAGCCCTTTCATAGGTCCCTTTGAAAGGTGCTTTAGTCATCTTGCCTTGTAAACAAGATTCACATACTTCAAACGAATCCATTTCATTTGATTTCAAAAGTCCATTCTTTTGAAGTGTATGTATTCGGTTCTTGTTTATGTGACCAAGGCGACAATGCCATAAGTAGGAATCACTCAAATCCCTTTTGAGTTTCTTGGTGCTTGTATGGTACATTGAGCTACTAGAAGATGTGTTATCATGAACCAATTCATAAATTCCATTTGAAGGCGAAGCCTTGAAATAGAATACATTATCTTTAGAAACATGAATATCATCATCAATAAAATTAACAACGTAACCACATTGTTTTAAGCGAGAAATAGAAATAATGTTTCTACACAAATCCGGAGCATACAAAACATTTTCTAAAATAAGTTCCAATCCACTTGGAAGCTTCAAAATAAAATCTCCTTGAGCTTTAACATGCACCTTTGCACCATTGCCCATATAGAGACTTGATGTTCCCGCCTTATGATCACTTCTTTTGAACCCCTGCAAAGAATTGCAAATATGAGTTCCACATCCAGTGTCTAATACCCATGTATTAGAAGAAGTAATACTTAGCTCTATATATACCATATATATATTACCTGAGGTTTGCCCTGCATCCCTCTTGTCCTTCAACTCCTTAAGGTAGACCGGACAGTTTCGTTTCCAATGACCCATCTCACCGCAACCGAAACATGGGTCTTCCTTGGGGTTTGCCTTCTCGGCTACCTTTTGCTTCTTAGCCTTGTTGATGGTTGGGGTAACCATCTTCCCTTTTCCTTTGCCTTGATAGGCGGGTCCTTTTCTCTTAGCCACCTTTGGCTTAGAGGTCTTACTTTTGGACCCACCTTGATCGATTGCTAACACGGGTAAAGCCCTTTTACCCATGCTAGTTTCCGCCGTCCTAAGCATACCATGAAGCTCACCTATACTCTTATCCATCCCATTCATGTTGTAATTAATTACAAATTGATCAAACCTCTTTGATAGGGAGTTAAGGATAAGATCGGTGGCTAACTCATTAGATATGTTAAGGTTAAGACGGTTAGCACGATCGATAAGGCTTTTCATCTTAAGTACATAAGATGAAACCGATTGGGTGTCGTCCATACGACAAGCATGAAGCGCCCGAACCGTTTCGAAACGCTCAACACGTGCTTGTTGGAGAAACATCTCCTTCAATTGTGTTATCATGTCGTATGCGCTATGATGCTCGAAATCCTTTTGGAGTTCGGGTATCATAGTCCCAAGCATTAAGCATGAGACTTGAAGGGAGTCGTGGCAATACTTATCGTAAGAGGCCATTGCCTCCACATCACTCTCATCCGGTTGATCGGGAATGGGGTCCTCAAGCACATACATTTTATCCTCTTGTTTGAGGACAATCCGAAGATTGCGGAACCAATCCATAAAGTTTGTATGGTTGAGTTTGTCTTTCTCGAGGAGAGACCGCAACGATAGGTTGTTAAAGTTAAGTGGTGCGTTGTTCATGTTGTTGTTGTTATTAGCGGCCATCTACAAAATTCAACAAAGTTCTTTTAAGTATTGATTTCAAATTTAATAAACAATACCCTTTTAATTTGTTTTATTAAATATTAGAATCCAACGGTAAATCAAATTTCGGTTAGGTGACCTTTATCCCGTCATTTGATTTAGCTAGGTAGTCTTAATGACAATTGCAATCCTTTTGCAACTTCTAAGTTATGGGATCATGCAATCCTTTTGCATGGCATATTAATCCCATCAACGCCTATTTGTTCCTCATGCTTCGGTGACCCTAAGTTCATGATTCCCAAATCAAGTCGTCCTACTTGTGTAGACATGTAGATTTAACATACAAGTGGTTAGGTGACCTTTATCCCACAAGCATGCGAAATTTACCTTAATCATATTAGTTTGCTCATAACGGTTAGGTGACCTTTATCCCATCATGAGTTCCCTAATACTTTTAAGTGTCACACAATAGGATGGCGTTAAACTTGTTTACCTTGTTTTAGTAAGGGATTTAAGTTTTCATTAATTCTAGTTTGAGAAAACATTTATGCCATACACTAACATGCATTTAGTGCATGGTACTTATGAAAACTATTTTCATGTCTTGTAATTAAACCAATTACATGATATAAACCATATATATGATCCTTATCATTTTCTTAATAACCGATTATTAATGTCCTTTTAGCCGTTTTTAATTTAACCATTTAAATTGTCGTTTTGCATGTCGTTAATTAATGTATAATTTAACCAATTAAATTTCCATTTTGCTTGTTGTTAACTTGTGTGATTAACTTGTAGCATACAAACATACAATCCACAATCATACAATAAACAACCATGCATGCAAAACAAATATGTTCACAATCAAGCCATTTTGGTAGACATTTGTTTAGCCGAAAACAAATGCCACCGGATAAGGGGTAATTACACAAAGTAGGAGATTTCAAATCTCCCACTTAACCTTGCATCCAAATGCTTCTTCATGTGTTCTTCAAGTCTTCATCATTCTTCATCATTTTACAAAAAATATCCTAATACATTTTGTCTAAAAAAAAGAAATTACAACCTAATCTATTTTACATACCAAATATAAAATAAATTACATAACCAAATGAATTATTACATGCCAAATGAATAAATATTATTACAAACCAATTGAATAAATATCAATCAACCATGCATGCAACCAAACACAAGGTCAAGGCTTAGATTGTGAACATCATCAACATAAGTGATAGGCAATACAGAATCACAAGTGATTGGAAACACAGAATCACAAGTGATCTGCAACACAGAATCACAAGTGATTGGCAATACAGAATCACAAGTGATCGGCAGTACAGAATCACAAGTGATTGGCAGTACAGAATCACAACTGATCGGTAGTACAGAATCACAAGTGATTGGCAGTACAGAATCACAAGTGATTGGCAGTACTGAATGCAGAATCACAAGTGATTTTGGCCAAAATGACAACCACCCAAAACCGAAAATTTTACATTCTACTTCATGCATGTTCATAGAATGCAAAATTATAGTGGGTTTAATAACCATCTCGAAGCATATTTCAACAACTTCGGCTCTAGATACCATTGTTGAGTTTTAACAAGTTTCAAAATACTTAAAACCTTTTAAGAATCAAAAATAAGCGGAAGCATGTATGTATTACCATTTAAAACTTGTAAACCTTTACCAATTAAAGTTAAAACCCAATTAGGATCAAGTTGTGAAATAATATGCTTACAAACTACAAGATAGTAATTTAGAAGTTATACCTTCTCCAAGTTAGGAGGTTATTTACTTCCAAGAATGACGAATTTGAAGATGAAAACACCAAGCTTATGCTTCTCCAATATCACCCTTAACCTTGGCTAGACTTTGTAACCTCAACACTCTTGTTAATCTAGCTTGAAACCCACTTTTATGTACTCAAAATTCTGGACAGCAGCTCTCAAGAAATGATGATGAATGCAAGTTCCAAAAGCATGAAACCTCAAGGGATAATACCCCAAGCTTGTACCCAACACCTAATACTATGGTTAGGATTTTATTATTCTTGATTATCACTTGAAGAACCAAGCTTAAGAACCCTTTTTCTGCCCCAACAGTCACGACAGCAGCAACTGTGTTTGGAGAGCCTTTTGTGCAGATTTTTGAGGTATTCTTTGCATGTATCACTTGAGAGAGTTTTGTCAAAACTTGGTGAAAGTGTTGGACCACCTTGTGAGAAGTTGTGTGGCATTAAAAGTAACTAAACTAAGCATGAGTTGTCTTTTCTTGGAGACCCAAAATTCTGCCATGCTTTATGTTAAATAATAATACATATAAGTTTTATAAAAGTTTAAAACTTGTTATAAAATTATGTATTATTTTGTTACTTATACATTTTTATAAAACCTTTTATAAAATATAACACAATATAATCATTTAAACCTATAAACAATTATATATAAATTATCCAAATAATTTATCTCAAGTGATAATATTTTAGAAAAACCGATTTTCTAAAGTTCAAGTGTCACGTATTTGTTTAATGAACCAATCGTTAAGATCAAATACGTTTAAGGTGTCGGTAAACTTGTTATTGGGTATGACCCGACTTGGATCATAACATAGTGGCCACGTTAATTTAATATGTCTCTCGGGCATACGAAATACCTTCACTTTGATATATATGTATATATTGTTATAGGTTCGTGAATCAACCAGTGGCCAAGTCTTACTTCCCGACGAAGTAAAAATCTGTGAAAGTGAGTTATAGTCCCACTTTTAAAATCTAATATTTTTGGGATGAGAATACATGCAGGTTTTATAAATGATTTACAAAATAGACACAAGTACGTGAAACTACATTCTATGGTTGAATTATCGAAATCGAATATGCCCCTTTTTATTAAGTCTGGTAATCTAAGAATTAGGGAACAGACACCCTAATTGACGCGAATCCTAAAGATAGATCTATTGGGCTTAACAAACCCCATCCAAAGTACCGGATGCTTTAGTACTTCGAAATTTATATCATATCCGAAGGGTGTCCCGGAATGATGGGGATATTCTTATATATGCATCTTGTTAATGTCGGTTACTAGGTGTTCACCATATGAATGATTTTTATCTCTATGTATGGGATGTGTATTGAAATATGAAATCTTGTGGTCTATTATTATGATTTGATATATATAGGTTAAACCTATAACTCACCAACATTTTTGTTGACGTTTTAAGCATGTTTATTCTCAGGTGATTATTAAGAGCTTCCGCTGTCGCATACTTAAATAAAGACGAGATTTGGAGTCCATGCTTGTATGATATTGTGTAAAAACTGCATTCAAGAAACTTATTTTGTTGTAACATATTTGTATTGTAAACCATTATGTAATGGTCGTGTGTAAACAGGATATTTTAGATTATCATTATTTGATAATCTACGTAAAGCTTTTTAAACCTTTATTGATGAAATAAAGGTTATGGTTTGTTTTAAAATGAATGCAGTCTTTGAAAAACGTTTCATATAGAGGTCAAAACCTCGCAACGAAATCAATTAATATGGAACGTTTTTAATCAATAAGAACGGGACATTTCAGATGTGAAGTTTTGCTTTATGCCCAGCTCTTCACACCAACTCCGAAATGGATTTTATGCAAATTGCTTGCCGTTATCACTGACTATTTCATTTGGCACCCCATAACGGCACACGATATCATGCCAGACAAACTTCTTGACATTTTCTCCTGTGATTTTTGCTGAAGCCTTTGCTTCAACCCATTTCGTGAAAAAATCAATTGCTACCACCAAGAACTTAGCATTACCAGTGCTTCTATTGAATGACCCCACAATATCAATAGCCCACTTGCAGAACGGCCAGGCGGATGACACCGGTATCAAGTCATACTTTGGGAGACGCTGAATTGTACCATGCCTCTAACAATTCTCACATGTTTTTATGATTTCTGCAACATCTCGATAAAGGGAAGGCCAAAAATATCCTTGTCGCATGATCCGTGATGCCACAGTACGGAAGCCGGAATGTTGAGAACAAACTCCTTCGTGCATTTATTTGACCACCTTTAATGCTTCATCACCGGTTAAACACCTTAACAACGGACCATTGTAAGATTTTCGATAAAGGACACCATTAACAATTTCATACATTGGTGTTGTCACTCTTATTCTTCGTGCTTCTACCTTATCAACAGGTAACCATCCGTCATGCAAATATCTCAAATATGGAGTCATCCAAGTTTCCTTAGCACCTTCAACTATTGCCATAATTGGTTTTTCATGTATTGATTTCTCCTTAAGGGCTTCAACCAACACTCGTTTGTGCAAATGATCAAAGGTTAAAGTAGCTAGCTTGCTCAAGACGTCAGCTTTTTTGTTCTTATTTTGAGGGATTTGCATGACCTCCAGGTTATCAAAATTCTTTGAAATTGCCTCCACCAACTTTACATATTGCCTCATGGATGTATCCCTTGCTTCGAACGTTCCATTAACCTGCTGGGCGACGATTTGAGAATCAACATATGCTCGTAAATTTGTTATGCCCATTTCTACCGCTATGCGGAGGCCGGAGAGTAATGCCTCATATTCTGCTTCATTGTTTGAAGCATAAAAACAAAATTTCAATGTGTAGGTATACTCTTCTCCGTCTGGACTTGTTAAAACCAGCCCTGCACCTGTTCCCTCTTCACTGGATGCTCCATTAGTGTATAATTCTTACACATGCTGTTGTGGTGCCGTTTTGTTGTCATACTCTACTTTTTCATTTGTTTCTAAGAGGAAATCTGCCAAAATTTGTTCTTTAACTGCATTCCGGGGAGCAAAATTGATTTCATACTCCCCCAACTCGATGGCCCATTTTGCTAAACGGCCAGATGATTCGGGACGCCGGAGTATTTGCTTCAACGGCTGATCTGTTAACACTAAGATTGGATGACCTTGAAAATATCTTCGTAGACGCCGTGCAGTATGCACGAGGGCGTAAACCATGCGGTGAAGTGGTGGATAATTTGTTTCACTAAGCTGCAACACTTTGCTAACAAAATATATGGGCATTTGCACGCCATTCCGTTCTGCGATTAAGACAGAACTTATCGCTTCTTTTGAGACAACTAAGTACAAAATTAAGGTTTCCCCTTCTTTTGGTGCTGTTAATGTAGGTAACGTTTTTAGCAACTGCTTGACCTCTTGGAATGCATTTTAGGCTTCCGCCGTCCACACAAAATCTTTTTTATTTAAATAGCCTTTTAACACCTTCATGAATGGAAGCGACTTTTTAGCTGCTCTGGACAAGAATCTTGTTAATGCTGCTAGACATCCATGCAACCGTTGAACATCTTTCTTCCTAGTTGGCGACTTCATGTTTTCAATTGCTTGAATTTTCTTAGGGTTAGCTTTAATACCACGCTCTGTGACAATATGACCTAAGAATTTTCCCTCTTCCACACCAAACGTGCACTTCTTGGGATTTAACTTCATATTGATTTTTCATAGGGATGCAAAAGTCTCCTGTATATCTCGTAACATTTTTTCTTCACTATGACTTTCGATGACAATGTCATCAACATAAGCTTATAAATTACGTCCAATTTGATCTTTAAACGCCATATCAATAAGTCGTTGATATGTTGCTCCTGCATTCTTCAAACTAAAAGGAATTTTCATGTAACAGAATATGCCTTCCGTCGTGTGAAAAGTCGTTTTGTCTTCATCTTTTAAGGCCATAGGTATTTGATGATACCCCTTAGCTGCATCTAAGAAACATTTGAATCGATATCCTGCCAATGATTCAACCTTCCAATCAATTTCAGGTAAAGGATAATTATCCTTTGGACATGCTTTATTGATATCCGTGAAATCCTCACACATCCTCCATGAGTTGTCCGGCTTCCTAACCATGACTGGATTGGCTACCCATGTCTGATATTTTACCTCTCGCAAGATCCCAGCATCCACCAAACTGCATACCTCATCACGGAGGAATTTGCTTCTTTCTGGCGCCATGCCTCTCTTCTTCTGACAAACAGGATGTATGTTGGGATTCACATTTAGCCTATGTTTCTGCAACTTCCCTTGGAACACCGGTCATATCAGACGGTTGCCATGCAAAAACGTTTAAATTTGTTGTCAAAATGTTGTATAATTTTTCTTTACATTCTGCGGATAACGTGTGCCCAATTATGATTTTTTGATCTGGAAATTTAAGATTCGGTGAAATTGCCCAATTATAATTTTCAGAAAGCATTTCGATCTTAAGTGTCTTCGATTTTGAAAATATAATGGAATCTGAAGTTCCGATTATATACAAGCACCACGCCACTTTCATTACACTCACAACCACTGTCTTCCGTAACCACCACAACCCTTATCTTTAGTAATCACCGTCGTCGCCATCTTCAGTAACAAAAGTCGTCGTCACTGTCGTCATCTTTGGCACAACTACCGTCATCGTTAGTCACTACCACATCGTCAGTCACTACCACCGCCATTACCCGTACAAAATCAGATATCTGAAAGAGACAGAGAAAATTTAAGTGTGTAGACAAAAATCGATCTATTATTAGAGGTTAGAACATGAAACTCGATTTATTTCTTATTTACATATGATCTCCATTTTGATTTTGACCTTAGAATTCTAGATCTAGAAACTCAGTTTGATAAGACTCATATAAAATGGCGATGGACATGATGTTATTTATTTGTATAAAGAAGTTTACAAATTTAGATTTGATTTGTGAAGAATTGAAAAGGGGGAGATAGAGTATTAGAGATAGTGAAAGTGAGTGAGAGAAGGCCAAAAGGTGGGGCAGGTGGGTTTTTTTTTCAGCATAAGGTTTTTAAGGTTTTAAGCCTTAAAATTATGACGTGTAAGTGAAGAAGTCTAACAAAAAGATAAATTTGTCCTTACGTGCAGCTCACATAATCAGACTTAACGGATTAAACTGACGCCCGTTTGAGGCAGGGACCACCTACACGCATATTGAAAACCACAGGGAACAACAACCCTGAAAATGAAGTTAAGGGACCAAACGCCCCATTTCATGTAAACTACAGGGACCAACCGTCCAATTTCCTCTTTTATGGAAGATGGTAGAAATTGCAAAATTCTCTATTCGGAAATTAAAAGGTTGCGACTTTAAAAAAATTAATCGGCAATTCAGTGATTAATCGGAAATTATTGGATATTCTCTATTCGGAAATTAATCGGTAATTCAGAGATTAATCGAAAATTATCGGATTGTACTGTATACATTGAAATATTAAAATTTAAAAATTATATGTGTAAATATAGAAAGAAAAAAACCATAAATATAAAAATAAACGTTAACATAATGTTTAAAATTGTTCATTTGCTTCAAAACTATAAACTTCTAGTTTAAATTCATATTAAAATGGTAACTGTTGGTACTATTTTCTGTATAGAGGATGAAAGGTACCAGTAAAGGACAATAGCCGCTTAGCGTTGAGTGAAGTGTTGTCGATTGATGTTTGCCCTCGGGAAGTAATCCCTGCAGACCCGGAACACGGATGAGAAATCCGTGGGGTGGCCCAAGGGCTTTATTTATAGACGTAGAATGTCCGAAATTCTCGGGAAACACGTGTCAATCACTGATTTATTCTGTTATACGAAATATATAGAACCGACTTTGGCGTGGCTGCATGCCGCTCACGCGCCTAGTTAAAGGGCTTAAGCATAAAAGCTGCCTGCAGGGCTTACGCATGACGCTGGGCGACCTGGTAAACACTGGACGGCAAATGCTAAAAACTACCAAATATTGTTATCTTTTATGCTCTTTGATGCATTCTTCTGTATAAAAATGATGTTTTTATGCGTGTATCTCCTAGGATACACCATTAAGTCCCCCAAGTTTAATGACTTTTTTTTTGTAAAAAATAAAGTCATTAAACTAAAAAATAAAAGGTGCCTTTTTCATCGGGAACATAAACCTGCTACAGCTGTAACGACCCTGGATTTTCCAATGTTTAATTATTAATATTTATTATTAATGCTTGCGTGTTAATGAATGTATTTTATTACATTTACTTGTTATCATACATGACTTTTAAATGCCCGACACGTCTTTGTGACACACGAACTTTTCACGAATAATATTTCGGATATTATTTGCATCCATGATTAATTATTATTAATCATTTTTAATTAACTAGTGGTAATAGTTAATTACTTGGACTTTGTGGGATTAATTTGTGTAACGACCCGCACTTTTTCGATCATACTATACTTATAAGATTAATATTTACATAAATTAAACCTTGCCAACATGATAAGCAATCCAAATTGTCGAGACTTATATTTCCGAAAAGAGTTTTACACAACGTTTGACCGTCTAGTTTGACCGATGATATCACGAACTATACAATATATGATAATTATACGTTTGTGTATATAAATGTATATATACATATTTAACATGATTAATAAATGTTTTAATATCTCATTTTGTATTAATAACAACAAGTTATATGTGTATTTTGAAACTACTAACTTAAGTTTTCAAAACGATAACTATACGTAACGTTATTTGACATAAATACTTAAGACTTATAATGTTATACATATATTGTATAAGTAATGTATTTAATCACTTTTAAAGACTTAAATACATAAAACCATATAAGTGTATTCACAAAAGATAGCTATATTTGAATCCTCATTCCATTTTTCACAAAATTTCTATACGTATACCTAGAGTATTTGTACTCGTATCATACCAAGCTCCTATACGTATTTATTAATAGTAAATACACATCAAAATCACCACCTAACCAGCCATTATTCATGCCATGAGGGCTAGGTAATTGAACTTGGAAGCAATTAGGACTAGATACATAAAATTATCACTTGAAATTTTGTCTTGATACTCCTTGGCCACGTTTTTAAAGGATCATCATGTATCCTCACTTTGATTCATTTTCACTTCAATTATCTTAGCAAAAACACACACTCTTTCAAGAACTCTAAACTCCATAACACTTCAGCAACTTACCAAGAAGATCTAGCTTCAAAAACCTTACATAAACACCATAAGAAAACCATACAAAAACACTTCAAGAAAACCCTCCAAGAACACCAACTTACTTCCAATCTTTCATCCACTTCCAACACCCTTTTGATTCTAGCTTCTTACTCCTCTTTTACAGCAAACTTATCCAAGGAACTTGAGGTAGAGTCTATGTTCATAACCTTATTTGATTCATATATATATAAGCTATCTTATTTTGTGGTACAAAAGTTTAACAACAAGAACATAGTTTGAATGTTTCAAACTTGTTTGCAAACTAAATAGATCCTTCTAACTTAACTTTTAAAATACTTCAAGACATGTAATATAACTTATTTATATGTTAATTTAACAAGGTAAAACTTGGTTTCTCAAAGTATAAGTATTTTTGGAAAAATGGTTATTAAATGATTTTGTTGTAACAAAATGTTTAACTTCATATGTTTCACTAAACTTTCACTTATGCCGTATGATTTTGAATACAAACCAAGGTATTTACAGTTCATAGTCTTAAAGAAGAACTCGATCCAAGAAGATGGCAATTTGAATCAACGAAAACGGACTTGTAACGAAGAAACTATGACCGAAACAAAATTGGCTATCCTAGACATTTTCAACTTCGGGATTCATTGGAAAAATTTACATAAAATCACATACTTCTAAGATAACATGATATTTTATATATATGTACTCATAATTCAATTTCATATGGTTCAGGATCACCCGTAAGCAACACGAGAAGATTAATCATAAGATCCCATGATTGTACGCAACACGTCATTTGACAACACCGGTACTTTATGTACGCAACACGTCATTTGACAACACCGGTACCATGGGTCAAGATTAATCTCGACCAATACATATACGTTGGGGTTTTATTTATTTCGTTGGGGGTTTTATTTATTGCGGGTATATTAAACATCTAAAAATGAACCATTAAAAATTGAATTGCTAACCTCGGACAGCTAACTTCGGACTAAGGAAATATTCAAAGTATTAAAAGTATAACAAGTATATATATATATGTAACGTTTGTTTAAAATGAAAACATATTGATATATTATATATGGATAGGTCCGTGATATCAACCGGAAGACCGAGTCAAAATATATATATCATCAAGACAAGAGTGAGTATATAGTCCCACTTTTAAACTCTAAATATTTCGGGATGAGAATACATGTATTTTATGTTTTACGATATGGACACAAGTAACTGAAAAATATGTTCTACGTTGAGTTGTACCACTGGCATACTTCCCTGTAGCTTGGTAACTAATATTTACAGCGGTATTGTAAACGCGAATCCTGTTGATAGATCTATCGGGCCTGACAACCCCAACCGGACTGGACGACCAGTATTCAACGGTTGCACAGTACTTCGTTTTGTGACTACACTTGGTACGGTGTAGTAAGATTTCATATTAAAGGGAATATGCGACGTGAAAATGTTAAGTATGGTTACCGAGTGCTCAACCACTTAGAATACTTTTATGAAACTGTTTATATACGAAATCTTGTGGTCTATATATATATATTGCTGCCGGTACTAAACCTATATCTCACCAACTTTATGTTGACCTTTTAAAACATGTTTATTCTCAGGTGATTTCTAAAGCTTCCGCTGCATTATGTTGGATCTAAGCAGGATCTTGCGTACGCATGTTTGTGTCAAAAATAAAACTGCATATCCGAGATGTTGTACTGTAAAATATGCTAGAAACCGTGTTGTTATTATCATTTGTAAAGTTTGTAAGTCGAAGATTATCGCTAAACGATAATCATCTTTTTATTGTCTAAAGCTTGTAACAAAAATAACGGTTGTGGTTTGTAATGTATAATATATGCAGTTTCTTTTAAAAATGTCGCATATAGAGGTCAATACCTCGCAATGAAATCATACGTTATCTAACACGTTCTATTGGTTAAGGACGGGTTATGACATGTGGTATCAGAGCGTTGGTCTTAGCGAACCAGGTTTGCATTAGTGTGTCTAACCGAGAGTCGTTAGGATACATTAGTAAAGTCTGGACTTTGACCGGGTCTGATTTTAAAAAAAAAAAAAAAACATTGCTTATCACTGTTGGTTAAAATTTATGTGTAAATATTATGTAAGTACTAATGGGTTAGTTGTTGTGTGATAGATGTCGGGCTCGAAACTTATTATCACATTCAGCGACTCCGAATCAGAACCTTCAGATTGTGTTTCAGTCATTAACATATCCGATGACGAAAGTGGTATTTTTGGGGAAGACTCACAATTTCCGGATGAACCAACTATAGAAATATCGGAAAGTGAACCCGAGGAGGAAAGTGAACCCGAGGAGGAAAGTGAACCCGAGGAGGAAAGTGAACCCGAGGAAGAAATACAGGAAATTACAAAAGACGAGTTCGAACTAGGAAAGAAACGAAAGGCTAATGAATTAGAAAATCCAAATCCCGAGTTTAATGAGAATGATGTGGCACCAATTCCACTCAACACTACCACTCCTATCCCCGCTATTCCTATTAGTGCTATCCCCGCATCTAGTTCTTCGGCTCCTCAGCCAAAACGTAGGGAGACAGCTAGGATTCGCGTTGGGGGATTCCCTGGACATAAATGTTTTGGGAAATAGATCAAACGATGCGCTGCCGAATTAAACCATGGAATCAAATAATGTTTTGTATAATATTATTAGTGTGGTTTGTTTAATGTTCGATGTAAGATAAAGCATATGTAAAATAGCGAAGTATGAAATGCAATAATTTTCCATGGTTAAGTATTATTTAGATTGTAGTAATTGGTTCTGTACTAAGCTAATAAGTATGAACATTAACGGGTAGGTACTACCCTAGATATAATTATAAAACGCTAATAAGAAGAAAAGGCTTTTATAATAATACCTGGTTCATATTATTAACAAGCTATAAATGTACTATAAATACACACTACATCTATAATATTCCATGTGAATAATTATTTTCTTTCATTAGGAAATGGCGCGATTGAATCGAATGACGGAACAAGAACTCGAGGAACTCATCAACCAGCGAGTGAATGACAGAATGTTATGGGTTGAGGCTGCAAGAGCTGCTGCAGTTAATCCAAATCCTCGTGTAGGATGTACTTACAAAACTTTCCAAGCTTGCAAACCTTCATCATTCAGTGGAACGGAAGGACCGATCGGTTTAACCCGATGGATAGAAAAGATGGAGACGGTGTTCAAAATCAGTGGTTGTGATGAAAAAGACATGACCAAGTTTGCATCGTGCACTTTACAGGATAGTGCACTCACATGGTGGAAGAATTATGTGAAGGCGGTAGGAGGAGATGTAGCTTATGATACTCCATGGGAAGAATTCAAAGCGATGATAATCACCGAGTATTGTCCAAGGAATGAGGTTATTAAGTTAGAAGATGAGTTACGAAGTTTGAAGGTGGTTGGTACTGAAATCACCAACTACAATCAGCGATTCATGGAATTGGTTTTACTATGTCCTGAATTGGTTCCAACCGAAGCACGGAAGATTGAAATGTACAAAGGTGGTTTGCCCAAAAAGGTCAAGGCAAACGTTACAGCATCGAAACCTAAAACAATTCATGAAGCTATAACCATGGCGAACGAGCTAATGGATCAGGTCATTTTGGACAAGAAAGCATTCAATACTGAGGTGAAGGTATTGGGGAACAAGAAAAAATGGAATGGAGGTTATGATCGAGGTAACCAACAACAACCTTATAAGAAACAAGAAACCACGAAAGGTGCGGGTAGCGGTTCAGGCTTTGGTTACAAAGGACAAAGTCCTTTATGCAACCGTTGTCACAAACATCACTTTGGTTACTGTAGTGTGTTGTGCACCAAATGCAATCGACAGGGACATCTTGCTGAAGATTGTAAGGCTATCGTTACAAATGCAAATGGTAACAAGACTCCTGCCACCAACGCAAATAGAACTGCTTTGGCTAACATTACTTGTTTTGGGTGTGGAAAACAAGGTCACTATAAGAGCCAGTGCCCGAATCAGAATGGCGGACCTGCACGTGGAAGAGCGTTTGTTATTAATGCTAGAGAGGCACGAGAAGACCCGGAGCTTGTTACGGGTACGTTTACCATTAATAACTTATCAGCATCTATTTTATTTGATACTGGCGCCGATAGAAGTTACGTGTGTATAAATTTTTACACTAAATTGAATTGTTCATCATTACCTCTGGATGCTAAGTACTTGATTGAGTTAGCTAATGGTAAACTAATCAAAGCCGATAAAATTTGTCGTGATTGTGAAATAAATCTAGCCGGAGAAACGTTTAAAATCGACTTAATACCCGTAGAATTAGGAGGTTTTGATGTAATAGTCGGCATGGACTGGATGTCCAAAATAGGAGCGGAAGTTGTTTGTGCCAAGAAGGCAATTCGTATTCCTGGTAAGGATAAAATACCGGTGATGATTTATGGAGAGAAGGGTAATTCAAAGCTAAAACTCATTAGCTGTTTGAAAGCCAAGAAGTGTTTAGAAAAGGGATGTTACGCTATTTTAGCACATGTTAATAAAGTCGAAGAGAAAGAAAAGTGCATCAACGACGTGCCGGTGGCAAGAGATTTTCCTGAAGTTTTTCCGGAAGAATTGCCGGGATTACCTCCATTTAGATCGGTAGAATTTCAAATAGATTTAGTACCAGGAGCTGCACCAGTGGCTCGTGCTCCATATAGACTTGCACCGTCCGAGTTAAAAGAACTTCAAAGTCAGTTAAAAGAATTACTGGACCGTGGATTCATACGACCGAGTACTTCACCGTGGGGAGCTCCAATTTTGTTTGTTAAGAAGAAAGATGGATCTTTCAGGATGTGTATAGATTATCGTGAATTAAATAAGTTAACTATCAAGAATCGGTATCCACTACCGAGAATTGATGACTTATTTGATCAATTGCAAGGATCATGTGTGTATTCGAAAATCGACTTAAGATCGGGCTATCATCAACTACGCGTCAAAGAAGAGGATATTCCGAAAACTGCTTTTCGGACACGTTATGGTCATTACGAATTTTTGGTTATGCCGTTTGGATTGACGAATGCGCCAGCTGTATTCATGGACCTCATGAATCGAGTTTGTAGTCCGTATTTAGATAAGTTTGTTATCGTTTTCATTGATGATATTCTTATCTATTCCAAGAGTAAGCAAGAGCATGAAGAGCATTTAAGGTTGATATTAGAATTGTTGAGAAAAGAACAACTATATGCTAAATTTTCTAAGTGTGCTTTCTGGTTGAAAGAAGTGCAATTTCTTGGTCACGTTGTTAATAGCGAAGGAATTCAGGTTGATCCAGCAAAAACTGAAGCTATTGAAAAATGGGAGACTCCTAAGACACCAACGCAGATACGCCAATTTTTGGGTTTAGCCGGTTATTATAGAAGGTTTATTCAAGATTTTTCCCGAATAGCTAAGCCGTTGACAGCATTAACGCAAAAAGGGAAGAAATACGAATGGACCTCGGAGCAGGAGAACGCATTTCAAATACTGAAGAAGAAGTTAACTACGGCGCCTATCTTATCGTTACCAGAAGGGAACGATGATTTTGAAATATATTGTGACGCTTCGCGACAAGGTTTTGGTTGTGTTCTTATGCAACGGAAGAAAGTTATTGCATTTGCATCCCGACAATTGAAGATTCACGAGCGAAATTATACGACGCATGATCTAGAATTGGGAGCAGTCGTGTTTGCATTGAAGATGTGGAGACACTACTTGTATGGGGTTAAATTCACTGTGTTTACTGATCATAAAAGCCTTCAACATATTTTTGATCAGAAACAATTGAACATGAGGCAACGTAGGTGGGTCGAGTTAATAAACGACTATGATTGTGAAATTCGTTATCATCCCGGAAAGGCGAACGTGGTGGCCGATGCTTTAAGCAGAAAGGAACGAGAACCAATTCGAGTTCGAGCAATGAATATAAAAATTCGCATGAACCTTAACTCACAAATCAAAGAAGTTCAACGAGAAGCACTTACTAAAGAAAATAAAGGAAATGAAATAATGAAGAAGTATGAGAAGCAACTCGTTATGCGGGAAGATGGAATTCGATATTTTACAAATCGTATTTGGGTACCGAAGTTGGGTGGATTAAGGAAGTTGATATTGAACGAGGCACATAAGACAAGATATTCGATACATCCTGGAGTTGGAAAGATGTACCAAGATCTTAAGACGCATTATTGGTGGCCTAATTTGAAGACAGACGTTGCAACATATGTTGGGGAATGTTTAACTTGTTCCAAAGTCAAAGCAGAACACCAGAAGCCGTCAGGGTTACTTCAACAACCAGAAATCCCAGAATGGAAATGGGATGGTATTACCATGGATTTCATCACGAAGTTACCAAAGACTGCCTGGGGATACGACACCATTTGGGTGATTGTTGATCGTCTCACCAAGTCTGCACATTTCTTACCTATAAAGGAAACGGATAGAATGGAGAAACTATTACGATTGTATATAAAGGAAGTTGTTTCAAGGCATGGAATACCTATTTCCATTATATCCGATCGTGATAGTAGATTTACCTCAAAATTCTGGCAATCACTACAGGAGGCACTAGGAACTCGGTTGGATATGAGTACCGCATATCATCCACAAACCGATGGACAAAGTGAAAGAACGATTCAGACTCTCGAAGACATGCTCAGGGCATGTGTGATCGATTTTGGAAACGGATGGGATAAATATCTACCGTTAGCAGAATTCTCGTATAATAATAGTTATCATGCGAGCATTGGAGCTGCGCCATTCGAAGCATTGTACGGAAGGAAGTGTAGATCTCCTATCTGTTGGAATGAAGTAGGAGATCGACATTTAACTGGTCCCGAGATCATACATGAAACGACTGAGAAGATAGTGCAAATCAAGGAGAGATTGAAAACAGCCCGTAGTCGCCAAAAGAGCTACGCCGATGTCCGAAGGAAACCATTAGAGTTTCAGGTCGGGGACATGGTTATGCTAAAGGTGTCACCTTGGAAAGGTGTGATACGTTTCGGCAAAAGGGGTAAACTAAACCCAAGGTACGTAGGTCCGTTCAAGATCATCGAACGCATTGGACCGGTAGCTTATCGACTCGAGTTACCGCAACAACTCGCCGGAGTACATAATACCTTTCACGTCTCAAACCTTAAGAAGTGTCTTGCAAAGGAAGACCTCACCATTCCTCTTGAAGAAATCCATGTCGACGAGAAACTACAATTCGTCGAAGAACCAATCGAAATCATGGACCGTGAAGTTAAACAGCTCAAACAGAGTAATATACCGATTGTTAAGGTTCGTTGGAATGCTAGAAGAGGTCCCGAGTTTACTTGGGAACGCGAGGATCAGATGAAACGAAAGTATCCACACTTATTTCTCGATAACGCAAAATAGGTACAATTTTAAAATTTCGGGACGAAATTTATTTAACGGGGAGGTAATGTAACGACCCGCACTTTTTCGATCATACTATACTTATAAGATTAATATTTACATAAATTAAACCTTGCCAACATGATAAGCAATCCAAATTGTCGAGACTTATATTTCCGAAAAGAGTTTTACACAACGTTTGACCGTCTAGTTTGACCGATGATATCACGAACTATACAATATATGATAATTATACGTTTGTGTATATAAATGTATATATACATATTTAACATGATTAATAAATGTTTTAATATCTCATTTTGTATTAATAACAACAAGTTATATGTGTATTTTGAAACTACTAACTTAAGTTTTCAAAACGATAACTATACGTAACGTTATTTGACATAAATACTTAAGACTTATAATGTTATACATATATTGTATAAGTAATGTATTTAATCACTTTTAAAGACTTAAATACATAAAACCATATAAGTGTATTCACAAAAGATAGCTATATTTGAATCCTCATTCCATTTTTCACAAAATTTCTATACGTATACCTAGAGTATTTGTACTCGTATCATACCAAGCTCCTATACGTATTTATTAATAGTAAATACACATCAAAATCACCACCTAACCAGCCATTATTCATGCCATGAGGGCTAGGTAATTGAACTTGGAAGCAATTAGGACTAGATACATAAAATTATCACTTGAAATTTTGTCTTGATACTCCTTGGCCACGTTTTTAAAGGATCATCATGTATCCTCACTTTGATTCATTTTCACTTCAATTATCTTAGCAAAAACACACACTCTTTCAAGAACTCTAAACTCCATAACACTTCAGCAACTTACCAAGAAGATCTAGCTTCAAAAACCTTACATAAACACCATAAGAAAACCATACAAAAACACTTCAAGAAAACCCTCCAAGAACACCAACTTACTTCCAATCTTTCATCCACTTCCAACACCCTTTTGATTCTAGCTTCTTACTCCTCTTTTACAGCAAACTTATCCAAGGAACTTGAGGTAGAGTCTATGTTCATAACCTTATTTGATTCATATATATATAAGCTATCTTATTTTGTGGTACAAAAGTTTAACAACAAGAACATAGTTTGAATGTTTCAAACTTGTTTGCAAACTAAATAGATCCTTCTAACTTAACTTTTAAAATACTTCAAGACATGTAATATAACTTATTTATATGTTAATTTAACAAGGTAAAACTTGGTTTCTCAAAGTATAAGTATTTTTGGAAAAATGGTTATTAAATGATTTTGTTGTAACAAAATGTTTAACTTCATATGTTTCACTAAACTTTCACTTATGCCGTATGATTTTGAATACAAACCAAGGTATTTACAGTTCATAGTCTTAAAGAAGAACTCGATCCAAGAAGATGGCAATTTGAATCAACGAAAACGGACTTGTAACGAAGAAACTATGACCGAAACAAAATTGGCTATCCTAGACATTTTCAACTTCGGGATTCATTGGAAAAATTTACATAAAATCACATACTTCTAAGATAACATGATATTTTATATATATGTACTCATAATTCAATTTCATATGGTTCAGGATCACCCGTAAGCAACACGAGAAGATTAATCATAAGATCCCATGATTGTACGCAACACGTCATTTGACAACACCGGTACTTTATGTACGCAACACGTCATTTGACAACACCGGTACCATGGGTCAAGATTAATCTCGACCAATACATATACGTTGGGGTTTTATTTATTTCGTTGGGGGTTTTATTTATTGCGGGTATATTAAACATCTAAAAATGAACCATTAAAAATTGAATTGCTAACCTCGGACAGCTAACTTCGGACTAAGGAAATATTCAAAGTATTAAAAGTATAACAAGTATATATATATATGTAACGTTTGTTTAAAATGAAAACATATTGATATATTATATATGGATAGGTCCGTGATATCAACCGGAAGACCGAGTCAAAATATATATATCATCAAGACAAGAGTGAGTATATAGTCCCACTTTTAAACTCTAAATATTTCGGGATGAGAATACATGTATTTTATGTTTTACGATATGGACACAAGTAACTGAAAAATATGTTCTACGTTGAGTTGTACCACTGGCATACTTCCCTGTAGCTTGGTAACTAATATTTACAGCGGTATTGTAAACGCGAATCCTGTTGATAGATCTATCGGGCCTGACAACCCCAACCGGACTGGACGACCAGTATTCAACGGTTGCACAGTACTTCGTTTTGTGACTACACTTGGTACGGTGTAGTAAGATTTCATATTAAAGGGAATATGCGACGTGAAAATGTTAAGTATGGTTACCGAGTGCTCAACCACTTAGAATACTTTTATGAAACTGTTTATATACGAAATCTTGTGGTCTATATATATATATTGCTGCCGGTACTAAACCTATATCTCACCAACTTTATGTTGACCTTTTAAAACATGTTTATTCTCAGGTGATTTCTAAAGCTTCCGCTGCATTATGTTGGATCTAAGCAGGATCTTGCGTACGCATGTTTGTGTCAAAAATAAAACTGCATATCCGAGATGTTGTACTGTAAAATATGCTAGAAACCGTGTTGTTATTATCATTTGTAAAGTTTGTAAGTCGAAGATTATCGCTAAACGATAATCATCTTTTTATTGTCTAAAGCTTGTAACAAAAATAACGGTTGTGGTTTGTAATGTATAATATATGCAGTTTCTTTTAAAAATGTCGCATATAGAGGTCAATACCTCGCAATGAAATCATACGTTATCTAACACGTTCTATTGGTTAAGGACGGGTTATGACAATTTGTTAATTACTTGATCTTGGACTTTTATTAATGTTAATGGACTTAGAAGCCCACCCTACACAATTAATGGACTAATTAGCCCATCTTTCATGTAAGTATTACATTTGAACTTAACTAGATTAATTAGTGCTTATGGAATCTAGTTACTATATACTTACACCTTGTTCCAACACCATGCAACCTTATTACCATTTTTTTTAGCCAAATACATGAAGTAACTTGTGGATTTTTCCCTTCCCCCTTTTTGTTTTGAAACCGTCGGCCAAGGTTGGATACAAGGGAGGTTTTGTTCATTTTTTTTATTACTTACTCACTTGTATTCTTCACATTTCACACACACACTTTTACTTGCTCTCATTTCCTCTCAACTTTTCTCTCAAAGTGTGAGTTTCTTTCAAGTCTTTCTCCTTCTTTTTCTTGTCTCTAAACCGAAGCATAAGCATCCATTCATCATCATTCTTTTACTTGTTTCATGTTGTTGTTTAATTACTTTTAGTTGTTGTTGTTTCTTTACTAGTTATTAAGAATCAAAATCTCTAGTTTATTCTTCATATCATCTTGTTTATTCAAGAACATAAAGAACCTAGGAGAATCAAGTTTATGTTTTGATTCTTCCATAAAACTTGTTAAAGATTTAAAGTTCATGAGTGTTAAAATCATACTTGTGATACATGTTTGTAAACTTAAAGTTTACATTCTTAAAGATCAAAGCTTTGGCTTGAATCTTTAAAGTATGAACAACCATGAACTTATTACTTGTAGATTTAACTTATTTCTTCATTTTATGCACTTTAAAGTTGAAATGTTGTTAATTTGGTCAAGTATTACTAGTTAATCTTGATCTCATATTTATCTCATATTTCTTGAAACTAAAAGTTAACTTTGTAAGTTCAAGAACATGGAAGTATAACTTTTTAGTTATGACTTCATATACTTGTGGTGGATCTAACTTAGGAACTTTAGATCTAGACTTTTGAGTCTAGGATCTTCAAGATCTAACTAAGAACTATGTTCTACAACTTAAGATCTTGTTTACTTAAGTTATTTTCAAGTTTGTAGCTTAATATTACTTTTATAACTCTTGTATGTGTTGGATCTAAGATCTTGATGTAACTTTGGTTCATCAAACTTCCTACAACTCATAAGTGAGTTGTGCTACACATCTTAGACTTACACTAGTGTCATAATAGTCAAAATTTGGTTAATATTACTTTTAGAGTTCATGTATATGTCGGATCTAAGATCTTGATGTAACTTTGGTTCATCAAACTTCCTATAACTCATAAGTAAGTTTTGCTACACATCTTAGACTTACACTAGTGTCATAATAGTCAAAACTTGGTTAATATTACTTTTAGAGTTCATGTATGTGTCAGATCTAAGATCTTGATGTAACTTTGGTTCATCAAACTACTTGCAACACTTAATTGAGTTGTGCTACTTATCTTAAACTTAAACTTGTGTTATGATGGTCAAAACTTGGTAAAGATAATGTAAACACATCAACGAGTTGTACACTTGAAGTTATATGCATCAAGGATGAGAACCGTGATGAACGTCAAGCACCAAGAACCCACCGAAACACACTGTTTACTATTTTATGGAACTGATCAGAATACCTGGGCTACTGTAAACTTGAGTTTCAGTTATCTCTGTTCGATTAGATAATTTTTCGTTCAAGACTCGTCTTAATCCGAGTTACGGTTTAGGATCTATGGCCCTCCGAACGTCACTATGTCCTTTTAACGTTGTACTGAAAATTATGACCTACTAGCACTTAAACCGTCGCCATGGTCAAACAAAGACGAGTTTGTTCTGGAATTTTTACCACAACTAAAGGACTCATATACGGAGCCCTGGCCACTGGTCTTAACTTATTTCAGTAGGTATAGAGGCCGTGGTGACTGATCGAACTCAGCATTTGTTTTAAGCTCTTTACTTGATTGAAAACTTACTTTACCCTTTTGACCTAATGATGAATGATGATGATACTTAAGACCTAATTTACATACATTTAAACCGATTGGAACAATTTACTGACTTAGTAATATTTGACTTAGGTTGAGGACTTTCCGGACCTACATACTTGCTTACTTCCCGACTCAACTTTACTACTACTTTACCACTGTGAGTTATAGCATCCCTTTTTACTTTAACTATTTTGAGAACTAAGAATACATGTGCATTTTACGTTTTAGATACTAGGCACGAGTACTTAAACTTTATATATGTGCGGGTTATACAACGGCATAATCTTTCCCCTGAGCTCGATAACGTTTAGTCATCGGTTTTTGAACCGGTGAACGCGAATCTTAGATATGGATCCATAGGGTTTGACATCCCCACTCAGGCTAGTAGCACTAGCATTTAACGGGTGTTTAATACTTCGTAAACATATGCACACGCCAAGTGTACTTTCAGGGGGTTATAAACGTTAAGTTAGTTACCAAGTGCCCACGGTTAAACATATACTTTACATACTGTTTTGAAACGCTCTTTGTAGCACTGAAATCTCGTGGCCTACCTTACATTACTGTTATACTTAAACTATAGCTCACCAACCTTTGTGTTGACGTTTTAAGCATGTTTTTCTCAGGTGCTTAAGGTTGCTTGCTTCTGCTGTTGTACTAGTCATGCCTTGTAGACTTCCGCTGCCTTTGATCGAGTTGTCACCGCATGAAACGTTATCTTGCATTCATAAACTTAATTACTTTTAAACAATGACTTGTAACGACCTAAGAGTCACGTACTATTATTACTTGCTTCCGTTCATAGAAGCATACTTTTGGTTGTAAAACATTTGACGTTAGTTATGACGTCACCTTTTATCATGAATGCAAACTTCTTTTGAAACCGCATATAGTATTTGACCTTGTAATGATCCTGTTGTTGATGATTCGTATACGATGGTTTTGTACGGGGCATCAAATTTGGTATCAGAGCATTGGTTGTAGTGAATTAGTTTGCATTAGTGAGTCTAAGACTGACCCGAGTAGGATTCATTAATAGGACTAATCTACAACTTGCTAGTTTACTTGTTTCTGCGGAATTTGCTGAATGTTGCTATTTACTTTTACTGCTATATGCCGTATGCTACTTGTTTTCACTACTGCATGCTATTATTTGCTTTCGATTGCATGCTACTTCTGTACGATTCGTTATTATTGCCATGCTATTTACTGCTATACATGATTTAGACTGTCGTAGTTACTTTGCCTAATACGTCCTTGCTTTATGACTTACTGACGTGGAAAAAGTTATTTTTCCTTGTTCAGATGTCGGATATTCCACCTGTCATCATTTTGGACAGTGACTCAGACTCGTCCGCCACTTCACCGACCGTTGTTGCCGATTCCCAGATGTCGTCGTCGACACCCACCACTGACCCTGGTGCTTCATCCTCTGGTGCCAGTAGTCATGCACCTGCCCCAGTGGTTACCTCTGACGGAGCCGAGGACCACCAGGAGATTCCAGCTCCACTTGCCCCCGGACCCTCGGAGCCACAGCACCATCCCGGTGGTGCTGTAATTCCCGCGGATCTTGGGGAAGGTCCAGTCCGTAATAAGCATAACCATTGGTGCTGACGCGCTCCCGATGGACGTCTCGTGCCAATCAGACCCGCCAGATACTGACAGATGATGGCCGCCCGAGGAGAGCCAGTACAGCCACCCGTGTAGCCACCTCCACATGATTCGGACGACCCATCCTCCGCTGACTCTTTATCCGACGACACCTCCTCAGACGACTCCAGTGACGATGATTCTGATGAAGACCCTGATGATGCACCTGTACAGCCACCCTCCACCCCGCCGAAGAAGCGGTACCGTTTCGATGGTACCGTCATTCCAGGGATTAATGGAGGTCGAGCATTCACTGACGCATATGGTCGGCGTCGTAGGGTTACCGCCCGTAAGCGGCTTGTGCAGTATCCTGCTGATCCCTTCATCCGTAAGCCTTGCCGCTTTGCAGCCTCTACTTCTGGAGCCGGACCGTCTGCACCACCAGCTCCACCAGCACCACCCGTACCGACTGCACCGCCTGTCCCACCATCTCCCTCTGTCGAGGAACTAATGAGGGAGGTGGAGATTCTCCGTGCTCGGGTAACTGAGCTCGAGGACCAGATGTCCCACGTATTGGACATCCTACACCCACCATCACCGTAGGGCTTTTGTAGTAGATTTCATTATGTAATCTAGTTGTAGTTTCATGTTTCACTTATGTATTGTACGAACCTATACGGATGTATGCAACTTATTATTAATGAATGGGACTTTGTGTTATTTAATTCTTGCACGGTGTTCTATTTACGTTACTGTATGATGATTCTGTGGTATTTGTACCTGGTTGCATTACTTAATAAACATGTGATGTGTTGATTCCATGTTGGTTACCATATACTATATTATTACTATTTGAATACGGGATTTTGACTTGAGTCAAAATTTTTGTTTAGGACATCATGGCCAACGGAAGATCAACACTGACCACAGCTCAAATAGAGGAAATGATTGCCTAAAGGGTAGCTGTAGCCATTGCGGAAATGAAACCCCAAGCCCCACCGCCACCGGTTATTCAGCCCATTCGTAATGGGTGCACGTATAAAGAGTTCCAAAGCTGCAAGCCCCATAACTTTAGTGGAACGGAGGGGCCAGTTGGTCTCACAAGGTGGTTTGAAAAACTAGAATTTGTATTCCGAGTTAGCAACTGCTCAGAGGCAAACAAGACAAAATATGCCTCTTGTACACTGGTGGATGGCGCCCTCAGTTGGTGGAACACAATGGCTCAAGCCTAGGGTATTGATGAGGCGTATGCCACGCCATGGGAAGAATTCAAAGCGGCCATGATTGAAGAGTATTGTTCGAGAACTGAGATACAGAAGATGGAGATTGAGTTTATGCAGTTGAAGGTTGTGGGGAACGATCTCGATGGGTACAATTGTAGGTATTTGGAACTAGCCCTGATGTGTCCTACCATGGTCACCCCGAAATTCAAACGTATGGAAAGGTATTTGTGGGGACTTCCTAAGTCCATTAAGGGAAATGTCACCTCGTCTAAGCCACCCAATGTCCCGGAAGCAATGCGCATGGCGCATACCTTAATGAACCAAATCATCATCGATGAACCGGAAAAGGCAAAATCCGAAGCGGGTAGTAGTGATAAGCGTAAGTGGGATAACAACAAGGGTAGAGCCTATGATCAAAACCTGGTGAAGCGACATGAGGTTTTCAAAGGAAACAACAACGGTGGGAACCCCAACCCGAACACTGGCTCAAACCCCAACTACAAGGGTACTCTACCACAGTGCAAGAGATGCTACAAGCACCATACTGGGTACTGTAACGTTGTTTGTGAAAAATGCAAAAAGACCGGGCATATTGGCAGGGATTGCAAGATCACCACCATGACTGGGAAGCCGAACCCCACTGGACCGAGAAAGTGTTATGAATGCAGACAAATGGGCCACTTCAGAAATGAGTGTCCCAACAAGCGAAAGGAAGGCGGACCACTGCGTGGCAGAGCTTTCAATGTAAATGCAAGGGATGCTCGTGAGAACCCCGACTTGGTCACATGTATATTCACTATCAACAATTTATTAGCTTCTGTCCTATTTGATACTGGTGCCGATAGAAGTTATGTATGTAGACACTTTTGCAATAAGATAAATTGGTCACTAGTTCCTTTAAAGGAGAGTATGCTTGTAGAAGTAGCCAATGGAAAACTTGAGAAAGTTGACCATATTAGCCGAGGAGCCATTATCAACATAGCTGGTGTGGATTTCGAGATTGATCTAATACCCATTAAGTTGGGAAGCTTTGATGTTATTGTCGGTATGGACTGGTTGACCAAGATAAGGGCCGACATTATCTGTGGAGATAAAGCTCTTCGTATACCACACAGAGACGGTGAGCCACTGATCATTTACGGAGAGAGATGTACCTAGAAGCTGAACCTCATTAGTTCCGTGAAAGCGCAAAAGATCATGAAGAAGGGACGTCTTGCTGTACTAGCACATGTGAAAACATTAGAAATCGAGGTGAAAAGTGTGAACAATGTTCGAATTGTGAACAAGTTTTCCGATGTCTTTCCAGAGGAATTGCCTGGATTGCTGCCACCAAGAGCAGTAGAGTTTCAGATCGACTTAGTGCCAGGAGTTGCACCTATAGCTCGCGCACCTTATCGACTCGCACCTTCCAAAATGCAAGAGTTGCAGAGCCAATTACAAGAACTGCTAAACCGTGGATTCATCCAACCAAGTTTCTTGCCTTGGGGCTCACCTGTTTTGTTTGTGAAGAAGAAGGACGAATCCTTCCGCATGTGTATCGACTACCGTGAACTCAACAAATGGATGATTAAGAATCGGTATCCTCTTCCCCGTATTGACGATCTTTTTGATCAACTACAAGGATCGAGCGTTTACTCTAAGATCGATTCGCGATCCGGTTATCAACAATTGAGGTTGAAAGAGAGCGACGTGATGAAGACTGCATTCAGGACTCGTTATGGACATTATGAGTTTCTCGTAATGCAATTCGGTTTAACAAATGCACCTACCGTGTTTATAGATCTCATGAATCGTGTCTGCAAGCCATACCTGGATAAGTTCGTTATCGTCTTCATAGATGATATCCTCATCTACTCCAAGAGCGAAGAAGAGCATGAGCAACATCTTCGTCTAGTGCTGGAACTCTTGAGACAAGAGCAACTTTATGCGAAATTCTCCAAGTGTGAATTTTGGTTGAAGGAAGTCCAATTTCTGGGTCATGTTGTGAGCGACCAGGGTATCAAAGTTGATCCCGCCAAGATTGAAGCTATCAGCAAGTGGGAAACCCCCACTACTCTGATGCATATTCGCCAATTTTTAGGTCTCGCCAGTTACTACCGAAGATTTATTGATGGTTTCTCTCTGATTGCGCGTTCTTTGACCGCGCTAACTCACAAAGGGAAGAAGTTCACTTGGGAACCCGAACAGGAATCTTCATTTCAAACCTTGAAGAAGAAGTTAACCACCACACCTATCTTATCACTTCCTGAAGGCAGTGATGATTTTGTCGTTTATTGTGATGCTTCGAAATGTGGTTTTGGTTGTGTACTGATGCAACGCACAAAGGTTATCGCTTACACCTCTCGACAACTGAAGATTCACGAGCGAAACTACACTACTCATGATCTCGAACTTGGAGCCTTTGTCTTTGCATTAAAGCTGTGGAGACACTATCTTTATGGAACTAAGAGTACTATTTTCATCGATCATAAAAGCCTCCAACACATCTTTGATCAGAAGCAACTGAATATGAGACAGTGTCGATGGATCGAGACGCTGAATGACTATGATTGTGAACTTCGTTATCATCCTGGTAAGGAAAATGTTCTAGCTGATGCTTTAAGCCGAAAGGAGAGGACGAAACCTCTTCGTGTTCGGGCTCTGAACATCACCATCCATTCAAATCTCAACAGCCAGATCCGAGTAGCCCAAGATGAGGCTCTCAAGGACAAAAATATATCTCATGAACACCTGAACATTCTTGTCTCTCGATTCGAGGTTAGGGAGACTGGACTCCAATGTTATGCCGGAAGAATTTGGGTACCTTGTTATGGTTATCTACGGAACCTTATACTATATGAAGCCCACAAGTCAAGATATTCGATTCATCCCGGAGCGGGCAAAATGTACCACGATCTTAAGGAACAGTACTGGTGGCCTAATATTAAGAAGGATGTTGCAACTCATGTTGGTAAGTGTTTGACTTGTTCAAAAGTTAAAGCCGAACATCAAAGATCTTCTGGGTTACTTCAACAACCGAAAATCCCGCAATGGAAGTGGGAAATGATCACAATGGATTTCATCACTAAGTTACCAAAGACGGTGGGCGGATGCGATACCATTTGGGTTATCGTTGACTGTCTTACTAAACCTGCACACTTTCTAGCGATGAAGGAAACGGATACGATGGAGAGACTCGCTCAACTATACATCAAAGAGGTTGTATCTCATCATGGTGTACCCTTATCGATCATCTCAGATCGCGATCCCCATTTTGCTTCTAGATTTTGGAGTTCTTTGCAAGAAGCCATGGGAACTCGTCTCGACATGAGTACTGCTTATCACCCACAGACCGACAGGCAAAGTGAACGAACGATTCAGACCTTGGAAAACATGTGGCGTGCATGTGTTATTGATTTCGAAAAGGCATGGGAAAGGCATTTGCCACTCGTCGAATTTTCTTACAACAACAGTTATCACTCGAGTATTAATGCCGCACCTTTTGAAGCATTGTATGGCCGCAAGTGCCGATCTCCTATTTGTTGGGCCGAAGTAGGCGAAAAGCAAATCACCGGACCCGAGATAGTTCATGAAACAATAGAGAAGATTGCCCAGATTCAAGCTAGAATTAAGATGGCTCGTGATCGTCAAAAGAGTTATGCTAACCGTAAACATAAAGACTTTGAATTCAGCGTGGGTGACCGTGTAATGTTGAAGGTCGCGCCTTGGAAATGTGTGATCTGTTTTGGAAAATGTGAGAAGTTAAACCCGCGATACATTGGTCCTTTTGAAATCTTGGAACGTGTTGGACCCGTTGCTTACCGTTTGGATCTTCCAACTCAATTGAGCTCCGTCCATCCTATCTTTTATGTATCAAATTTGAAGAAGTATCTTGCTGAACCGGAACATGGTATACCATTGGAGGAACTTACGATTGACGACAAACTCCACTTCGTGGAAGAGCCTGTTGAAATTATGGACCGTGAGGTCAAAACTTTGAAACACAACAAGATTCCCATCGTCCGAGTACGATGGAATGCCAAACGAGGACCTGAGTTTACCTGGGAACAAGAGGATCAAATGATACAGAAGTATCCTCACCTTTTCCCACCTCCTCCATCTACCTCAGCTTAAAATTTCGGGACGAAATTTTCTTTAACATGTGGGTAATGTAACGACCCTGGATTTTCCAACGTTTAATTATTAATATTTATTATTAATGCTTGCGTGTTAATGAATGTATTTTATTACATTTACTTGTTACCATACATGACTTTTAAATGCCCGACACGTCTTTGTGACACACGAACTTTTTATGAATAATATTTCGGATATTATTTGCATCCATGATTAATTATTATTAATCATTTTTAATTAACTAGTGGTAATAGTTAATTACTTGGACTTTGTTGGATTAATTTGTTAATTACTTGATCTTGGACTTTTATTAATGTTAATGGACTTAGAAGCCCACCCTACACAATTAATGGACTAATTAGCCCATCTTTTATGTAAGTATTACATTTGAACTTAACTAGATTAATTAGTGCTTATGGAATCTAGTTACTACATACTTACACCTTGTTCCAACACCATGCAACCTTATTACCATTTTTTTTAGCCAAATACATGAAGTAACTTGTGGATTTTTCCCTTCCCCCTTTTTGTTTTGAAACCGTCGGCCAAGGTTGGATACAAGGGAGGTTTTGTTCATTTTTTTTTATTACTTACTCACTCGTATTCTTCACATTTCACACACACACTTTTACTTGCTCTCATTTCCTCTCAACTTTTCTCTCAAGTCTTTCTCCTTCTTTTTCTTGTCTCTAAACCGAAACATAAGCATCCATTCACCATCATTCTTTTACTTGTTTCATGTTGTTGTTTAATTACTTGTAGTTGTTGTTATTTCTTTACTAGTTATTAAGAATCAAACTCTCTAGTTTATTCTTCATATCATCTTGTTTATTCAAGAACATAAAGAACCTTGGAGAATCAAGTTTATGTTTGGATTCTTCCATAAAACTTGTTAAAGATTTAAAGTTCATGAGTGTTAAAATCATATTTGTGATACATGTTTGTAAACTTAAAGTTTACATTCTTAAAGATCAAAGCTTTGGCTTGAATCTTTAAAGTATGAACAACCATGAACTTATTACATGTAGATTTTACTTATTTCTTCATTTTATGCACTTTAAAGTTGAAATGTTGTTAATTTGGTCAAGTATTACTAGTTAATCTTGATCTCATATTTCTTGAAACTAAAAGTTAACTTTGTAAGTTCAAGAACATGGAAGTATAACTTTTTAGTTATGACTTCATATACTTGTGTTGGATCTAACTTAAGAAATTTAGATCTAGACTTTTGAGTCTAGGATCTTCAAGATCTAACTAAGAACTATGTTCTACAACTTAAGATCTTGTTTACTTAAGTTATTTTCAAGTTTGTAGCTTAATATTACTTTTATAACTCTTGTATGTGTTGGATCTAAGATCTTGATGTAACTTTGGTTCATCAAACTTCCTACAACTCATAAGTGAGTTGTGCTACACATCTTAGACTTACAATAGTGTCATAATAGTCAAAACTTGGTTAATATTACTTTTAGAGTTCATGTATATGTCGGATCTAAGATCTTGATGTAACTTTGGTTCATCAAACTTCCTACAACTCATAAGTGAGTTGTGCTATACATATTAAACTTACACTAGTGTCATAATAGTCAAAACTTGGTTAATATTACTTTTAGAGTTCATGTATGTGTCGGATCTAAGATCTTGATGTAACTTTGGTTCTTCAAACTACTTGCAACACTTAATTGAGTTGTGCTACTTATCTTAGACTTACACTTGTGTTATGATGGTCAAAACTTGGTAAATATGATGTAAACACATCAACGAGTTGTACACTTGAAGCTATATGCATCAAGGATGAGAACCGTGATGAACGTCAAGCACCAAGAACCCACCGGAACACACTGTTTACTATTTTCTGGAACTGATCAGAATACCTGGGCTACTGTAAAGTTGATTTTCAGTTATCTTTGTTCGAATAAATAATTTTTCGTTCAAGAATCGTCTTAATCCGAGTTACGGTTTAGGATCTATGGCCCTCCGAATATCACTATGTCCTTTTAACGTTGTGCTGAAAATGCTGACCTACTCGCACTTAAACCGTCGCCACGGTCAAACAAAGACGAATTTGCTTCTAGAATTTTTACCACAACTAAAGGACTCATATACGGAGCCCTAGCCACTGGTCTCACCTTATTTCAGTAGGTATAGAGGCCGTGGTGACTGATCGAAGTCAGCCATTGTTTTAAACTCTTTACTTGATTGAAAACTTACTTTACCCTTTTGACTTAATGATGAATGATGATGATACTTAAGACCTAATTTACATACATTTAAACCTATTGGAATGATTTACTAACTTAGTAATATTTGACTTAGGTTGAGGACTTTCCGGACCTACATACTTGCTTACTTCCCGACTCAACTTTACTACTACTTTACCACTGTGAGTTATAGCATCCCTTTTTACTTTAACTATTTTGGGAACTGAGAATACATACGCATTTTACATTTTACATACTAGGCACGAGTACTTAAACTTTATATATGTGTGGGTTATACAACGGCATAATCTTTCCCCTTAGCTCGGTAACGTTTAGTCATCGGTTTTTGAACCGGTGAATGTGAATCTTAGATATGGATCCATAGGGTTTGACATCCCCACTCGGGCTAGTAGCGCTAGCATTTAAGGGGTGTTTAATACTTTGTAAACATACGCACTAGCCAAGTGTACTTTCAGGGGGTTATAAACGTTAAGTTAGTTACCAAGTGCCCACGGTTAAACATATACTTTACATACTGTTTTGAAACGCTCTTTGTAGCACTGAAATCTCGTAGCCCACCTTACATTACTGTTATACTTAAACTATAGCTCACAAACCTTTGTGTTGACATTTTAAGCATGTTTTTCTCAGGTGCTTAAGGTTGCTTGCTTCCGCTGTTGTACTAGTCATGCCTTGTAGACTTCCGCTGCCTTTGATAGAGTTGTCACCGCATGAAACATTATCTTGCATTCATAAACTTAATTACTTTTAAACAATGACTTGTAACGACCTAAGAGTCACGTACTATTATTACTTTCTTCCGTTCATAGAAGCATACTTTTGGTTGTAAAACATTTGACGTTGGTTATGACGTCACCTTATATCATGAATGCAAACTTCTTTTGAAACCGCATAAAGTATTTGACCTTGTAATGATCCTGTTGTTGATGATTCATACACGTTGGTTTTGTACGGGGCATCACAACATCCGTTCTGTTTCTCTGCAGCATTAGTCACTTTTTGATCATGGTCTGCAAAAATTCACTTTTTCGGATTTTGAATTTTGTTTTAATTAAATACACTTTTCCCGCATATTTGTATACCCAACACATGGCAACATATCACCCATGCAATTAACGTTAACTGTTCATCTTTAGTTCCCTATTTAAAGCTCAGATTTTATTGTTTCGCATTTACTTAACCCTAATCAAATCTTCTTCACCTACCTTAAACATTTGTCAAAATTCTCCCTCATAATTATCTAATCAATGGCTATCGTTTATGTTGAGAATATTCGTAGTGAAATTTCGCCAGCATACTTAGATCGCGTAACAATTGTATTTCCTAAATTCTTTAGAGCCGACGTTGTAATCCCAGATCCTCATGAACATGCATCTCATCCCCCTTCTGGCAAAGTTACTATTTACGGGCGTGCACTATTCTTTTCTCACCTCCGTATTCCTCTTTATTTAAATGTCTGCAGCTTTTACGGCTTAAGTGTTGGCCAATTTGAGCCGGTGTTAATCAGAAAAATTATGCTTTTCGAATTGTATTATCACGCTCGAAGCATTACACCCTCTGTACACCTTTTTTTCCATCTCGCTACCGTTAAATCATACGATAAGGATGGTTCTGCATCTCGAATATGGATGGATTTCTTTTCACTGCCAGTGAGGTTTCAGAAATTTGGCAAAGCTCTTTCTTCTTTATTAACAGTGTAGTAATTCCTAACAGCTTTTTAAAAGCTTGTTACTGGCGTACATCACTCGACCCTCCAAAAATTTTCCATCCTAGATTATCGGCTGATGAACGAAAATTGGTAAACATGATGAAAAAAGAAAGAATTCCTAACCGACGATATCCATAACACATGCTTGCTTTATGTTCAATTAATGCTGAATGGGATGAAGCAACTCGTGGTTGTGCTATTGTTATGCTAAAAAACAAAGGTATACTAGAATTAACAATTTCAGATTGCCTATTGATTTGTATTTACTGCATAGTAATTGTGAAATTTTGTTATTTCAGCCATTACTCCGCTCACCGCCTTGCGCCATATAAAGTTTGAGGAATTATAATTTGCATCAGAAAATATGGTTGATGAAACACTTGAGAAAAGCTTATCTAAGAATGAGCATGTTGATGAGTCAGCTTTGACCCGAGCAAATTCACGCAAACACCATGCTGCTGGTAATCTTTCTTTTGAATCAATAGCAGAAGAAAATATTTTTTGCTTTTTCCATATGTCTATCGATGGTGGCTATTATAATGTCGACCCTGATAAGTACCCAGTATTGAATTTTGAATCATCGTATCTGGATTGGAAAAACTTTTTAAATAATAACTGCTATTTTAATCCAGCCATGCCATCTGAAGGAGAGGCACAGAGAAGGCTTGCTCTTCTGCCTCCCGTCCAGCGTAACAGAATAGGCGAAAGCATCTCACAGATTAGCCTTCCTAATTTAGATACGGCTAGCCTGTCATCAATTCTTTCGGGTCCTCTAGGTAGCTATGAGGATTTTATGAAATATCTTAAAGCCATGGTATCTCCCTCACTACTCAATTTCTTTGAAAATCTATCAGATAGTGATGCTCGTAAGTCTCGAGCACAAGGTATTATCTGGAATATTGCTTCAAAGTTTGACAATTTGAAACGCTTAGAGCGCTCTGATCAAGTGCATCGGGATAAATCAGAGAGGATTAAGAAAGACTATGAGCTAGTGAAAACTGCTAAACTTGAACTAGATGTTGTTGTTGCTGCTAAGCGTACTGCTGAAGCACATTTTGTTGAGATGGTATCGAAAGAGAAATGGTACCTTCATAAAATTGAGACATTAACCAACTCTGAGACAGCTTTAAAAGAACAATTACAAGTAAGCCAAGATGAGACTAGGCGACTTGCTGCAGGAATTCCAACGATTGTGAAAAATGACTTTGCTTCTGAAACATTGACCAAACTGTTTGATAAGTTTATTACCGTTGCGCTAGACGCTGAACGAATAAGGTTTCTCGAAACATTGAAGAAAAATGTGCCCAACTTTCTTGAGTCGCTGCCTGATAGTATTACCTCTAAATTAAAGCTAGATGCTATCAATAGGGTTAAAGTAGTAGGTGAGCAGATAGAACAATTGTCTTTTCCTGAACTAGAAAATGTATGTAATAACCCTGAAGCATCAGTGGACGACATTTTAAATTTGAAATTATGATATGCAATGTTTATATTATGTTTTGAACATCAATGTCAAAAAAGTAATATATATATATATATATATATATATATATATATATATATATATATATATATATATATGTATATGTATATATATATATATATATGTATATGTATATATATATATATATATATATATATATATATATATTATTACTTTGTATTACTTGTGCCAAAGCTTTATATGCTTGATTTACAAGAATCAAATATGGTGGCTAGCCATGTATTATTTTTAGTATTTTACGTCATGACGGTCGAAGATACAATCTATTGCTTGGATACTCAGTGGAGTTCTACGTCATTCGCTGCCATTTCAACCTTTTGTGTATGATTGAACTTCTGCCATCGAGAATAAACTTTTCTTCCGTATGCAGGGATGACACACAACTTTGTGACATCTGATTAAAAATCCTTGGCCGGATAAAAATTATGAACATTATGCTATAAGAATGACTGTTTGAATTCTTATTACTTAAAGAAATTTTTACATTTGTGATTGCATCTCATACTCATAATAGTTGATCAGGCTACTTGAATATGCAATACTATGCATAAAATTTCTTTAAACTCATTGCATTCCATGTTCGCTGCAATTCCTCACCGGAGGGCGCTGCAAGGGTATACGATGATTAGGATGTGCTCGTATGATTTTGTATGGCCCTTTCCTTTGCTTTGCTTGTCTACTTGCTTCATTGTCCTTTAATACCAAATCTCCTTCTCTGAATTGCACATGCCTGACCCGTTTATTGTAATATTTTTCTATTCGTTGCTTCGCATCCGCTTGACGGATAGCGGCCATGATCCGTCTCTCTTCCAATAAATTCAAATTTTCACGCAAGACGGATGTATTATTTTCTACATCAAATGCCAAAACCCTTTGTGTTGGCACACGGATCTCAGCTGGTATTACTGCTTCAGTACCATATACCAAGCAGAACGGCGTTTCATCCGTGCTCCGTTTTGGCATTGTACGGTGAGCCCACAAAACATATAGTACTTCATCTACCTATTTAGTCTGACTTAAACCCAGTCTAGCCTTTATGCCGGCTACAATTTCCTTGTTTGTCACTTCAACTTGGTCGTTTGCTTGTGGGTGAGCAACATAGGTGAATGTTTCTCTAATGCTCAAATCCTCACACCAACATTTAAACGGTTTTTCTGCAAACTGTTTGCCGTTATCACTTACAATTTCATTTGGTAAACCTACCTGCATACAATATCATTCCACACAAACTTTTTGATGTTTTCACCTGTTATCCGTGTTAATACATTTGCTTCTACCCACTTAGTGAAAAATTCGATTGCAACAACCAAAAACCTTGCATTGCCAAAACTCCTTGGGAATGGTCCTACTATGTCAATTGCCCACTTGTAAAATGGCCATGCGGATGAAACTGAGATTAAATCATATTTTGGTAAACACTGGACGGTCCCGTGTCGCTGACATGCATCACACGCTTTGATTGTTTCTGCTGTATCTCTGTAAATTGTTTGCCAATAATATCCTTGCCGCATTATTCGTGCCACAATGGTTCTATAACCAGAATGTTGTGCACACAAACCTTCATGCATCTCTTTCACCACATCTATAGCTTGTTATGGTGCTAAACACCTCAAATTTGGACCATTGAATGATTTCATGTAGAGCACACCATTTTCCAATACGTAGAGCGGAGCACTTACCTTTATCCGTCTTGCCTCCGTGACGTCGTCTGGTAGTGTTCTGTCCTGCAAATATTTCACATAAGGAGTCATCCAACATAATCCTCCTTCCTCAACGGTTACTACTACCACCTTTTCATCAATTGATTTATCCTTCAAAACTTCCACCAAAACTTTCTTATGCAAATGATCAAATGTTAATTTGCTAATTTGCTCAACACATCTATTTTTTTTGTTCTTATTTCTTGATATTTGCACGACCTCAAATGTTTCAAAATTCTTGGAAATCTTTTCTACAAATTGTAAGTATCACTTCATTGATATATGGTTTGCTTCAAACGCCCCATTAACTTACTGTGCAACAATCTGAGAATCCACATAGGCATGTAAATGATTTATTCCCATCTCAGATGCTATGCGAAGGCCGGAAAGCAATATCTCATATTCTGCTTCATTGTTAGACGCATAAAAACAAAACTTGAGTGCATATGTATGTTCTTCCCCTTCTGGACTTGTAAGCACCAATCATGCACCGACTCCTTCACTTGATGCTCCATCAGTATGTAATTCCCACATGCAATTATTGCTTTTAACATCTCGTGAATAATCTACTTTTTCAGTCGTTTCTAAAAGGAAATCTGCTAGGATCTGTCCTTTAACTGCAAGCCTTAGTGAAAAATTTATTTCATACTCCTCCAGCTCAACTGCCCATTTTGCTAAATGTCCTGATGACTCTGGGTGTTTCAAGATTTACTTTATTGGTTGATCTGTTAAAACAAGGATTGGATGTCCTTGAAAATACCGTCGCAGCCGTCTAGCCGTGTGCACTAGAACATTTACTAACTTCTCAATGGATATATAATAGATTTCACTTTCTTATAATAACTTGCTGACAAAATATATTGGCATTTGCACCCCATTCCGTTCTGTAATTAAAACTGAACTAATAGTTTCTGCTGATACTACCATATATATAATTAATGTTTCCCATGCTATTGGTGCAGTTAATGTTGGTAACTCTTTTAAAAGTTGCTTAACATCCTGAAAAACTGCCTCAGCGTCCATCGACCATGCAAAATCCTTCTTGTTCAAACAACTTTTTAAAACCTTCATAAAGGGTAATGAACGCTCTGCTGCCTTGGATAAAAATCTCGTTAAGGCTGTCAACCTTCCATTTAAGCTTTGCACTTCTTTCTTTGTTTTTGGAGAAGCCATGTCTTCAATCGCTTGAATTTTATTTAGATTTGCCTTTTCCTATCTCTGTAACAATATGACCCAAAAACTTACCCTCTTCGACACCAAACATACATTTCT
The DNA here is from genome assembly GCF_046630445.1 of Rutidosis leptorrhynchoides. Taxonomy (NCBI): domain Eukaryota; kingdom Viridiplantae; phylum Streptophyta; class Magnoliopsida; order Asterales; family Asteraceae; genus Rutidosis; species Rutidosis leptorrhynchoides. The sequence goes on from NC_092337.1 coordinate 279,652,094, forward strand.
TGGGATTCAATTTCATATTAATCTTGCGTAATGACTCAAAAGTCTCTAGGATATCTTTAAGCATGCTCTCCTCTGTGTGACTTTTGATAACGATATCATCAACAAAGGCCTCCACATTCCTGCCTATTTGATCTTTAAACCCCATATCAATGACACGCTCATAAGTTGCTCCTGCATTCTTTAACCTAAAAGGCATTTTTACATAGCAAAAAATTTCGTCAGCCGTGTGGAAAGCTATTTTATCTTTATCTAGTACTACCATTAGAATCTGATGGTACCCTTTGTAGGTATAAAAAAAAAGACTTAAACTGATATCCACTTAAAGACTCCACCTTCCAAAAGGGTAGTTATCTTTCGGGCAAGCTTTGTTAATATCTGTGAAATTCACACACATCCTCCACGTATTGTCTAGTTTTTTTTAACCATTGCTGGGTTTGCTACCCAGGTTTGATACTTGACTTCTCTTAATATCCCAGCTTCCACCAAATTTCGAACTTCTTCTCTAAGGAACTTTGTCCGTTCAGGAGCCATACCTCTTTTATTAATGTATTTTAAATGATAATTTTTTGATCTGAGAATGCTGGATTTGGTGAAACAGACTCATCATCATGAATAATTGGTTTAACAGTTGTGCGATTTATCTGTAAGCATTCAATTGTTCTTTTCCGCTCTGCGTATAGCGTTGCTATGCCGGCTGGCATAGGAAATTTCGTCATCCCATGTACAGTTGACGTCACAGCTCCAAATTTCATCATAGCTGAACTTCCCAAAATGACAATATATTGTGAATTTTCTTTTACTACAAGAAACTCGATATGAGCTATCCTTTTGAAAGGCGATTTCCCCAACTCCACTTCTAAATGTATACTTCCTTCTGACCATGATGGATTGTTAGCAAAACTTGATAAAGGAACAAGCATATCTTTCATCTTCCCTTATACTCTTTCTGGTAATTGTACGAAATAATGTTCATACAAAATATCTGCTCCTGCTTCAGTATCAGTGTATATTCCTCCAATAATACAGTTTGCTATACGAGCTTCAATCACTACAGGAGCATCAGATGGATTAGTATTAAACATAGAAGGAAAAGAAATCAACTCTTGCTTCCAATCTTCTAATGTTTCCTCTTTTCTCCATTGTTCGGCTTGCCACATATGTATTGAAATGTCCCGTTCATATCGATTATAAACGTTCCATATTAATTGATTTCATTGCAAGGTTTTGACCTCTATATGAGACATTTTTCAAAGACTTCATTCGATTTTTAAACAAACCATAACCTTTATTTTATCAATAAAGGTTTAAAAATATTACGACGATTATCAAATAATGATAATCTAAAATATAGCATTTTTGAAATGTCCCATTCTTATTGATTAAAAACGTTCTATATTAATTAATTTCGTTGCGAGGTTTTGACCTCTATATGAGACGTTTTTCAAAGACTGCATTCATTTTAAAACAAACCATAACCTTTATTTCATCAATAAAGGTTTAAAAAGCTTTACGTAGATTATCAAATAAAGATTATCAAATAATGATAATCTAAAATATCCTGTTTACACGCGACCATTACATAATGGTTTACAATACAAATATGTTACAACGAAATAAGTTTCTTGAATGCAGTTTTTACACAATATCATACAAGCATGGACTCCACATCTCGTCCTTATTTACGTATGCGACATCGGAAGCTCTTAATAATCACCTGAGAATAAACATGCTTAAAACGTCAACAAAAATGTTGGTGAGTTATAGGTTTAACCTATATATTATCAAATCATAATAATAGACCACAAGATTTCATATTTCAATACACATCCCATACATAGAGATAAAAATCATTCATATGGTGAACACCTGGTAACCGACATTAACAAGATGTATATTTAAGAATATACCCATCATTCCGGGACACCCTTCGGATATGATATAAATTTTGAAGTACTAAAGCATCCGGTACTTTGGATGGTGTTTGTTAGGACCAATAGATCTATCTTTAGGATTCGCGTCAATTAGGGTGTCTGTTTCCTAATTCTTAGATTACCAGACTTAATAAAAAGGGGCATATTCGATTTCAATAATTCAACCATAGAATGTAGTTTCACGTACTTGTGTCTATTTTGTAAATCATTTATAAAACCTGCATGTATTCTCATCCCAAAAATATTAGATTTTAAAAGTGGGACTATAACCTGCATATTCGATTTTTTACATATAACTATAACAAACATGTACATATATATCAAAGTATGTTCAAAATATATTTACAACACTTTTAATATATTTTGATGTTTTAAGTTTATTAAGTCAGCTGTCCTCGTTAGTAACCTACAACTAGTTGTCCACAGTTAGATGTACAGAAATAAATCGATATATATAATCATGAATCAATCCACGACCCAGTGTATACATATCTCAGTATTGATCACAACTCAAACTATATATATTTTGGAATCAACCTCAATCCTGTATAGCTAACTCCAACATTCACATATAGAGTGTCTATGGTTGTTCCGAAATATATATAGATGTGTCGACATGATAGGTCGAAACATTGTATACGTGTCTATGGTATCTCAAGATTACATAATATACAATACAATTTGATTAAGTTATGATTGGAATAGATTTGTTACCAATTTTCACGTAGCTAAAATGAGTAGTTTTTACCAATTTTGTTTTGCTCGCCATTTCTTCGTTTCTTATCCGTTTTGAGTGATTTAAGCGGCCACGGTTTCGTATTTAACTTGAATTTATGAAACTAAACATAAAAGGTATAGGTTTATAGTCGGAAATACAAGTTACAAGTCGTTTTTGAAAGAGGTAGTCATTTCCGTCGAAAGAACGACATCTTGATGACTGTTTTGTAAAACATACTTTCACTTTGAGTTTAACCATGATTTTTGGATATGGTTTCATGTTCATAAGAAAAATCATTTTCCCAGAAGTATAGCTTTTAAATCAAAGTTTTTCATAGTTTTTAATTATCCAAACCAAAACAGCCCCCGGTTGTAACTACGACTACGTAAATCCGGTTTTATGGTGTTTATCGTGTTTCCGGGTTTTAAATCATTAAGTTAGCATATCATATAGATATAGATCATGTGTATAGTTGATTTTAAAAGTGTAGTTAGAAGGATTAATTTTATTTGCGAACAAGTTTAGAATTAACTAAACTATGTTCTAGTGATTACTAGTTTACCACTTCGAATATGATAGATTTTTATGTATGAATCGAATGATGTTATGAACATCATTACTACCTTAAGTTCCTTGGATAAACCTACTGGAAAATAGAAAAATGGATCTAGCTTCAACGGATCCTTGGATGGCTCGAAGTTCTTGAAGCAGAATCATGACACGAAAACAAGTTCAAGTAAGATCATCACTTGAAATAAGATTGTTATAGTTATAGAAATTGAACCAAAGTTTGAATATGATTATTACCTTGTATTAGAATGATAACCTACTATAAGAAACAAAGATTTCTTGAGGTTGGATGATCACCTTACAAGATTGGAAGTGAGCTAGCAAACTTGAAAGTATTCTTGATTTTATGTAACTAGAACTTGTAGAATTTATGAAGAACACTTAGAACTTGAAGTTAGAACTTGAGAGAGATCAATTAGATGAAGAAAATTGAAGAATTAAAGTGTTTATAGGTGTTTTTGGTCGTTGGTGTATGGATTAGATATAAAGGATATGTAATTTTGTTTTCATGTAAATAAGTCATGAATGATTACTCATATTTTTGTAATTTTATGAGATATTTCATGCTAGTTGCCAAATGGTGGTTCCCACATGTGTTAGGTGACTCACATGGGCTGCTAAGAGCTGATCATTGGAGTGTATATACCAATAGTATATACATCTAAAAGCTGTGTATTGTACGAGTACGAATACGGGTGCATACGAGTAGAATTGTTGATGAAACTGAACGAGGATGTAATTGTAAGCATTTTTGTTAAGTAGAAGTATTTTGATAAGTGTCTTGAAGTCTTTCAAAAGTGTATGAATACATATTAAAACACTACATGTATATACATTTTAACTGAGTCGTTAAGTCATCGTTAGTCGTTACATGTAAGTGTTGTTTTGAGACCTTTAGGTTAACGATCTTGTTAAATGTTGTTAACCCAAAGTTTATAATATCAAATGAGATTTTAAATTATTATATTATCATGATATTATGATATATTAATATATTTTAATATGATATATGAAATGTCCCGTTCTTATTGATTAAAAACGTTCCATATTAATTGATTTCGTTGCGAGGTTTTGACCTCTATATGAGACGTTTTTCAAAGACTGCATTCATTTTTAAACAAACCATAACCTTTATTTCATCAATAAAGGTTTTAAAAGCTTTACGTAGATTATCAAATAATGATAATCTAAAATATCCTGTTTACACACGACCATTACATAATGGTTTACAATACAAATATGTTACAACAAAATAAGTTTCTTGAATGCAGTTTTTACACAATATCATACAAGCATGGACTCCAAATCTTGTCCTTATTTAAGTATGCGACAGCGGAAGCTCTTAATAATCACCTGAGAATAAACATGCTTAAAACGTCAACAAAAATGTTGGTGAGTTATAGGTTTAACCTATATATATCAAATTGTAACAATAGACCACAAGATTTCATATTTCAATACACATCCCATACATAGAGATAAAAATCATTCATATGGTGAACACCTGGTAACCGACAATAACAAGATGCATATATAAGAATATCCCCATCATTCCGGGACACCCTTCGGATATGATATAAATTTCGAAGTACTAAAGCATCCGGTACTTTGGATGGGGTTTGTTAGGCCCAATAGATCTATCTTTAGGATTCGCGTCAATTAGGGTGTCTGTTCCCTAATTCTTAGATTACCAGACTTAATAAAAAGGGGCATATTCGATTTCGATAATTCAACCATAGAATGTAGTTTCACGTACTTGTGTCTATTTTGTAAATCATTTATAAAACCTGCATGTATTCTCATCCCAAAAATATTAGATTTTAAAAGTGGGACTATAACTCACTTTCACAGATTTTTACTTCGTCGGGAAGTAAGACTTGGCCACTGGTTGATTCATGAACCTATAACAATATATACATATATATCAAAGTATGTTCAAAATATATTTACAACACTTTTAATATATTTTGATGTTTTAAGTTTATTAAGTCAGCTGTCCTCGTTAGTAACCTACAACTAGTTGTCCACAGTTAGATGTACAGAAATAAATCGATAAATATTATCTTGAATCAATCCACGACCCAGTGTATACGTATCTCAGTATTGATCACAACTCAAACTATATATATTTTGGAATCAACCTCAACCCTGTATAGCTAACTCCAACATTCACATATAGAGTGTCTATGGTTGTTCCGAAATATATATAGATGTGTCGACATGATAGGTCGAAACATTGTATACGTGTCTATGGTATCTCAAGATTACATAATATATAATACAAGTTGATTAAGTTATGGTTGGAATAGATTTGTTACCAATTTTCACGTAGCTAAAATGAGAAAAATTATCCAATCTTGTTTTACCCATAACTTCTTCATTTTAAATCCGTTTTGAGTGAATCAAATTGCTATGGTTTCATATTGAACTCTATTTTATGAATCTAAACAAAAAAGTATAGGTTTCTAGTCGGAAAAATAAGTTACAAGTCGTTTTTGTAAAGGTAGTCATTTCAGTCGAAAGAACGACGTCTAGATGACCATTTTAGAAAACATACTTCCACTTTGAGTTTAACCATAATTTTTGGATATAGTTTCATGTTCATAATAAAAATCATTTTCTCAGAATAACAACTTTTAAATCAAAGTTTATCATAGTTTTTAATTAACTAACCCAAAACAGCCCGCGGTGTTACTACGACGGCGTAAATCCGGTTTTACGGTGTTTTTCGTGTTTCCAGGTTTTAAATCATTAAGTTAGCATATCATATAGATATAGAACATGTGTTTAGTTGATTTTAAAAGTCAAGTTAGAAGGATTAACTTTTGTTTGCGAACAAGTTTAGAATTAACTAAACTATGTTCTAGTGATTACAAGTTTAAACCTTCGAATAAGAAAGCTTTATATGTATGAATCGAATGATGTTATGAACATCATTACTACCTTAAGTTCCTTGGATGAACCTACTGGAAAAGAGAAAAATGGATCTAGCTTCAATGGATCCTTGGATGGCTCAAAGTTCTTGAAGCAAAATCATGACACGAAAACAAGTTCAAGTAAGATCATCACTTGAAATAAGATTGTTATAGTTATAGAAATTGAACCAAAGTTTGAATATGATTATTACCTTGTATTAGAATGATAACCTACTGTAAGAAACAAAGATTTCTTGAGGTTGGATGATCACCTTACAAGATTGGAAGTGAGCTAGCAAACTTGAAAGTATTCTTGATTTTATGAAACTAGAACTTTTGGAATTTATGAAGAACACTTAGAACTTGAAGATAGAACTTGAGAGAGTTCAATTAGATGAAGAAAATTGAAGAATGAAAGTGTTTGTAGGTGTTTTTGGTCGTTGGTGTATGGATTAGATATAAAGGATATGTAATTTTGTTTTCATGTAAATAAGTCATGAATGATTACTCATATTTTTGTAATCTTATGAGATATTTCATGCTAGTTGCCAAATGATGGTTCTCACATGTGTTAGGTGACTCACATGGGCTGCTAAGAGCTGATCATTGGAGTGTATATACCAATAGTACATACATCTAAAAGCTGTGTATTGTACGAGTACGAATACGGGTGCATACGAGTAGAATTGTTGATGAAACTGAACGAGAATGTAATTGTAAGCATTTTTGTTAAGTAGAAGTATTTTGATAAGTGTATTGAAGTCTTTCAAAAGTTTATAAATACATATTAAAACACTACATGTATATACATTTTAACTGAGTCGTTAAGTCATCGTTAGTCGTTACATGTAAGTGTTGTTTTGAAACCTTTAGGTTAACGATCTTGTTAAATGTTGTTAACCCAATGTTTATAATAACAAAAGAGATTTTAAATTATTATATTATCATGATATTATGATGTACGAATATCTCTTAATATGATATATATACATTAAATGTCGTTACAACGATAAACGTTACATATATGTCTCGTTTCAAAATCATTAAGTTAGTAGTCTTGTTTTTACATATGTAGTTCATTGTTAATATAATTAATGATATGTTTACTTATCATAATATCATGTTAACTATATATATAACCATATATATGTCATCATATAGTTTTTTTTTTTACAAGTTTTAACGTTCGTGAATCACCGGTCAACTTGGGTGGTCAATTGTCTATATGAAACCTATTTCAATTAATCAAGTCTTAACAAGTTTGATTGCTTAACATGTTGGAAACATTTAATCATGTAAACATCAATCTCAATTAATATATATAAACATGGAAAAGTTCGGGTCACTACAGTACCTACCCGTTAAATAAATTTCGTCCCGAAATTTTAAGCTGTTGAAGGTGTTGACGAATCTTCTGGAAATAGATGCGGGTATTTCTTCTTCATCTGATCTTCACGCTCCCAGGTGAACTCGGGTCCTCTACGAGCATTCCATCGAACCTTAACAATTGGTATCTTGTTTTGCTTAAGTCTTTTAACCTCACGATCCATTATTTCGACGGGTTCTTCGATGAATTGGAGTTTTTCGTTGATTTGGATTTCATCTAACGGAATAGTGAGATCTTCTTTAGCAAAACATTTCTTCAAATTCGAGACGTGGAAAGTGTTATGTACAGCCGCGAGTTGTTGAGGTAACTCAAGTCGGTAAGCTACTGGTCCGACACGATCAATAATCTTGAATGGTCCAATATACCTTGGATTTAATTTCCCTCGTTTACCAAATCGAACAACGCCTTTCCAAGGTGAAACTTTAAGCATGACCATCTCTCCAATTTCAAATTCTATATCTTTTCTTTTACTGTCAGCGTAGCTCTTTTGTCGACTTTGGGCGGTTTTCAACCGTTGTTGAATTTGGATGATCTTCTCGGTAGTTTCTTGTATAATCTCCGGACCCGTAATCTGTCTATCCCCCACCTCACTCCAACAAATCGGAGACCTGCACTTTCTACCATAAAGTGCTTCAAACGGCGCCATCTCAATGCTTGAATGGTAGCTGTTGTTGTAGGAAAATTCTGCTAACGGTAGATGTCGATCCCAACTGTTTCCGAAATCAATAACACATGCTCGTAGCATGTCTTCAAGCGTTTGTATCGTCCTTTCGCTCTGCCCATCAGTTTGTGGATGATAGGCAGTACTCATGTCTAGACGAGTTCCTAATGCTTGCTGTAATGTCTGCCAGAATCTTGAAATAAATCTGCCATCCCTATCAGAGATAATAGAGATTGGTATTCCATGTCTGGAGACGACTTCCTTCAAATACAGTCGTGCTAACTTCTCCATATTGTCATCTTCTCTTATTGGTAGGAAGTGTGCTGATTTGGTGAGACGATCAACTATTACCCAAATAGTATCAAAACCACTTGCAGTCCTTGGCAATTTAGTGATGAAATCCATGGTAATGTTTTCCCATTTCCATTCCGGGATTTCGGGTTGTTGAAGTAGACCTGATGGTTTCTGATGCTCAGCTTTGACCTTAGAACACGTCAAACATTCTCCTACGTATTTAGCAACATCGGCTTTCATACCCGGCCACCAAAAATGTTTCTTGAGATCCTTGTACATCTTCCCCGTTCCAGGATGTATTGAGTATCTGGTTTTATGAGCTTCTCTAAGTACCATTTCTCTCATATCTCCAAATTTTGGTACCCAAATCCTTTCAGCCCTATACCGGGTTCCGTCTTCCCGAATATTAAGATGCTTCTCCGATCCTTTGGGTATTTCATCCTTTAAATTTCCCTCTTTTAAAACTCCTTGTTGCGCCTCCTTTATTTGAGTAGTAATGTTATTATGAATCATTATATTCATAGATTTTACTCGAATGGGTTCTCTATCCTTCCTGCTCAAGGCATCGGCTACCACATTTGCCTTCCCCGGGTGGTAACGAATCTCAAAATCGTAATCATTCAATAATTCAATCCACCTACGCTGCCTCATATTCAGTTGTTTCTGATTAAATATGTGTTGAAGACTTTTGTGGTCGGTATATATAATACTTTTGACCCCATATAAGTAGTGCCTCCAAGTCTTTAATGCAAAAACAACCGCGCCTAATTCCAAATCATGCGTCGTATAATTTTGTTCGTGAATCTTCAATTGTCTAGACGCATAAGCAATCACCTTCGTTCGTTGCATTAATACACAACCGAGACCTTGCTTTGATGCATCACAATAAATCACAAAATCATCATTTCCTTCAGGCAATGACAATATAGGTGCCGTAGTTAGGTTTTTCTTCAATAACTGAAACGCTTTCTCTTGTTCATCATTCCATTCAAATTTCTTCCCTTTATGCGTTAATGCAGTCAAGGGTTTTGCTATTTTGGAAAAGTCTTGGATGAACCTTCTGTAGTAACCAGCTAGTCCTAAAAACTGGCGTATGTGTTTCGGAGTTTTCGGGGTTTCCCACTTTTCAACAGTTTCTATCTTTGCCGGATCCACCTTAATACCTTCTTTGTTCACTATGTGACCGAGGAATTGAACTTCTTCCAACCAAAATGCACACTTTGAAAACTTAGCGTACAATTCTTCCTTCCTCAATACTTCTAACACCTTTCTCAAATGTTCACCGTGTTCTTGGTCATTCTTTGAGTAAATAAGTATGTCATCAATGAAAACAATGACAAACTTGTCAAGGTATGGTCCACACACTCGGTTCATAAGGTCCATGAACACAGCTGGTGCATTAGTTAAACCAAACGGCATGACCATAAACTCGTAATGACCGTAACGTGTTCTGAAAGCAGTCTTTGGAATATCATCTTCTTTCACCCGCATTTGATGATACCCGGAACGTAAGTCAATCTTTGAATAAACAGACGAGCCTTGTAGTTGATCAAATAAGTCGTCGATTCTCGGTAGTGGGTAGCGGTTCTTGATGGTAAGTTTGTTCAACTCTCGGTAGTCGATACACAACCTGAATGTACCATCTTTCTTCTTGACAAACAAAACAGGAGCTCCCCATGGTGATGTGCTTGGTCGAATGAAACCACGCTCTAAAAGTTCTTGTAATTGGCTTTGCAGTTCTTTCATCTCGCTGGGTGCGAGTCTGTAAGGAGCACGAGCTATTGGTGCAGCTCCTGGTACAAGATCTATTTGAAATTCAACGGATCGATGTGGGGGTAATCCCGGTAATTCCTTCGGAAATACATCAGGAAATTCTTTTGCGACGGGAACATCATTGATGCTCTTTTCTTCAGTTTGTACTTTCTCGACGTGTGCTAGAACAGCATAGCAACCTTTTCTTATTAGTTTTTGTGCCTTCAAATTACTAATAAGATGTAGCTTCGTGTTGCCCTTTTCTCCGTACACCATTAAGGGTTTTCCTTTTTCTCGTATAATGCGAATTGCATTTTTGTAACAAACGATCTCCGCTTTCACTTCTTTCAACCAGTCCATACCGATTATCACATCAAAACTCCCTAACTCTACTGGTATCAAATCAATCTTAAATGTTTCGCTAACCAGTTTAATTTCTCGATTCCGACATATATTATCTGCTGAAATTAATTTACCATTTGCTAATTCGAGTAAAAATTTACTATCCAAAGGCGTCAATGGACAACTTAATTTAGCACAAAAATCTCTACTCATATAGCTTCTATCCGCACCCGAATCAAATAAAACGTAAGCAGATTTATTGTCAATAAGAAACGTACCCGTAACAAGCTCCGGGTCTTCCTGTGCCTCTACCGCATTAATATTGAAAACTCTTCCACGGCCTTGTCCATTCGTGTTCTCCTGGTTCGGGCAATTTCTAATAATGTGGCCTGGTTTTCCACATTTATAACAAACTACATTGGCATAACTTGCTCCGACACTACTTGCTCCGCCATTACTCGTTCCGACACCATTTGTTCCTTTCGTTCTATTAACCCCTGGTCCGTAGACCTCACACTTCGCCGCGCTATGACCATTTCTTTTACACTTGTTGCAAAATTTGGTGCAGAACCCCGAGTGATTCTTTTCACACCTTTGGCATAGTTGCTTCTGATTGTTGTTGTTGTTGCGGTTATTATTGTTGTTGGGATGATTGTTGTAGTTGCTGTTGTTGTTGTTGTTATTGTTGTTGTTGTTGGGCCGTTTGTTGTAGTTGCGATTGATGTTGCGATTGTTGGGATAATTGTTGCGATTATTGTTGTAATTGCTGTTGTTGTTGTATTGGTGATTCTTATCACCGTTTTCCTCCCACTTTCTTTTGACTTGCTTCACATTGGCCTCTTCAGCAGTCTGTTCTTTAATTCTTTCTTCAATCTGGTTCACTAGTTTGTGAGCCATTCTACATGCCTGTTGTATGGAGGCGGGCTCGTGTGAACTTATATCTTCTTGGATTCTTTCCGGTAATCCTTTCACAAACGCGTCGATCTTCTCTTCCTCATCTTCGAATGCTCCCGGACACAATAGGCACAATTCTGTGAATCGTCTTTCGTACGTGGTAATATCAAATCCTTGGGTTCGTAACCCTCTAAGTTCTGTCTTGAGCTTATTGACCTCGGTTCTGGGACGGTACTTCTCGTTCATCAAGTGCTTGAATGCTGACCACGGTAGTGCGTACGCATCATCTTGTCCCACTTGCTCTAGATAGGTATTCCACCATGTTAACGCAGAACCTGTGAAGGTATGCGTAGCGTACTTCACTTTGTCCTCTTCAGTACACTTACTTATGGCAAACACCGATTCAACCTTCTCGGTCCACCGTTTCAATCCGATCGGTCCTTCGGTTCCATCAAATTCCAAAGGTTTGCAGGCAGTGAATTCTTTGTAGGTGCATCCTACACGATTTCCTGTACTGCTAGATCCAAGGTTATTGTTGGTATGTAGCGCAGCCTGTACTGCGGCTATGTTTGAAGCTAGAAAAGTACGGAATTCCTCTTCATTCATATTCACGGTGTGTCGAGTAGTCGGTGCCATTTCCTTCAAAATAGTTAAATGGAACAAGTTAATCATACAGAATATTAAGAGTAGTTAATAGTATTTCGTAGCATAATATGAACTCATTTATAAAAGCTTTTTCTTCATATTAGCGTTTTATAAGTTTAAATTCGGGTAGTACCTACCCGTTAAGTTCATACTTAGTAGCTAATATACAATTCAACTACTACAATTCTATATGAAAAACTGATTGTAATAATATTTCGCGTTCAAACTTTTATACAATATTTTACAAACTTACAATACCGCTTATTTTACATAAAGCATGAAATATAGCACACCATAACTTTGATACAAGATAGTTGTGAAGACAATTCTAGCTAGTACACAAGTCGTTCGGCAAAGGCAATAAAGACACGTAATTCATACGTCCAGAAACAAGTCATGCATTCTGGTTTTACTAGGACTACTTCCCATCCTTGGTCTTGTGCAACATAACCATTATGGCCGTTGATAAGACAGCGTGTTGTAACGTCATCAAAGGGACGAGGGTTACGTAATGTCCAACAGTCCCGTAATAATCTAAAAACCTCATTTCTTACCCCAATTACCGACTCCGTCACTTGTGGAAACGTTTTGTTTAATAGTTGTAGCCCGATGTTCTTGTTCTCACTTTGGTGAGAAGCGAACATTACTAATCCGTAAGCATAACATGCTTCTTTATGTTGCATGTTAGCCGCTTTTTCTAAATCACGAAGTCCAATATTCGGATATATTGAGTCAAAATAATTTCTTAACCCGTTGCGTAAAATAGCATTTGGGTTCCCCGCAATATATGCGTCAAAGTAAACACATCGTAACTTATGGGTTTCCCAATGTGATATCCCCCATCTTTCAAACGAAAGTCTCTTATAAACCAAGACATTCTTGGAACGTTCTTCGAATGTCTTACAAACTGATCTCGCCTTAAATAGTTGTGCCGAAGAATTCTGGCCGACTCTAGACAAGATTTCATCAATCATGTCTCCGGGTAGGTCTCTTAAAATATTGGGTTGTCTATCCATTTTGTGTTTTTAAACTGTAAAATAGACAAGAGTTAGATTCATAAAAAAAATACTTATTAATACAAGCAATTTTTACATATATCATAAAGCATAAGAACACTATATTCCATATATTACACCACACGAATACAACTATCTTATTCCGACTCGCTCGTTTCTTCTTCTTCGGTTTTGGTTCGTTTTGCCAAGTTTCTAGGGATATATGATGTTCCCCTAATACGAGCCATCGTTGTCCACATTGGTTTAGAAAAACCTGGTGGTTTAGAGGTTCCCGGGTCATTGTTACAACTTAAGGACTTCGGGGGTTGACGATACATATAAAGTTCATCGGGGTTGGAATTAGATTTCTCTATTTTTATGCCCTTTCCCTTATTATTTTCTTTTGCCTTTTTAAATTCAGTTGGGGTAATTTCTATAACATCATCGGAATTCTCGTCGGAATCCGATTCATCGGAGAATTGGTAATCCTCCCAATATTTTGCTTCCTTGGCGGAAACACCATTGACCATAATTAACTTTGGTCGGTTGGTTGAGGATTTTCTTTTACTTAACCGTTTTATTATTTCCCCCACCGGTTCTATTTCTTCATCCGGTTCCGATTCTTCTTCCGGTTCCGATTCTTCTTCCGGTTCCGACTCTTCTTCCGGTTCCTCTTCGGGAACTTGTGAATCAGTCCACAAATCATTCCAATTTACATTTGACTCTTCATTATTATTAGGTGAGTCAATGGGACTTGTTCTAGAGGTAGACATCTATCACATAATATCAAACACGTTAAGAGATTAATATATCACATAATATTCACATGTTAAAAATATATAGTTTCCAACAAAATTTGTTAAGCAATCATTTTTCAAGTAAACACGGTCGAAGTCCAGACTCACTAATGCATCCTAAAAAAACTCGATAAGACACACTAATGCAAAATTCTGGTTCTCTAAGACCAACGCTCGGATACCAACTGAAATGTCCCGTTCTTATTGATTAAAAACGTTCCATATTAATTGATTTCGTTGCGAGGTTTTGACCTCTATATGAGACGTTTTTCAAAGACTGCATTCATTTTTAAACAAACCATAACCTTTATTTCATCAATAAAGGTTTTAAAAGCTTTACGTAGATTATCAAATAATGATAATCTAAAATATCCTGTTTACACACGACCATTACATAATGGTTTACAATACAAATATGTTACAACAAAATAAGTTTCTTGAATGCAGTTTTTACACAATATCATACAAGCATGGACTCCAAATCTTGTCCTTATTTAAGTATGCGACAGCGGAAGCTCTTAATAATCACCTGAGAATAAACATGCTTAAAACGTCAACAAAAATGTTGGTGAGTTATAGGTTTAACCTATATATATCAAATTGTAACAATAGACCACAAGATTTCATATTTCAATACACATCCCATACATAGAGATAAAAATCATTCATATGGTGAACACCTGGTAACCGACAATAACAAGATGCATATATAAGAATATCCCCATCATTCCGGGACACCCTTCGGATATGATATAAATTTCGAAGTACTAAAGCATCCGGTACTTTGGATGGGGTTTGTTAGGCCCAATAGATCTATCTTTAGGATTCGCGTCAATTAGGGTGTCTGTTCCCTAATTCTTAGATTACCAGACTTAATAAAAAGGGGCATATTCGATTTCGATAATTCAACCATAGAATGTAGTTTCACGTACTTGTGTCTATTTTGTAAATCATTTATAAAACCTGCATGTATTCTCATCCCAAAAATATTAGATTTTAAAAGTGGGACTATAACTCACTTTCACAGATTTTTACTTCGTCGGGAAGTAAGACTTGGCCACTGGTTGATTCATGAACCTATAACAATATATACATATATATCAAAGTATGTTCAAAATATATTTACAACACTTTTAATATATTTTGATGTTTTAAGTTTATTAAGTCAGCTGTCCTCGTTAGTAACCTACAACTAGTTGTCCACAGTTAGATGTACAGAAATAAATCGATAAATATTATCTTGAATCAATCCACGACCCAGTGTATACGTATCTCAGTATTGATCACAACTCAAACTATATATATTTTGGAATCAACCTCAACCCTGTATAGCTAACTCCAACATTCACATATAGAGTGTCTATGGTTGTTCCGAAATATATATAGATGTGTCGACATGATAGGTCGAAACATTGTATACGTGTCTATGGTATCTCAAGATTACATAATATATAATACAAGTTGATTAAGTTATGGTTGGAATAGATTTGTTACCAATTTTCACGTAGCTAAAATGAGAAAAATTATCCAATCTTGTTTTACCCATAACTTCTTCATTTTAAATCCGTTTTGAGTGAATCAAATTGCTATGGTTTCATATTGAACTCTATTTTATGAATCTAAACAAAAAAGTATAGGTTTCTAGTCGGAAAAATAAGTTACAAGTCGTTTTTGTAAAGGTAGTCATTTCAGTCGAAAGAACGACGTCTAGATGACCATTTTAGAAAACATACTTCCACTTTGAGTTTAACCATAATTTTTGGATATAGTTTCATGTTCATAATAAAAATCATTTTCTCAGAATAACAACTTTTAAATCAAAGTTTATCATAGTTTTTAATTAACTAACCCAAAACAGCCCGCGGTGTTACTACGACGGCGTAAATCCGGTTTTACGGTGTTTTTCGTGTTTCCAGGTTTTAAATCATTAAGTTAGCATATCATATAGATATAGAACATGTGTTTAGTTGATTTTAAAAGTCAAGTTAGAAGGATTAACTTTTGTTTGCGAACAAGTTTAGAATTAACTAAACTATGTTCTAGTGATTACAAGTTTAAACCTTCGAATAAGAAAGCTTTATATGTATGAATCGAATGATGTTATGAACATCATTACTACCTTAAGTTCCTTGGATGAACCTACTGGAAAAGAGAAAAATGGATCTAGCTTCAATGGATCCTTGGATGGCTCAAAGTTCTTGAAGCAAAATCATGACACGAAAACAAGTTCAAGTAAGATCATCACTTGAAATAAGATTGTTATAGTTATAGAAATTGAACCAAAGTTTGAATATGATTATTACCTTGTATTAGAATGATAACCTACTGTAAGAAACAAAGATTTCTTGAGGTTGGATGATCACCTTACAAGATTGGAAGTGAGCTAGCAAACTTGAAAGTATTCTTGATTTTATGAAACTAGAACTTTTGGAATTTATGAAGAACACTTAGAACTTGAAGATAGAACTTGAGAGAGTTCAATTAGATGAAGAAAATTGAAGAATGAAAGTGTTTGTAGGTGTTTTTGGTCGTTGGTGTATGGATTAGATATAAAGGATATGTAATTTTGTTTTCATGTAAATAAGTCATGAATGATTACTCATATTTTTGTAATCTTATGAGATATTTCATGCTAGTTGCCAAATGATGGTTCTCACATGTGTTAGGTGACTCACATGGGCTGCTAAGAGCTGATCATTGGAGTGTATATACCAATAGTACATACATCTAAAAGCTGTGTATTGTACGAGTACGAATACGGGTGCATACGAGTAGAATTGTTGATGAAACTGAACGAGAATGTAATTGTAAGCATTTTTGTTAAGTAGAAGTATTTTGATAAGTGTATTGAAGTCTTTCAAAAGTTTATAAATACATATTAAAACACTACATGTATATACATTTTAACTGAGTCGTTAAGTCATCGTTAGTCGTTACATGTAAGTGTTGTTTTGAAACCTTTAGGTTAACGATCTTGTTAAATGTTGTTAACCCAATGTTTATAATAACAAAAGAGATTTTAAATTATTATATTATCATGATATTATGATGTACGAATATCTCTTAATATGATATATATACATTAAATGTCGTTACAACGATAAACGTTACATATATGTCTCGTTTCAAAATCATTAAGTTAGTAGTCTTGTTTTTACATATGTAGTTCATTGTTAATATAATTAATGATATGTTTACTTATCATAATATCATGTTAACTATATATATAACCATATATATGTCATCATATAGTTTTTTTTTTTACAAGTTTTAACGTTCGTGAATCACCGGTCAACTTGGGTGGTCAATTGTCTATATGAAACCTATTTCAATTAATCAAGTCTTAACAAGTTTGATTGCTTAACATGTTGGAAACATTTAATCATGTAAACATCAATCTCAATTAATATATATAAACATGGAAAAGTTCGGGTCACTACAATATATACATTTAAATGTCGTTACAACGATAATCGTTACATATATGTCTCGTTTCGAAATCCTTAAGTTAGTAGTCTTGTTTTTACTTATGTAGTTCATTGTTAATACACTTAATGATATATTTAATTATTATATTATCATGTTATATATAATATAACAATGTATTAATATGCTTCATATATATTTAGTAAGACGTGGTTATAACGATAATCGTTATATGTATCATTTCGAGCTTCATACGTCAATAGTCTCCTTTTTAAGTATATAACTTATTGTTACTATTTTTAATGAGATACTTGATGATCATTATATCATGTTAAACATATATATTTATTCATTTATGTATCATCATGTCATATACAACTTATAGCGTTTGTGAATCATTGGTCAAACTGGGTAATCAGACGTTTACAAAATTTCCGTTTCAATTAACCAAGTCTTAACAAGTTTGATTTCTTAACATGTTGGAAATATTTAATCATATAAATATAGTTTTCATTAAACATATAATCATAGAAAGGTTCGGAAAAGTTCGGGTCACTACAGTTTTCACACGATTATTACATAATGGTTTACAATAATATTACACATCAATTTAAATCTTCGAATACAGTTTTTAAACATTATTATACAAGCATGTTGACTCCAACTCTTGTCCATAAATTAGCATGCAACAGCGGAAGCTCTTAATAATCACCTGAGAATAAACATGCTTTAAACGTCAACAAAAATGTTGGTGAGTTATAGGTTTAACCTATATATATCAAATCGTAATAATAGACCACAAGATTTCATCTTTCAATAACATACAATATGTATAAAAATCATTCATATGTTGAACACCTGGTAACCGACATTAACAAAATGCATATAGAATATCTCCAAAACAGAAATCCATCTGTATTAATAAGTTGAAGTACTAAAGCATACCATTTTCCAGTATGGGGGGAGTTAGTGCCCATAGATCTACCTTTAGGATTTGCGTCATTTAGGGTGTATGTTCCTTAATTCTTAGGCTACCAAGCTAAAAGGGTGATATTCGGTATTCATAATCCAACATAGAATGTAATTTCAAGTACTTGTGTCTATTTTGTAAAACATTTACAAAACTTCATGTATTCTCATCCCAAAAATATTAGATTTAAAAGTGGGACTATAACTCGCTTTCACAGATTTTTACTTTGCCGGAAATAAGACTTGGCCACTGGTCGATTCACGAACCTATAACAAATATGTACATATGTATCAAAGTATGGTCAAAATATAATTACAACATTTTTTATTACGTTTTAATGATTTGAGTTTGTTAAGTCAGCAGTCCTCGTTAGTAACCTACAACTAGTTGTCCACAGTTAGATGTACAGAAATAAAGCAATATATATTATCTCGAATCAATCCACGACCTCGTGTATACAAGTCTCAGGCTAGATTACAACTCAAATTATATATATAATATTTTGAAATCAGCCTCAACCCTGTATAGCTAACTCCAACATTACTGCATATAGAGTGTCTATGGTTGTTCTGAAATATATATATAGATGGGTCGATATGATATGTCAAAACATTATATTTGTGTCTATGGTATCCCAAGATTACATAATATATGTTATAATACATGTATAATACAATATAAGTTAGTTAAGTTATGATTTGTATAAATTTGTTACAAATTTCACGTAGCTACAACAAGCAAAATTATACAATCTCGTTTTACCCATAACTTCATCGTTTTAAATCCGTTTTGAGTGATTCAAGTTGCTATGGTTTCATATTGAAATTAAGTTTATGAATCTAAATAGAAAAGTATAAGTTTATAGCCGGAAATATAGGTTACAAGTCGTTTTTGTAAAGGTAGTCATTTCAGTCGAAAGAACGACGCCTAGATGACCATTTTGAAAAAACATACTTCCACTTTGAGTTTAACCATGATGTTTGGATATAGTTTCATGTTCATAAGAAAAATCATTTTCCCAGAAGAATAGCTTTTATTCAAAGTTTATCATAGTTTTTAATTATCCAAACCAAAACAGCCCCCGGTTTTACTACGACGGCGTATATCCGGTTTTACGGTGTTCTTCGTGTTTTCAAGTTTTAAATCATTAAGTTAGAATATCATATAGATATAGAACATGTGTCTAATTGATTTTAAAAGTCAAGTTAGAAGGATTAACTTTTAGTTGCGAACAAGTTTAGAATATACTAAACTATGTTCTAGTGTTTACAAGTTTAAATATTCGAATAAGATAGTTATATATATATGAATCGAATGATGTTATGAACATTATTACTACCTCAAGTTTAGTAGGTAAACCTACTGGAAGTGACAAGAAATGATCTAGCTTCAAAGGATCTTGGATGGCTTGAAAGTTCTTGAAGTAGGATAATGACACAAAAACAAGTTCAAGTAAGATTTTTACTCAAATTAAGATAGTTTATAGTTATAGAAATTGAATCAAAGTTTGAATATGAATATTACCTTGAATAAGAAAGATAAACTACTGTAAATAACAAGAGTTTCTTGATCTTATATGATTACTTGGAATGGATTAGAAAGCTTGGAAGTAAACTAGTAAACTTGAAAGGATTTTTTTTTTTTTGAAGTGTTCTTGAAGTATTCTTCCTATGATGATTATAGCTTGATTCTTGAAGAAATTTTTGATGAAGATGATGATTAGTTTACTGGAAAAATTCATTCATAAGTCTGTGTAGGTGTTGAGAGAGAATTAGAAAGAGAATTGGAAGTGAAATGGATTGATTGGTGAGTGGTGAATGATGAGTGGTGAGTGGGGTTAAAAGGAGTTCTAGTTAGTTGACTAATTCATGGTAGAAGTTAAATTTGATTATTCATGCATGACATAATCAAGAGTGGAATCCCATGCTAGTTCCTATTGGTATATACTCATAGTAAGTACGTCTAGAAGCTGTGTATAATACGGATACGAATACTGAATGACTACGAGTAGAATTGTTGATGAAAATGAATGGAAATGTAATTGCAAGCATTTTTGCTAAGTAGAATTACTTTGATATGTGTCTTGAAGTCTTTCAAAAGTGTACTAATACATCTTAATAAACTACATGTATATTCATTTTAACTGAGTCATTAAGTCATCGTTAGTCATTACATGTAAGTGTTGTTTTTGAAAGCTTTAAGTTAACAATCTCATTTAATGTTGTTAAAAGATTTAAATAAAATTTTAACACATTTTTAATAAAGCGATATTAACCCAAACAAAAAAATTTCCAACAATGTGCACTCCACACTTTCCCAAACTTGTTCGATATTGATCAAGGTTATTTTGGTTAACAAATTAATCTCATTACACTTAAATCATATTGGTGACACAAATCACCAACAATGAATATATCATAATATGATACATATGTATTTAGTAAGGCGTTTCTATAACGATAATCGTTATATATATCGTTTCGAGTTTCATAATTCAATAGTCTCATTTTATGTATATAACTCATTGTTAATATACCTAGCGAGATACTTACTTTTCATAATATCATGTTAGCTATATATATATATATATATATATATATATATATATATATATATATATATATATATATATATATATATATATATATATATATATATATATATATATATATATATATATATATATATATATATAGTTTTTACAAGTTTTAACGTTCGTGAATCACCGGTCAACTTGGGTGGTCAATTGTCTACATGAAACCTATTTCAATTAATCAAGTCTTAACAAGTTTGATTACTTAACATGTTGGAAACATTTAATCATGTAAATATCAACTTCATTTAACATATATAAATATGGAAATGTTCGGGTCACTACAGTACCTACCCGTTAAATAAATTTCGTCCCAAAATTTTTAAGCAGTTGGAGGTGTTGACGCATCTTCTGGAAATAGGAGCGGGTATTTTAGCTTCCTTTGATCTTCACGCTCCCAGGTGAACTGGGGTCCTCTATGAGCATTCCATCGAACCTTAATGATTGGTATTTTGTTTTGCTTAAGTCCTTTAACCTCACGATCCATTATCTCGACTGGTTCTTCAATGAATTGAAGTTTTTCATTGATTTGGATTTCGTCTAAAGAAATAGTGAGATCTTCTTTGGCTAAGCATTTCTTCAGATTCGATACGTGAAAAGTATCATGTACACCGGCGAGTTGTTGAGGTAATTCAAGTCGGTAGGCTTCTGGTCTGACACGATCTATAATCTTGAATGGTCCAATGTACCTTGTATTTAGTTTCCCCCATTTACCAAATCGAACAACGCCTTTCCAAGGTGAAACCTTAAGCATGACCATGTCACCAATTTCAAATTCTATATCTTTTCTTTTACTATCTGCGTAGCTCTTTTGTCGACTTTGGGCAGTTTTCAATCGCTGTTGAATTTGAATGATTTTCTCGGTAGTTTCTTGGATTATCTTCGGACTCATAATTTGTCTATCTCCGACTTCACTCCAACAAATCGGAGACCTGCACTTTCTACCATAAAGTGTTTCAAACGGCGCAATCTCAATACTCGAATGGTAACTGTTGTTGTAGGAAAATTCTGCTAACGGTAGATGTCGATCCCAACTGTTTCCGAAATCAATAACACATGCTCGTAGCATGTCTTCAAGGGTCTGTATCGTCCTTTCACTTTGCCCATCAGTTTGTGGATGATAGGCAGTACTCATGTCTAGACGAGTTCCCAATGCTTGCTGTAATGTCTACCAAAATCTTGAAACAAATCTGCCATCCCTATCAGAGATAATAAAGACTGGTATTCCATGCCTGGAGACAACTTCCTTCAAGTATAAACGTGCTAATTTTTCCATTTTATCATCTTCTCTCATTGGCAGAAAGTGTGCTGACTTGGTGAGACGATCGACTATTACCCAAATAGTATCATAACCACTTGCAATCCTTGGCAATTTAGTAATGAAATCCATGGTAATGTTTTCCCATTTCCATTCCGGGATTTCGAGTTGTTGAAGTAGACCTGATGGTTTCTGATGTTCAGATTTAACCATAGAACACGTCAAACATTCTTCTACGTATCTAGCAATATCGGCTATCATACCCAGCCACCAAAAGTGTTTCTTGAGATCTTTGTACATCTTTCCCGCTTCGGGATGTATTGAGTATCTGGTTTTATGAGCTTCCCTAAGTACCATTTCTATTACATCTCCAAACTTTGGTACCCAAATTCTTTCATCCTTATACCGGGTTCCGTCTTCCCGAATATTAAGATGTTTCTCCGTTCCTTTGGGTATTTCATTCTTAAAATTTCCTTCTTTTAAAACTCCCTATTGCGCCTCCTTTATTTGAGTAGTAAGGTTAGTACAAATAATTATATTCATTGCTTTTACCCGTATAGGTTCTCTGTCCTTTCTACTCAAAGCGTCGGCTACCACATTCGCCTTTCCCGGGTGGTAACGAATCTCAAAATCGTAATCATTCAATAACTCAATCCACCTACGCTGCCTCATGTTCAGTTGTTTCTGATTATATGTGTTGGAGACTTTTGTGGTCGGTATATATAATACTTTTGACCCCATATAAGTAGTGCCTCCAAGTCTTTAATGCAAAAACAACAGCGCCCAATTCCAAATCGTGTGTCGTATAATTCTGCTCGTGAATCTTCAATTGTCTAGACGTATAAGTGATTACCTTCGTTCGTTGCATTAATACACAACCGAGGCCTTGCTTTGAGGCGTCACAATATATCACAAAATCATCGTTCCCTTCAGGCAATGACAATATAGGTTCCGTACTTAACTTTTTCTTCAACAATTGAAACGCTTTCTCCTGCTCATCCTTCCATTCAAATTTTTTCCCTTTATGCGTTAATGCAGTCAAGGGTTTTGCTATTTTGGAAAAATCTTGGATGAACCTTCTGTAGTAACCAGCCAGTCCTAAAAATTGGCGTATATGCTTCGGAGTTTTCAGGGTTTCCCACTTTTCAACGGTTTCAATCTTTTCCAGATCTACTTGAATACCTTTTTTGTTCACTATGTGGCCGAGGAATTGAACTTCTTCCAACCAAAATGCACACTTTGAAAATTTTGCGTACAGTTGTTCCTTCCTCAATAATTCTAGCACTTTTCTCAAATGTTTTTCGTGCTCTTGATCATTCTTTGAGTAAATGAGTATGTCATCGATGAAAATAATGACAAATTTGTCAAGATATGGCCCACACACTCGGTTCATGAGGTCCATGAACACAGCTGGTGCGTTAGTCAATCCAAATGGCATAACCATAAACTCGTAATGACTGTAACGCGTTCTAAAAGCAGTCTTTGGAATATCATCCTCCTTCACCCGCATTTGATGATACCCGGAACGTAAATCGATCTTCGAATAAATCGACGAGCCTTGTAGTTGATCAAATAAATCGTCGATTCTCGGTAGTGGATAACGGTTCTTGATGGTAAGTTTGTTCAACTCTCGATAGTCGATACACAATCTGAATGTACCATCCTTTTTTTTGACAAATAAAACAGGAGCTCCCCACGGTGATGTGCTTGGTCGTATAAAACCACGCTCTAAAAGTTCTTGTAATTGGCTTTGGAGTTCCTTCATTTCGCTGGGTGCGAGTCTGTATGGAGCACGAGCTATTGGTGCAGCTCCTGGTACGAGATCTACTTGAAATTCAATAGATCGGTGTGGAGGTAGTCCCGGTAATTCTTTCGGAAATACATCAGGAAATTCTTTTGCGACGGGAACATCACTGATGTTCTTTTCTTCAGGTTTGACTTCTTCGATGTGTGCTAGAATGACATAGCAACCTTTTCTTATTAGTTTTTGCACCTTCAAACTACTAATAAGATTTAACTTCGCGTTGTTCTTTTCTCCGTACACCATTAAAGGTTTTGCTTTTTCGCTCATAATGCGAATCGTATTTTTGTAACAAATGACCTCTGCTCTCACCTTTTTCAACCAGTCCATGCCAATTATTACATCAAAACTCCCTAACTCGACTGGTATTAAATCAATCTTAAATGTTTCATCACCCAGTTTAATTTCTCTATCCCGACATATATTATCTGCTGAAATTAATTTACCGTTTGCTAATTCAAGTAAAAATTTATTATCCAAAGGCGTCAATGGACAACTTAATTTAGCATAAAAATCTCTACTCATATAGCTTCTATCCGCACTCGAATCAAATAAAACATAAGGAGATTTATTGTCAATGAGAAACGTACCCGTAACAAGCTCCGGGTCTTCCTGCGCTTCTGTCGAATTAATGTTGAAGACTCTTCCATGGCTTTGCCCATTTGTATTTTCTTGGTTTGGGCATTTACTCTTGATGTGGCCCGGTTTTCCACATTCATAACAAATAAAAGCAGCATTACTTGTCCCGACATTACTCGTTGCATTATTTTTGTTAATCACCGGTCCATAAATTTCACACTTCGTCGCGCTATGATCACCTCTCTTACACTTAGTACACGTTGTCGTGCACACCCCAGTCAGATGGTATCCTTCACACCTCTGACATGGTTTTTACCTTTTGTTATTATTGTTGGGATGGTTGCTATTGTGGTTGTTGTTGTTGTTGGGACGTTTGTTGTATTTATTATTAGGATTGCGGTTATTGTTGCGATTGTTGTTGCGGTTGTTGGGATAGTTATTGCGATTGTGGTTGTAATTGTTGTTGTTGTTGTACTGGTGACTCTTGTCACCGTTTTCCTCCCACTTCCTCTTGAGTTGTTTCGTGTTGGCTTCTTCAGCCGCCTGCTCTTTAATTCTTCCCTTAATCTGATTTATGAGTTTATGAGCCATTCGACTTGCCTTTTGTATGGAAGCGGGCTCGTGTGAACTCACATCTTCTTGAATCCTTTCTGGTGACCCTTTTACAAATGCGTCGATTTTCCCTTCTTCATCTTCGAACGCTCCCGGACACAATAGGCACAACTCTGTGAATAGTCATTCGTACGTGGCAATATCAAATCCTTGTGTTTGTAACCCTCTAAGATCTACCTTGAGCTTATTGACCTCGTTTCTGGGACGGTACTGCTCGTTCATCAAATGCTTGAATGCTGACCACGGTAGTGCGTAAGCAACATCTTG
The DNA here is from genome assembly GCF_046630445.1 of Rutidosis leptorrhynchoides. Classification (NCBI taxonomy): domain Eukaryota; kingdom Viridiplantae; phylum Streptophyta; class Magnoliopsida; order Asterales; family Asteraceae; genus Rutidosis; species Rutidosis leptorrhynchoides. The sequence goes on from NC_092337.1 coordinate 279,677,501, forward strand.
TCCCACCTGCTCGAGGTAGATGTTCCACCATGTTAACGCAGTACCTGTGAAGGTATGCGTAGCATACTTTAATTTATCTTCTTCAGTACATTTACTTATGGCAAACACCGATTCAACCTTCTCGGTCCACCGTTTCAATCCGATTGGACCCTCGGTTCCATCAAATTCCAAAGGTTTGTAGGCAGTGAATTCTTTGTAGGAGCATCCTACACAATTTCTTGTGGAATTAGTTCCACTGCTTGAACTAGAGTTATTGTTGTTATTTTGCATTGCGGCCTGCACGGCGGCTATGTTCGCAGCAAGGAAAACACGGAAGTCTTCCTCGCTCATGTTCAAGTTCTGACGAGTAGTCGGTGCCATTTCCTTCAAAAATAGCCAAAAGAATTAAGTTAATCATATAGAATATTAAGATTAGTCAATAGTATTTCGTAGCATAATATGAACTTATTTATAAAAGCTTTTTCTTCATATTAGCGTTTTGTAAGTTTTAATTCGGGTAGTACCTACCCGTTAAGTTCATACGTAGTAGCTAACATACAATTTAACTACTACAATTCTATATGAAAAACTGATTACAATAAATTTCACGTTCAAACTTTTATACAATATTTTACAAATTTACAATACCGCTATTTTACATATAGCATAAAATATAGCACACAATAATTTTGATACAAAACAGTTGTGACAACAATCCTAGTTAATACGCAAGTCGTTCAGCAAAGGCAATAAAAACACGTAATTCATAAGTCCAGAAACAAGTCATGCATTCTGGTTTTACTAAGACTAATTCCCATCCTTGGTCTTGTGGAAAGTAACCGTTATGACCGTTGACTAGACAACATGTTGTAATGTCGTCAAAAGGACGAGGGTTATGTAATGCCCAACAGCCTCGTAACAATCTAAAAACCTTGTTTCTCACCCCAATTATTGAGTCCGTCACTTGTGTAAATGTTTTATTTAATAGTTGTAATTCGATGTTCGTTTTCTCACTTTGGTGAGAAGCGAACATCACTAACCTGTAAGCATAACATGCTTCTTTATGTTGCATGTTAGAAGCTCTTTCTAAAGCACAAATTCGTATGTTGGGATAGGTAGAGTCAAAATAGGTTCTCAACCCGTAGCGTAAAATTGCTTCTGGGTTTCTCGCATTTAATGCTTTAAAGAAAACACGGCGCAACTTATGGTCTCCCCAATGTGATATACCCCATCTATTAAAGGAAAGCCTTTTATTAACTAAGGCATGCCAGGAACGTTCTTCAAATGTTCTACAAAATAATTTTGCCGTAAACAATTGTGCCGACGAATTCTGACCGACTCTAGACAAGATTTCATCAATCAAGTCCCCAGGTAGGTCTTCTAAAATTTTTGGTTGTCTATCCTTAACATCTATTTTGTGTTTTTATATTGTAAAAATAGACGAGGGTTAGATTCATAAAAAATACTTAACAAACAATACAAGCAATTTTTACATTTATCATAAAAGTACAAGCACACTATATTACATATATTATACAACATGATTACAACTCTTTAATCCGACTCACTCGTTTCTTCTTATTTGAACTTGGTTCGTTTCGCTAATTTCCTAGGGATATATGGTGCTCCCCTAATACGAGCCGTCATTTTCACAAATAGTTTAGAAAAACCTGGTGGCTTAGAGGTTCCCGGGTTATCGTTAAAATTTAAGAAGTACGGGTGTTTACGATATATATAAAGTTCATCGGGTTGTAATCAGGTTTCTCTATTTTGATACCTTTTCCCTTATTGTTTTCTTTTGCTTTCTCAAATTGGGTCGAGGTAATTTCTATAACATCATCGGAATCCTTGTCGAGATCCGATTCATCAGAAAATTGGTAACTTTCCCAATATTTTGTTTCCTCGACGGAAACACCATTGACCATTATTAACTTTGGTCTGTTGATTGAGGATTTTCTTTTATTTAATTGTTTAACTGTAGGTATTAATATTTCTTCCTCCGAAACCTCTTCTTCTTCCTGTTCCTCCTCTTCCGGTTCCTCCTCTTCCGGTTCCTCCTCGGGATTTTGTGAATCTTCCCAAAATATATTCGACTCTTCATTATTATTAGGTGAGTCGATGGGATTTGTACTAGAGGTAGACATCTATCACACAATATCAAACATGTTAAGAGATTAATATATCACATAATATTTACATGTTAATAATATATAGTTTCCAACAAAAAGTGTTAAGCAATCATTTTTGAAGAAAACACGGTCGAAGTCCAGACTCACTAATGCATCCTAACAACTCGGTAAGATACACTAATGCAAAATTCTGGTTCTCTAAGACCAACGCTCTGATACCAACTGAAATGTCCCGTTCATATCGATTATAAACGTTCTATATTAATTGATTTCGTTGCGAGGTTTTGACCTCTATATGAGACGTTTTTCAAAGACTGCATTCGATTTTTAAACAAACCATAACCTTTATTTTATCAATAAAGGTTTAAAAATATTACGACGATTATCAAATAATGATAATATAAAATATAGCGTTTTCACACGATTATTACATAATGGTTTACAATAATATTACACATCAATTTAAATCTTCGAATGTAGTTTTTATACATTATTATACAAGCATGCTGACTCTAACTCTTGTCCATAAATTAGCATGCAACAGCGGAAGCTCTTAATAATCACCTGAGAATAAACATGCTTTAAACGTCAACAAAAATGTTGGTGAGTTATAGGTTTAACCTATATATATCAAATCGTAATAATAGACCACAAGATTTCATCTTTCAATAACATACAATCTGTATAAAAATCATTCATATGTTGAACACCTGGTAACCAACATTAACAAAATGCATATAGAATATCTTCAAAATAGAAATACATCTGTATTAATAACTCGAAGTACTAAAGCATACCATTTTCCAGTATGGGGGGAGTTAGTGCTCGTAGATCTACCTTTAGGATTCGCGTCAATTAAGGTGTCTGTTCCCTAATTCTTAGGCTACCAAGCTAAAAAGGTGATATTCGTTATTCATAATCCAACATAGAATGTAATTTCAAGTACTTGTGTCTATTTTGTAAAACATTTACAAAACTGCATGTATTCTCATCCCAAAAATATTAGATTTAAAAGTGGGACTATAACTCACTTTCACAGATTTTTACTTTGCCGAAAATAAGACTTGGCCACTGGTCGATTCACGAACCTATAACAAATATGTACATATGTATCAAAGTATGATCAAAATATAATTACAACATATTTTATTACGTTTTAATGATTTGAGTTTGTTAAGTCAGCAGTCCTCGTTAGTAACCTACAACTAGTTGTCCACAGTTAGATGTACAGAAATAAAGCAATATATATTATCTCGAATCAATCCACAACCTCGTGTATACAAGTCTCAGGCTAGATCACAGCTCAAAGTATATATAATATTTTGGAATCAACCTCAACCCTGTATAGCTAACTCCAACATTACTGCATATAGAGTGTCTATGGTTGTTCCGAAATATATATATATATATATATATATATATATATATATATATATATATATATATATATATATATATATATATAGATGGGTCGATATGATATGTCAAAACATTGTATTCGTGTCTATGGTATCCCAAGATTACATAATATATTTTATAATACATGTGTAATACAATATAAGTTAGTTAAGTTATGATTTGTATAAATTTGTTACAAATTTCACGTAGCTACAACAAGCAAAATTATCCAATCTTGTTTTACCCATAACTTCTTCGTTTTAAATCCATTTTGAGTGATTCAAGTTGCTATGGTTTCATATTGAACTTAAGTTTATGAATCTAAACAGAAAAAGTATAAGTTTATAGTCGGAAATACAGGTTACAAGTCATTTTTGTAAAGGTAGTCATTTCAGTCGAAAGAACGACGTCTAGATGACCATTTTGGAAAAACATACTTCCACTTTGAGTTTAACCATGATTTTTGGATATAGTGTCATGTTCATAAGAAAAAACATTTTCCCAGAATAATAGCTTTTAAATCAAAGTTTATCATAGTTTTTAATTATCCAAACCAAAACAGCCCCCGGTTTTACTACGACGGCGTATATCCGGTTTTACGGTGTTCTTCGTGTTTCCAAGTTTTAAATCATTAAGTTAGCATATCATATAGATATAGAACATGTATCTAGTTGATTTTAAAAGTCAAGTTAGAAGGATTAACTTTTGTTTGTGAACAAGTTTAGAATATACTAAACTATGTTCTAGTGTTTACAAGTTTAAATCTTCGAATAAGATATTTATATATATATATGAATCAAATGATGTTATGAACATCATTACTTCCTCAAGTTTAGTAGGTAAACCTACTGGAAGTGATAAGAAATGATCTAGCTTCAAAGGATCTTGGATGGCTTGAAAGTTCTTGAAGTATGATCATGACACAAAAACAAGTTCAAGTAAGATTTTTACTCGAATTAAGATAGTTTATAGTTATAGAAATTGAATCAAAGTTTGAATATGAATATTACCTTGAATAAGAAAGATAACCTACTATAAATAACAAAGGTTTCTTGATCTTAGATGATTACTTGGAATGGATTAGAAAGCTTGGAAGTAAACTAGTAAACTTGAAAGGATTTTTTTTGAAGTGTTCTTGAAGTGTTCTTCTTATGATGATTATAGCTTGATTCTTGAAGAAATTTTTGATGAAGATGATGATTAGTTTACTAGAAAAATTCGTTCATAAGTGAAAGTGTAGGTGTTGAGAGAGAATTAGAAAGAGAATTGGAGGTGAAATGGATTGACTGGTGAGTGGTGAATGATGAGTGGTGAGTGGGGTTAAAAGGAGTTCTATTTAGTTGACTAGTTCATGGTAGAAGTTAAATTTGATTAGTCATGCATGACATAATCAAGAGTGGAATCCCATGCTAGTTCCTATTGGTATATACTCATAGTAAGTACGTCTAGAAGCTGTGTATAATACGGATATGAATACTGAATGACTACGAGTAGAATTGTTGATGAAAATGAATGGAAATGTAATTTTCAGAATTTTTTCTAAGTAGAATTACTTTGATATGTGTCTTGAAGTCTTTCAAAAGTGTACTAATACATCTTAATATACTACATGTATATTTATTTTAACTGAGACGTTAAGTCATCGTTAGTCGTTACATGTAAGTGTTGTTTTTGAAAGCTTTAAGTTAACGATCTCATTTAATGTTGTTGAAAGCTTTAAATCAAATTTTAACACATTTTTAATAAAGCGATATTAACCCAAACAAAAAAAATTCTGAGCTGACCTGACAGCTCGATCCCAGCCAGGGGCTCTGCCCCTTGGACCCCGCCAGGGGTTGCCGCCCCTTGGACCCCACTATAAGGGGCGCTACCCTCGAACCCCCATCATAATCAAGATAAATTCAAACAAGTGTGCATTCCACACTTTCCCAAACTTGTTCGATATTTATCAAGGTTATTTTGGTTAACAAATTAATCCCATTACACTTAAATCATATTGGTGACACAAATCACCAACAATGAATATATCATAATATGATACATATGTATTTAGTAAGGCGTTGCTATAACGATAATCGTTATATATATCTTTTCGAGTTTCATAATTCAATAGTCTCATTTTATGTATATAACTCATTGTTAATATACCTAGTGAGATACTTACTTTTCATAATATCATGTTAGATATATACATATCCATATATACATCATCATATAGTTTTTACAAGTTTTAACGTTCGTGAATCGCCGGTCAACTTGGGTGGTCAATTGTCTACATGAAACCTATTTCAATTAATCAAGTCTTAACAAGTTTGATTGCTTAACATGTTGGAAACATTTAATCATGTAAATATCAACTTCATTTAATATATATAAACATGGAAAAGTTCGGGTCACTACATGTATCATGTTTGCTTCAACAGGTATTATCTGATTAGTGTTAGTTACTTTACCCTTGAGAGATGAGTGATTCTTTAGAATGGATGGCGCCATATTTTGGTACTATTTTCCGTATAGAGGATGAAAGGTACAAGTACAGGACAATAGCTGCTTAGCGTTGAGCGAAGTGTTGTCGATTGATGTTTGCCCTCGGGAAGTAATCCCTGCAGACCCGGAACACGGGTGAGAATTCTGTGAGGTGGCCTCAATCAATCTTGGGATCAATATGGAATTGATTCGTGTAGCGTTTTGTTACTAAGCGGTTAATGTTTTAGAGTGAGAAAGAACTGTGTGAGAGAGAAAGTGTACTTCTCTCTGACTGAACTTCTAATGTCAGATTGTGGTGACCCAAGGGGTCTATTTATTGACGTAGAATGTCCGAAACTCTCGGGAAACACGTGTCAATCACTAATTAATTCTGTTATGCGAAATATACGGAACCGACTTTGGCGCGGCTGACGTGGCTGCGTGCCGCTCAAGCACCTAGTTAAAGGGCATAAGCAAAGAAGCTACCTGCAGGGCTTTCGCATGACGCTGGACGACAAATGCTAAAACCTGCCAAATATTGTTATCTTTTTTGCTCTTTGATGCATTCTTCTGTATAAAAAAGATATTTTTATGCGTGTATCCCCTAAGATACACCATTAGTAATCATTTTTTACTTTAACCGATTTTGGTAGCAAATTCGATTTTGACCCATCAATTGATGTTGACCGTTTAATTAAATAAATTTTTAGAATTCAGAACGGATTGCTTTTAAAAAATGATTAATTGGAGATTAATCGGCGAGTAATCGGGTTTTTACAACACTGCTTTTAAAAAATGATTAATTAGAAATATAATTTGAAATATAATTGGAGATTAATTAGAGATTAATTGGATTGCTTTTAAAAAATGATTAATTAGAAATATAATTTGAAATATTATATTATTAGAATTAATTTTGTAAAATAAAATAATATAAGATATAATAAAATTTATTATTAAAAATAAATCTATATATAGATATAAAAGTTTATTAAATATATTTATTAATTAATTGTAATACTCGGTTGACATTTCGTTAGTGTTCATATAGATCTAATACATATATATGAAGAATTAAGATAAAAGTTAGTCCGTAAATAGATTACGAAGATTATAAGTTTGACAAAAATATTTTTACCTTTTTAGTTTAAATTTTAATACTCCATACATATTACTCGGAACTACAAATAAATATTAGACGAACCTTTTTGATCAGGTTTCAAACATTTAATGACCAGAATAAATAAATGAACTTAATTTAAAAATTTGGGATTTTTAGGAACACTTTTATATCTTAACTGTTTAGCAAAGAAGCATGATATAGCAATCCGGGTAATTCTGTCGGTAGAGTACATACAAAATTCGTGGCTGCTACTTTTAAATCACTATTCGTTACTATTGAAGCTTACTGTGCATTGTTTGTTTTGCTTTACTGTATACCCGTGATACCTTGATTAATTTGAGTTACTGTTTCTTACTTTAATTTTTGTTTCTTTGAATTGTCGTACCCCCACCCTCAAACCAATTTGTCCTCAGATTGAGCAAACATATCATACCTACTGTTTTTGATTTTATTCATCTCCTGAGCATTATATAATATATACACATACAATACAAATGATTACACTAACCACACCCATAATCACTTCTAACATTGCACACCCATTTGAAACCTAATACTCATCCGCCACCATACGGTCAACTCCACAACCATTATCATCAATTAGATCCCAAACCCGAACACCATGATGTTGCCATTACTACTATGATCGACTATCAACCACCATTCTATCCATGTTTTGTTTTTGTGCCAACTTAAACACCACTTCACCACCTTCGGTTTCTTGTTCTTCTTCATTAAACTGTCATCTATTATCTCATCCCTTGAATAATCTTGATGCTATTGTGTTTCTACCGACACACACAATCACAACCATCACCACATTGAAACACATCATTATCATCATCATCAAACGTTTGTTGTTGCTTACTGTTTTCCATATATGATCCTGTACCAACACCAACGCCATAACAACCATCACAAATAAACTGCTTTTGCTCAACGTTTCTGTTTATGATCGAACAAGAGCAACCTTTGAACTGCAACTTCACTTTACTGCTATGCTGTACTCAATTCTGTTTTGAACCAATAACAAACCCTATGTTCAACACCATCATGAAACCCATTTGTTCGATACATTACTGTTATTGTTCGGCTACTACTTCTTGGATTGTTGTTAGTCGAAGACTAACCCAAAACCACCACTCTTGTTGCTTTATATCCCAACACCATACCATCAACTGCTGCTACCGCTATTTGATCTTGTTACTATCTATGTGTTTCATTGTTTACTTCTACTACTTCTGTCGAACAAGCCACATCACCAAATGCTACAACGAAACAAATAATGTTGTTACTGCTACTTCTGTTTCTGTTCTAATTCATAACCAAATCATCACCCCAATTCACTGTGTCTGTTTACTTTTTTTTTAAACGGTTTACAACCCAAAACCACCGATTAGCTGTCATTCGTTTCAATTTTGTTCCAATCAAACCAAACACCATTGAAACACCTGCTGTGATGACCCGGGAATTTCCGATCAAATTTAAACCTTAATCTTTATCTTTATATGATTTAGACACGATAAGCAAAGTCTGTAATGTTGAGTCTCAAAAGTTTTGAAATCTATATTCATGTAATCAATTACCCTTTGACTGTGCTCGACGATTCACGAACAATTGTGTGCAAATAAAGATATAAATATAAATATAAGTGTATATAACATTTTGAAATAAATAAGGTATACTTTAATCATTTGAATTAAAATGTAAAATAATAAAGAAAGTAATTAAGTTACTACCATATGAATATATTTATATATATATATATATATATATATATATATATATATATATATATATATATATATATATATATATATAAATATACATATGATATTATTATAAATTTATGATTTCTATAAATAATTATTATTATATCGAAAAGTATAAATACTAAACATTCAATATATATATATATATATATATATATATATATATATATATATATATATATATATATATATATATATATATATATATATATATGTATTATAAAATTATTAACTAATACATGATTAATAAATTGTAACATTAATATTTAAGTACAAATTAAAATGTAAGTGTTACATTAATATTATCATATTTATTTTAATTATTAATACTAGTATAATAATAATATTAACATTAGTATAATATTAATACATCTAATTCATTATATCATTATAATTAGTAGTAAAATTATAAATTTAAGTTATTATGAATATTATAATTATTAATCTCTTTAATAATATTATTAATATCATTAGAATTATTATAGTCATAAATATGAGAAAATAACACACTCTACTATTAATATCTTTATTATCATTTTTATGATTAATAGTAATATTAATATTATTATTAATACAATTATTATTATCATTATTATTATTATTATTTATTGATCAATAATATTAGTTAATTATATAAAATAGGAAACTTGTACAAATCTGTTAGGAGTATCTATCCAACTGTTCTACATTATCAATCTTGTCTCCAAATTGATTCAAAGTCGTAAAGGGATCTGCAGATACAAACAAATCAGTTAGCAATCCCTTTCTTCTTTTGATTTTTTTTTTATAAATTTTGGTACCTGTTCTTTGACCTGTCCATCTTTTTATCTGCAATAAATCAAACAATTAATCACTGGTTATCAAGAATTCCATCGACTTTCCTCTCTCAATAACAATTACATTTATTTAGATAGAGTCTGATATATTTTTTTTAAACAGAAGTTAGTTAAAGGGGTCGTACCTCTGTTCCTATTTCATATTATCAAAAACACGAGTTCAAAGTTTATTTCAAATTGCGTTAATGCCAACTTGTTAGGAATGGTCTATTTAATATATCTGCAAAATACGAAGCTTCAATTCTTTCTATTGAATTTGAATTTCAGAGTCAAAGTTGGTTTATCAAAAAGTCAACATATTTGTTCATCGTAAAATTTGGAGTCATTATGTTGTTTTCGTTCAAATTGACAATGGATACAGTTTCTAAGGAAGATTACAAATCTTTTTCGTGTAGAAATAATTAGCTAAAACATCATAGAAATCAAAAAGCTATTTTTTTTTTAAACCGACGAACAGTGGCAGCAGATTGCTGGGTTGTGTATTGTTTTTTTTCCTAAACCTACTATAAACGATTCTGTTTTAAAGCCTAAATGATTGTTGGTAACACAATTTGATAGATATTGAATTGATTTTTGTACCTGGTGTTCGAAGTATTGAAGATAAAATATAGAAGAAAATATTTACGGGTTATAATGAATTGATTTAGGATAAAATCAGAAAATTTGTGAGCAGAGGAGTGGTTAAGAGAGGGTGTCGGGTTTCTAAAGGTCGCCGGTTCGAGTCCCGTCAGTGACATTTTTTGTGTGACTATCTTCAAAGGTTGTTATTCCTTATTATTATTATTTCAATTATTATTAAGTATTAAGAATATTATTGTTACTATTATTGTTATGGTTATTGTTAATACTAGTATTAGTAATTAAATTTGTTATCATGTAAATAAAGATTACTAATATAACTATTATTACTACTACTAATATTATCATTATTGTTATGATCATTATTATCATTAAGTATTAAAACTATTATTATTAGTATTAACATTGTTATTATTAACATTTTATTATTTAAGTAAAGTATCATTTTATTATTAGAACTATTATTATTATTATTAATTATTATTCTTGTTATTGTTATTTGTATTATTATCATTAGTTATAGTTATTATTATTATCACATGTATTATAATTATTATTAATATTAATGTTAAAATAAGTATTAGTTATCATTATTATGATTAAGATATTATTATTATTATTATTATTATTATTATTATTATTATTATTATTATTATTATTATTATTATTATTATTATTATTATTATTATTATTATTATTATTATTATTATTATAATTATTATTATTATTATTATAATTATTATTATTATTATTATTATTATTATTATTATTATTATTATTATTATTATTATTAAGTATTTGAATTATTATTAATAAGCATTATGAATGTTACTTATTATTGTTACTACCGTTAATATAAGTAGTAATTACCAACTATTATTATCGTTAACATAACCCTAGTTACAATTATAATTAATATTATTATTGTTATTACTAATAATATTATTATCAATATAGGTATTAATATTAAATAATATGATTATTAATATTATCTTTATTAATCTCAAATATTATCATATTTAAGCAAATAAATATTTTGTACATAAAATATATTAATTATATATACTACACTTATATTAAAACTCCACATAACTATATATATATAAAACCAACTAAAATTATTTATATAAACATTTACAAACAATAAATTATCGATTTTTAAATATAATATTAAACAAGTACGCATATCAATATATTAATATAAATATAAAAATATTAACCATTTGAATAAACATACAAATTAAAAATATATAATATTAATATAAAAATAATGTAATTAATAAACTTATATATATATATTCATTCGAATACGATTATATGTATTAATGAATATACAAATGATTTAGGTTCATGAATCCGAGGCCAACTCTATACTTGTTCAATGTCATTCTATGTATTTTTACTACAAAATACATTAGGTGAGTTTCATTTGCTCCCTTTTTAAATGCTTTTACAATATATATTTTTGGGACTGAGAATACATGCGCTGCTTTTATAACTGTTTTACGAAATAGACACGAGTAAATGAAACTGCATTCTATGGTTGGATTATTAAACTGAATATGCCCCTTTTTAGTCTGGTAATCTAAGAATTAGGGAACAGACACCCTAATTGACGTGAATTCTGAAGATAGATCTATCGGGCCCAGCAAGCCCCATCCAAAGTACCGGATGCTTTAGTACTTCAAAATTTATATCATGTCCGAAGGAGGATCCTGGAATGATGGGGATATTCTTATATGCATATTGTGAATGTCGGTTACCAGGTGTTCAATCCATATGAATGATATTTTTGTCTCTATGCATGGGACGTATGTTTATGAGAATTGGAAATATGATATCTTGTGGTCTATTAAAATTATGAAATGATTCTTTATGATAAACTAATGAACTCATCAACCTTTTGGTTGACACTTTAAAGCATGTTTATTCTCAGGTATGAAAGAAGTCTTCCGCTGTGCAATTGCTCATTTTAAAGATATTATTTGGAGTCATTCATGACATATTTCAAAAGACGTTGCATTCGAGTCGTTGAGTTCATCAAGATTATTATTAAGTCAATTATAGTTAGATATATTATAAAATGGTATGCACGCTGTCAACTTTTGATGTAATGAAAGATTGTCTTTTCAAAAATGAATGCAATGTTTGTAAAATGTATCATATAGAGGTCAAGTACCTAGCGATGTAATCAACTGTTGTGAATCGTTTATAATCGATATGGACTTTGTCCGGATGGATTAGGACAGGTCTCTACAGTTGGTATCAGAGCGGTGGTCTTAGCGAACCAGGTCATGCATTAGTGAGTCTAACTGATAGTCGTTAGGATGCATTAGTGAGTCTGGACTTCGACCGTGTCTGCATGTCAAAAGTTTTGGTTATCGTTTTTGTCGGAAATCATCTGTTTATCATCCTTAGGAAATTACCTGCTCATTATTCTTAGTCTAGACATGTCTTACTGCCTCTGTTGCATAGACAGTGTATAGATAAATTCATATCTTAGCGTATCTATTATTGTTGCCTTTGCCTGACAGCTTTCGTAGATTCCTCTGTAACTTATGGGATTTTAGTATTATATATGCATATATAAATTATGTATTGCAGGGTACTAATCTACATCGTATAATCTATTTCTTATCAGGAAAATTCCTTCATCTGATCGTACAAGATGAATCCCTCAACCAGTTCGAATTCCTCGGATTCCGACAGCTATTCCGATATGGAGTTTCACCTATTAGCGTCACCGGAATGAATCAACCAATCAGTCATCCCCAATTCATTTGATGAGTTTATAGTCGACTTAAACAATGGAGACGCGAAGAAGGCGATCCCTTCCACCAACCGAATTCACCTCTTGACAATGAACCTGAAGCGGTTACCGGCGAACCTGTTCGAGACACCATTTTCGGTCTCATTTCCAGGGTAACTCGATAAGATTATATTCTATCCACAATTCTGAACCTTATTCATCCGCTCGTTCCGACCGACAATCATCCCGGAGTAATCGAAGAAGTCAACGAGCTTCGCGCTCGAGTAATCAATTTGGAGAACATGGTATAAAACTTACCAGCTTCAGCAACGTCACCGGCACCAACAGTATCACCAACATCAATACCAGTACCACCAACAACCCAAGTTTCATCATCATATGCCTCAATATCACATTCTATACCACGAGCATAATCATCGTTCTACGTATCGTTCTATCTATTTTATCCCCGTTCGACATGGCGATTAAGTAATCTCTAAAGTTTTAGAGATTATCCATTCTAGTTCTAACGGTAAATCAAATGGGTTTAATATCATATTAACTCATTAAATCCATGATTATATCTGAAGAAAATATATATATGTAAGTATATTTTCATAAAGATTGTAATTAAAAATTCTTTTGTACAAACTGTTAATGGTGAAAATATTTTAACGGGTAGGTAATACCCGAGGAATATTAAGATTTCACATTAATAAGTTACATTGTACGTTCTTCGAATCTGATTCAACAGTCATTTACTATCCTACTTACATCCACAGGTATACGTATCCGTTCACCGCCTAATAACCATTTTCATTCAATTTCATATTTGGATTTTGACCTATCAGAATCCAACAAGTGGCATAATGAAGAAAACATTTGACAAAATAAAATTTGTTAGAAACAGACAAATTAACTATGAGGAATTTTGTTAAGAATCCACGCTAACTGTTCCTAGCTAATTATTCCTAGCTAACTGATTACATTTTATTTATCGCAATTTAATTATCGCAATTTACATTCTCGCAATTATATTTATCGTCATTTAATTTCTGTTATTTACTTTACGCACTTTATTTATCGTCATTTATTTTCTGTTATTTATTTAACGCACTTTAAATATCGGGACACGTATACAAGGTTTTGACATATCATATCGACGCATCTATATATATTATTTGGAATCACCATAGACACTCTATATGCAGTAATGATCGAGTTCTCTATACAGGGTTGAGTTTGATTCTACAATAATATATATACTTTGAGTTGTGATCGAGTCTGAGACATGTACACGGGTCACGATACATATTAATTAATTCGAATATTATATAATTATTGAACTGATAACTGTGGACTATCAACTGTGGACTACCATTATTGGACAATTAAAATGAATTAAAATATTGATTATAACATATGAAACTAAACAATTCTTCAAGTTTCCCACTTGATTTCGTCTTAAACATCATTTGTATCTTCACGATTACATTCTGCGTTCAAACCTTTCATGATTCTTGAAAACACCTCAATCGAGAGGATGAACCAACCGCACTTCATTTACGGGAGAAAAGATTGATGCATATAGTTATGCACCTGAAAACACTCGGAACCTGAGTAAACGTTTAACACGTAGCTTTGCAAAATTCCTTTAGGGTTATTATTACCGAAAATAACTTTGCATCTGCTGTTCGAGATAGCCAGTTTTGTCACAGCTCCAGCAAGACAACTTCGAATTTTCGTACGAAACAACCTTATTATAACGTTGATATATACGCATGCTCTTTTATTGTTATCAGGGAACCTTTCAAATTCCACCATATTACCATCAGCGTTTAATCATCTAAAAACACAAATTTTCCTGAAACCACCTCGGATTAATAACCGATGATTCAGATATCATAGCATTAAATGCAGAGGAAACAGAAAAATGGTAGATGGTCTAAACGACCAAAAGTTTGATAATAAAGAAAGGAGTGTTAGGAAC
This sequence comes from Rutidosis leptorrhynchoides, assembly GCF_046630445.1. NCBI lineage: Eukaryota > Viridiplantae > Streptophyta > Magnoliopsida > Asterales > Asteraceae > Rutidosis > Rutidosis leptorrhynchoides. Next base: position 279,692,522 of record NC_092337.1, read on the forward strand.
GCTCGATAGAAAATTGGGAATTGAAAAACAGATTGAGCTACCCATGAAAGAGATCAAGGACAAATACAAGGACCAAACCCTATATTCAAAGGATTCAGGTAATTCTGGATCCGTTGTAATCTTTAGAGAATATCTTGCTCCGAAGTCATGTTAAAATCTTGCGAAAAATCTTTCTTCATCAACCATCGAACTTAGAAATTCCAAAAATATCATCATCAATATCTTCTATATTTCTGAGGATATTTTCATTAATATTCAAGTCCGAAATTATATACCTCTTCGTGTTTCCTGTGTGTCATTATATTGGATACATTCAATAGAAAATTTAGTACCGAAAAGCAGATTATGCGAAACTATGAAGAAAGCCGTGGACAAATCACAAAGAATAAGTTTGACTTCAAAGAATCCAAATGATTCAATGCCTGCTGAAGTCTTTAGCGAATATCTTGCTCCTTACTCTAAACCCTTGCAGACAATAATTTCCATAATCCTCTGATCTTAAATATTCAAAGATATTATCGTATCTTTCATTACAAATATCCTCCATATTTCTGAAGATATTTTCATAACTATTCTTATCCGAAATTGATAATCTCTTCGTGCTATCAGTGTTACATCATATAGAAACTGTTAGTTTCTATATTCTGTAAACTTTCGAACTTAAAAATATGAATGTTATTGAAGTAATGTTGGGAACTGATGCATGAGTTAGTATAATATAATGACACTTGATCAACGTGATTATATTACAGTAAGACATGCTGAGTTTCTAAATGGAACATGATGATTCACAGATTATAACGTCATCATGTGTCATGTTACATAACTCTTTCATTCTGATTAACTTCTGAACATATCAAGAAAATATATTCTTGATTGTTCTATTCTCAGCGATTCTGGTAATTTGACAAGTCAAATTGTGCTATTACCGTTTATTTCTCAGGACATTGACAATTTTCAATCTGAAACTCATATCTGCGAATTCTGAACCATTACAAGAGATGCCTAATCACAAGAAGAAGAAGAAAAGAAGGGACAAAGCTCCGAAGTAGAAATTGGAGTATAAATCACAGCAAATAGGGGGGAAGTATTAACTGGGGATGATAATGATTATAGAAGATAGAAGCAGGGACTTCGAAATATCAGGGAAGATATAAAGCCCAATAACAACACATAAATTACAAACCGTGAATATCAGTGCGTATAGCAATATAAAGACATGGGAGAATTAAAAACATTATAATCCCAAGGAAATAATAGAAGTGAATGGATTCTTCTGGCGGCAGATGAAAGAGAAGAATGACAGAAATGAAAGTTAAAGGTATATCAAGAATCAGAACAGGATGGAGCATATTGACGAATGTTGTAGAAATATGATTTGGGAAAGAAAGAATAAAAGGTTTGAGTTGTAAGGAAACGAAGAGGGTGGATTTATAGTGAAATATCCGACAGAGAAATCGGAACAGATTATTATATTTAATCAAAGAAGATCTTGATTTCCTTAATCGGTGAAGAACCAAATCTTTTTACGAAAATTTTCTTTAAATCCCATGAATTTCAAAAATCAATCGTAACTACGTCATCGGTTAAAAGGAATCTACATTTACTCATTTCAGTCTCTTGCGATAGCTTCACTTATACTCTTCACGTGATCAAATTGTTTTACCTATATTACTCAATGATGTAACAACCCGAGCTTTTCCGTTAAAACTTCCATTAAATACTTGACGATCGTTAGTTAAATCATACGATTTCCATACGCCGAATTTTTTTTCAGAATAGTTAACAGTGGCTACGTGAAACTTTTCGTATTTAAAGTAATTAAATGCGTACTTGATCCTTAGTGGATTACTTGAATTAATATGTTATATTAATTAGTGAACTTAATTCGGTTGACGAATTAAACTAGAAACGACACGATTAACGTTAATCGCCTAGAAAACTTTTCAGTTAACGGAATTCGAAAAAATGATAGAATAATTATTGTTAATAATTATTGAACTTATGAAAGAAATTTAATTTATTATTTACTTAATGAATTAAACACGGTGCTTTTGTTTCAACGACTAGTTAACGTGCCGGAGATTCGGTACGGTTAATGGCACTCGAAACGAACCACGCGCGAACGAGCTTTTACACAAAACGAGCCCGAGACCCGAGCCTGAGGCCACATGGACATGACCTCATACCTCATCATCCTTGGCCCCATGAGTAGCCAATGCATGTTGACTATTAGTTTAGGCCCATGTTTGTTGACTAATTAGTTTAGGCCCATGTTTGTTGACTTTTGATTTTTAGGCACTAAATAACTAGTTAGATAATCCTCTCATTCCATCCTAACTATGAAAAATGCAGCTCATTCCTCCTCCCTCTCTTCTTCTTCACATCAAATACACACACACACACACACACAAATCAACCATCAAACTTGCTTGTTTGCTCTTACTCGTTTGATCAATGTTGCTCCGATCGTCGTTCTCTACGCGTGCGTATCATTAATTTTGTGATCAAAGGTATAATTACATAAATCCTAATCTTTAAAATCTGATTTTTGTTAAAGTTTCATGGATTAGGTTGTCTATTGCTCAAGTCTTGATGTTTGATGAATACTAGATGCGATAAATTGCTCGTTTTGATTGATTAATGCGAAAACCGAATTGTTTATTGCATGTATAGTAAATTTTGAATTTTTAAATGTATGATATTATGTTATATTCAGAATCCTTGCGAAAAACTATTAACTTTAGGCTTTGGAATCGCTTGATTTCATTTCCGGATGATCAAGTTATGATCAATTGAAATTAACGTTGTGTTTTTGTGATTGATCGGAAATTCTGGGTTTGATAGACCACGAATTGGATTGTGAAATTAATACCATTGGATAGGTAATTTAAAAACACTCAGGTTACACTAGGATATCATGTTTTTTGCTTATGTATAACTTGAGATATGCTTGATTTAGTGAAAAAGTTGATTTATACAGCACTTGCATGAAAACAGCCTTTTATGATAAAAAGTGTTAACTTCTGGATTTAAAGCTTTACATATGTGAAATGTACACAAAAGTTACTTCATCTTTCATGTAGATATCATAGGTTAATTGTATCTAGATCTTCGGGTAATCGCGTGCGAATGTGACTAGCGAAACTAGAATCGAATCTGTAAATTGCTCTATGTTTTATACTCTGTTGATTGTGTTTATTGAATGAGCATGTAAGCTTCTGGAATATGAATTTTAACATGATATGTGACTTATTGTTAATTTATGTCAATCTTTAAAACCTTATGCAGTGGGCACAATGGGGCCATACTTTATGTAAATTCTGATTTGAGCTAAAAAACTGAATGTTCAACTTGCACGAATAAATTGTACAAATTGGATAAACAAAAATTGCTCAACTTTTGATATGTGTTAGTTTAACTTGTCCTTAAACCATGGCCACTGGTCTTGTATTAATTTCATGTCCCTAGCTCAGGTTATAGCCAAAACTAAATCAGTGCGCGGTCAGAAACTGACTTGGCAAACCATAAATGTATCCCTTCTGATTCCTGACTTTTAATTATCATATGAGACCCTGGCTGGACTTTTTGGAATCAATTTTGAGTATACTTATGATCTGGAGTTTGCCATGTTTACTTGAATTTTGTACTATGAGATAATATGCTAAGTTTGCAACATGTACATAAACTTTGTGCACAACGATAACTAAAATTGTGATATTGACCAATTATGATCTAAAACGTGTTGTTTGACTTAGGTTTGACATGTTGACCACCATTTGATATGAACCTAATGATTTTGAATTTAGTTGACTACTTTGACCAAGTTTGACTTTTGGTTTGACTTCGGTTGACTTTGTTTGACTTGCATGAATTAGTTGACTGTATGTTGACTTCTACTTTGAAACGCGTCGATTCGAGCAATAAGACAACTTATACTATCAAACCACACTTGTTTAATACATATTTATTGACCAACCTAAATACATATACTTAGGTTGCATTACTCGGCTATAAACCGTACAAGTAAATTGTCCACTTTTCAATCCGAGCTTTATTCAAAGGTAAGTCTACAGTCCCGCTTTTTACATGTTTTCAGGGATGAGAATACACGCTGTTATACTTACATTATCAAATGCTTTTTGTATTGACACGAGTACTATATCTGCATATTGAGTTTGTTTAAAAAGCCTCTAGCTTGAATACTTTAAATACCATCGGTGTAGGTACAATTTAGATGGACGGATCCGTTAGGTTGACAACCTCACCCACTATAAAAAATGTGGTGCATTTACTTTGAACATTAAGACACTCGAACAAGTGTATAACATATTATGAGGTAAAGGCGGGTATAGTGGATTCTATAATCGGGTCATTGCTAGTATTCAGGTGCTCATAGATTATGCAAACATTTTGCAACTTGGAGTTGTACTTGTAAAATCTCGTGGTCAAGGAACTTAAACTATTTTCTGATAACTGTTTTTCAGATACTATACAACGTTATTTAAAATTGTGATTTACGAACAAATGAGATAAAACTTGACATGGTATTGTCTACGAATATTTGAAACTTGACATGGTATTGTCTACAAATGATTGAAACTTGACATGGTAGTGTCAACAAACTTTTGAAATGGGACACGGTGTTGTCTACAAACTTTTAAAGTTAAACCTTGGTGGTCTTCCACTAATAAACATTTTCGAAATGTTATTTCTTAAACATACTGTATTGTTTACTTAAAACCTGTAGATTCACTCAACATTATTGTTGATCCGTTTTGCGTGTTTTATTTTCAGGTATTAATTGCTTCCGCTATAAGATATTGTTGTTACGTAGAAGTCAAGCCAAGCACTGGGACTAGAGTTAACATTCTGTTAAAGGGATTTTTGACGGGGTGTTACATTTGGTATCAGAGCTTTGGCTATAGGGAACTAGGATGCATTAGTGTGTCTAACGGTAGGGCGCATTAGTTGGTCTAGTCTATAGCCGTGTGTCTTGGATGACTTTTATACACCATACATGCACTATTTGCTTCACAATACGACATGTAGGGCTACACATTACATCACGTACATATACACCCTATACCCATATGATATGGACTTGAACTAAACGTTATACTACGAATCACATACGTACACGCGACGCGAGATTTAACTAAATTAAGTTGATTACGCCATCTTGAACTTATGGAGTTATGTCTAATGGAAATGTGAGATAGCGTAATGTAATGACCGGGATTACTTACGGTAACTCATATAGAATTCCGACATCGCAAAATAAGGAATTGGGAGCGAGTCAAGTAGGTTACTTGGATAAATACCGTTTAGAACATAAACCGTTTAATTTCAAATATGAGTAGAAATTTACACTGTACGAATTAATGGTTATTATAACCTATAAGGAGCGTGTAATCACGTCACAATTCGTCACTACCCGACACTGTCCGTCACCCCTGATTTCTACTTGGCACTACTAAGACACTGCCTGGACTTACTCATCATCTTATACCACTACTCCTTGCTATTTATCGTTGGTTACTACTACTCAACGCCGCCTCTCACTACTAGACGCGACCGATCACTACTTCTCACTGTTTATCATTTTTGATCCACCGGCATCTTACTGCAATTATTGTACCAATTACATATAGGCTAATCCTGTCGCTATCATACTTATTATATTAGATTTTGTCTGATATATTTCCTAAATTTCCTCCGTAAATTACGGAAATCTTTTTTCTATATACACGTATTCAAGGAGACAAACATGGCATCCAACACTCAATTCATATCAAACCCTATTCCAAACACATAATATGAATTTCTCATCAGATTCCTTGAGCTCCATGGACAGCGTAACCGGAATGAACGAACCTATTAGCCATCATCTTTTCTGGATGAATTGGGGGTGGGTTCGTAGTCGACTTAATCAATGGAGGCGAGAAGAAGGCGATCCCTTCCACCAACCGAATTCACCTATTGGCGAAGAACCTGAAGCACTTACCGGCGAACCAGTTCGGAACACTATTTTCACCCTTATTTCTAGAATATCCCGTCACGAATATCTAATATCCAGAATTTTAGATCTTATTCATCCGCTTGTCCGAACTGCCAATCATCCCGGAATAATAGAAGAAGTCAACGAGCTTCGCGCTCGAGTAGTGGCTTTAGAAAATATGGTACAAAACCTAAGAGCATCAGCAGCACCAGCAGCATAACCAGCACCACCAGTACCATCAGCATCACCACCAACAGCATCAGCTTCACCAACAACAACATCCGCATCCCACACCTCAACATCACACTCGGTACTTCGGATATCAACATCATACGCCCCATAGATACCAAGGAATATTAGTAATTGTGAGTTAAGATGTATTGACTCATTCTTCCTGGAAAAAAAAAATTATATATGTATACTTTATATATATATATATATATATATATATATATATATATATATATATATATATATATATATATATATATATATATATATATATATATATATATATATATATATATATATATATGGTTTGGAACAATAATAAATCTTTTCGTACTAAGCTATTACGTGTGAATCTTAACTAGTATGTACTACTTGGTTAAATCATATCACTAATATGCTATGATGTACATCCTTCGTTAATGACTTAACAATCATTAATCACTGCTTCAGCACAATAAACTCCATTTCATAATAAACTAAGTGTATTATTCAAATACATGTTTGATTTTTCACTTCTATTTTCGATGTACTTGAAACTTTCTAGAAAACATTATTCGTGCCTTGTAAATTTCACAAGAACTTCACGAGCATCAATATCATATACCGAGGTATATCAATAAACAATGAACGATGAAGTATTGATTCATAACTTCATTAGCGAAATATTTCGCGACAATTATGAAATCTCTAAGGTTTTGGAGATTATCTTCAACCGTAAATCAAATGAGTTTAATATTATATTAACTCATTAAATCCATGATTACATCTGAAGAATATATACGAATATATATCTTCATAAAGATTGTAATTAAAAACTCTTCTGTACTAACTGTAAATTGTAAAAATATTTAATGGGTAGGTAAAACTCGAGAAATATTTATATCTCACATTAATATGTTACATTATACATTCTTCAAATTCTGATTCAATAATCAGTAACTATACTAATTACACTCACAAGATATGTGTATCCGTTCACTAAAGAACAACTACTACATATTCTAATTTTGACATATCAGAATCTAAGTAAAGCTTTAGCAAGTGTTATTTTCCAAAAGATCACTGCATTCATGAATTATATTCATTTGTATTCTATGATGAATTATCACATCAAACCATCGAAATTATCATTCATTACTTTTGAAATCAACAACGCCTATTCGTCAACCATTAGATCCGTTGACGATTACAATCAGCGTTTAATCATCTAAAAATAAAATCTCTTGAAACCATCTCGGATTGATAACCAACGACTCAGATTCGTTAACCTTGAGAATGCTGACGAAGCAGCAAAAGCTATAGATGGTCTTAATGGCCAAAAGTTTGATGATAAAGAATAACGTATTGAAAAAGCTCAGATTTGAAACTGAAAAATGGATTGAGCTAACCATGAAGGAGACCAAGGACAAATACAAGGACCAAACCCTATATTCAAAGAATCCAGGTAATTCTGGATCTGATGACATCTTTAGAGAATATCTTGCTCCGAAGTCATGCTGAATTTCTAATGGAAGATGATGATTCACAGACCTTACAATCATCATGAACCATGTTACATAACTCTTTTATTCTATTTAACTTCTAAACATATCAAGGAAATATATTTCTTGATGATTCGGTCTTTTTCGGATATTCTGATAATTTGACAAATCAAATCGTGCTATTACCATTCCTTTCTACTTTGTATATTATGATCATTCGAAACTCCATACCTACGAATTATGGACCATTACTTGCTTGATTTAAAGTCGAGAAGAGAAAACAAGGTGAAAACGGATACTATGACGATGAACAGCGAATGTTTCTGCATCATCACCAGCTATTGATCCGTATTATTTGACCATGTAAAGAAGAACAAGTTGAAGATCTTCTTGGATAAAAAGCATGAGTCTTCGAAAAATAGGTCAGAATATAAAAGACAACAAACATGGAAGATCATAAACCATTTATATCAATAAGTATTGAAAAACAGAGGAGTGGTAGACTTAAAAATAATGTCACCCCTAGAGCATTATAGAAGAACATAGATTCTTCTGGTGGTAGACTAAAAAGAAGAATGACTGTATACACAGTCAAAATAGTAACGAAAATCAAGAGCGGATGAAACATCTTCACAAAATTTTTGAAAATAGAATTTTGAAAGTAAGAAGATTGAGGTTGAGAAAATAAGGACGAAGAGATGATTAATTTATATCAAAACTTTTTACCATAGCAACGCGTCAGCCGATTAAGATAATCGTATTAAATCAAAAAGAAAAGGATTCTAATTTCCTTAATTACCGGGATCCAAATCTCTTAGATTTCAAACGATTATATTCAAATCCCTTAAATTTAGGAGAATCAATAGTGATTACATCGAAAAGTCAAGGCAGACAACTATTACTTCAATACATCCATTAGTGACATATTCAGTCGTATTTTTACATGTAACCGAATCATTTCATTCATATTCTTGATGATAAGAAATACTATACACTTAACTCGTATTCATTACGAAACTGAACGGACCTTAGAAATCCATCCGTATAGAGATCTCAAAAGATTATTTAATCTTATCATATTATTTGACAAAACACTCGTATATGACCAAATTCTTTTATTAAAAGAATCTATGAAGGCTTACGTCTGGAAAGACAAACTATTCAAGCCAAGTATAAACTTTATTTGCAAACTTCGTTATAGAATTCAAGCTCACGTTGAAACGTGGATTTCTAATGATACGAAAATATTTTTATTTTCATCAATAACTGCCATCATCCAAATTTCGGGACGAAATTTTCAATAACGGGTGGGTAATGTAACAACCTGAGCTTTTCCGTTAAAACTTCCGTTAAATACTTGACGATCGTTAGTTAAATCATACGATTTCCATACGCCGAATTTTTTTTCAGAATAGTTAACAGTGGCTACGTGTAACTTTTCGTATTTAAAGTAATTAAATGCGTACTTGATCCTTAGTGGATTACTTGAATTAATATGTTATATTAATTAGTGAACTTAATTCGGTTGACGAATTAAACTAGAAACGACACGATTAAAGTTAATCGCCTAGAAAACTTTTCAGTTAACGGAACTCGGAAAAACGATAGAATAATTATTGTTAATAATTATTGAACTTATGAAAGAAATTTAATTTATTATTTACTTAATGAATTAAACACGGTGCTTTTGTTTCAACGACTAGTTAACGTGCCGGAGATTCGGTACGGTTAATGACACTCGAAACGAACCACGCGCGAACGAGGTTTTACACAAAACGAGCCCGAGACCCGAGCCCGAGGCCACATGGACATGACCTCATACCTCATCATCCTTGGCCCCATGAGTAGCCAATGCATGTTGACTATTAGTTTAGGCCCATGTTTGTTGACTAATTAGTTTAGGCCCATGTTTGTTGACTTTTGATTTTTAGGCACTAAATAACTAGTTAGATAATCCTCTCATTCCATCCTAACTATGAAAAATGCAGCTCATTCCTCCTCCCTCTCTTCTTCTTCACCTCAAATACACACACACAAATCAACCATCAAACTTGCTTGTTTGCTCTTACTCGTTTGATCAATCTTGCTCCGATCGTCGTTCTCTATGCGTGCGTATCATTAATTTTGTGATCAAAGGTATAATTATATAAATCCTAATATTTAAAATCTGATTTTTGTTAAAGTTTCATGGATTAGGTTGTCTATTGCTCAAGTCTTGATGTTTGATGAATACTAGATGCGATAAATTGCTCGTTTTGATTGATTAATGCGAAAACAGAATTGTTTATTGCATGTACAGTAAATTTTGACTTTTTAAATGTATGATATTATGTCATATTCAGAATCCTTGCGAAAAACTATTAACTTTAGGCTTTGGAATCGCTTGATTTCGTTTCCGGATGATCAAGTTATGATCAATTGAAATTAACGTTGTGTTTTTGTGATTGATCGGAAATTATGGGTTTGATAGACCACGAATTGGATTGTGAAATTAATACCATTGGATAGGTAATTTAAAAACACTCAGGTTACACTAGGATATCATGTTGTGTGCTTATGTATAACTTGAGATATGCTTGATTTAGTGAAAAAGTTGATTTATACAGCACTTGTATGAAAACAGCCTTGTATGATAAAATGTGTTAACTTTTGGATTTAAAGCTTTACATATTTGAAATGTACACAAAAATTACTTCATCTTTCATGTAGATATCATAGGTTAATTGTATCTAGATCTTCGGGTAATCGCGTGCGAATGTGACTAGAGAAACTAGAATAGAATCTGTAAATTGCTCTATGTTTTATACTCTGTTGATTGTGTTTATTGAATGAGCATGTAAGCTTCTGGAATATGAATTTTAACATGATATGTGACTTATTGTTAGTTTATGTCAATCTTTAAAACCTTATGCAGTGGGCACAATAGGGCCATACTTTATGTAAATTTTGATTTGAGCTGAAAAACTGAATGTTCAACTTGCACAAATAAACTGTACAAATTGGATAAACAAAAATTTCTCAACTTTTGATATGTGTTAGTTTAACTTGTCCTTGAACCATGGCCACTGGTCTTGTATTAATTTCATGTCCCTAGCTCAGGTTATAGCCAAAACTAAATCAGTGCGCGGTCAGAAACTGACTTGGCAAACCATAAATGTATCCCTTCTGATTCCTGACTTTTAATTATCGTATGAGACCCTGGCTGGACTTTTTGGAATCAATTTTGAGTATACTTATGATCTGAAGTTTTCCATATTTACTTGAATTTTGTACTATGAGATAATATGCTAAGTTTGCTACATGTACATGAACTTTGTGCACAACGATAAACTAAAATTGTGAAATTGACCAATTATGATCTAAAACGTGTTGTTTGACTTAGGTTTGACATGTTGACCACCATTTGATATGAACCTACTGATGTTGAATTTAGTTGACTACTTTGACAAAGTTTGACTTTCGGTTTGACTTCGGTTGACTTTGTTTGACTTGCATGAATTAGTTGACTGTATGTTGACTTCTACTTTGAAACGCGTCGATTCGAGCAATAAGACAACTTATACTATCAAACCACACTTGTTTAATACATATTTATTAACCAACCTAAATACATATACTTAGGTTGCATTACTCGGCTATAAACCGTACAAGTAAATTGTCCACTTTTCAATCCGAGCTTTATTCAAAGGTGAGTCTACAGTCCCGCTTTTTACATGTTTTCAGGGATGAGAATACACGCTGTTATACTTACATTATCAAATGCTTTTTGTATTGACACGAGTACTATATCTGCATATTGAGTTAGTTCAAAAAGCCTCTAGCTTGAATACTTTAAATACCATCGGTGTAGGCACAATTTAGATGGACGGATCCGTTAGGTTGACAACCTCACCCACTATAAAAACTGTGGTGCATTTACTTTGAACATTAAGACACTCGAACAAGTGTATAACATATTATTAGGTAAAGGCGGGTATAGGTGGATTCTATACTCGGGTCATTGCTAGTATTCAGGTGCTCATAGATTATGCAAACGTTTCGCAACTTGGAGTTGTACTTGTAAAATCTCGTGGTCAAGGAACCTAAACTATTTTCTGATAACTGTTTTTCAGATACTATACAACGTTATTTAAAACTGTGGTTTACGAACAAATGAGATAAAACTTGACATGGTATTGTCTACGAATATTTGAAACTTGACATGGTATTGTCTACAAATGATTGAAACTTGACATGGTAGTGTCAACAAACTTTTGAAATGGGACACGGTGTTGTCTACAAACTTTTAAAGTTAAACCTTGGTGGTCTTCCACTAATAAACATTTTTGAAATGTTATTTCTTAAACATACTGTATTGTTTACTTAAAACCTGTAGATTCACTCAACATTATTGTTGATCCGTTTTGCGTGTTTTATTCTCAGGTATTAATTGCTTCCGCTGTAAGATATTGTTGTTACTTAGAAGTCAAGCCAAGCACTGGGACCAGAGTTAACATTCTGTTAAAGGGATTTTTGACGGGGTGTTACAAATGATGATAAAACTCTATGTATTAACTCATGTTCGTCATGAAAACATTTTTATAGTTAACCATGATGACCGCGATCAAATTTCGGGACGAAATTTCTTTAACGGGTAGGTACTGTGATGACCCGGGAATTTCCGATCAAATTTAAACCTTAATCTTTATCTTTATATGATTTAGACACGATAAGCAAAGTCTGTAATATTGAGTCTCGAAAGTTTTGAAATCTATATTCATGTAATCAATTACCCTTTGACTGTGCTCGACGATTCACGAACAATTGTGTGCAAATAAAGATATAAATATAAATATAAGTGTATATAACATTTTGAAATAAATAAGGTATACTTTAATCATTTGAATTAAAATGTAAAATAATAAATAAAGTAATTAAGTTACTACCATATGAATATATATATATATATATATATATATATATATATATATATATATATATATATATATATATATATATATATATATATATATATATAAATATACATATGATATTATTATAAATTTATGATTTCTATAAATAATTATTATTATATCGAAAAGTATAAATACTAAACATTCAATATATATATATATATATATGCATTATAAAATTATTAACTAATACATGATTAATAAATTGTAACATTAATATTTAAGTACAAATTAAAATGTAAGTGTTACATTAATATTATCATATTTATTTTAATTATTAATACTAGTATAATAATAATATTAACATTAGTATAATATTAATACATCTAATTCGTTATATCATTATAATTAGTAGTAAAATTTTAAATTTAAGTTATTATGAATATTATAATTATTAATCTCTTTATTAATATTATTAATATCATTAGAATTATTATAGTCATAAATATAAGAAAATAACACACTCTACTATTAATATCTTTATTATCATTTTTATGATTAATGGTAATATTAATATTATTATTAATACAATTATTATTATCATTATTATTATTATTATTATTTATTGATCAATAATATTAGTTAATTATATAAAATAGGAAACTTGTACAAATCTGTTAGGAGTATCTATCCAACTGTTCTACATTTTCAATCTTGTCTCCAAATTGATTCAAAGTCGTAAAGGGATCTGCAGATACCAACAAATCAGTTAGCAATCCCTTTCTTCTTTTGATTTTTTTTTATAAATTTCGGTACCTGCTCTTTGACCTGTCCATCTTTTTATCTGCAATAAATCAAACAATTAATAACTGGTTATCAAGAATTCCATCGACTTTCCTCTCTCAATAACAATTACATTTATTTAGATAGAGTCTGATATTTTTTTTTAAACAGAAGTTAGTTAAAGGGGTCGTACCTCTGTTCCTATTTCATATTATCAAAAACACGAGTTCAAAGTTTATTTCAAATTGCGTAAATGCCATCTTTTTAGGAATGGTCTATTTAATAGATCTGCAAAATACGAAGCTTCAATTCTTTCTATTGAATTTGAATTTCGGAGTCAAAGTTGGTTTATCAAAAAGTCAACATATTTGTTCATCGTAAAATTTGGAGTCATTATGTTGTTTTCGTTCAAATTGACAATGGATACAGTTTCTGAGGAAGATTACAAATCTTTTTCGTGTAGAAATAATTAGCTAAAACATCATAGAAATCAAAAAGCTCTTTTTTGTTTTTTTTTAAACCGACGAACAGTGGCAGCAGATTGCTGGGTTGTGTATTTTTTTTCCCTAAACCTACTATAAACGATTCTGTTTTAAAGCCTAAATGATTATTGGTAACACAATTTGATAGATATTGAATTGATTTTTGTACCTGGTGTTCGAAGTATTGAAGATAAAATATAGAAGAAAATATTTACGGGTTATAATGAATTGATTTGGGATAAAATCAGAAAATTTGTGAGCAGAGGAGTGGTTAAGAGAGGGTGTCGGGTTTCTAAAGGTCACCGGTTCGAGTCCCGTCAGTGACATTTTTTGTGTGACTATCTTCAAAGGTTGTTATTCCTTATTATTATTATTTCAATTATTATTATTGTTATTATTATTAAGTATTAAGAATATTATTGTTACTATTATTGTTATGGTTATTGTTAATATTAGTATTAGTAATTAAAATTGTTATCATGTAAATAAAGATTACTAATATAACTATTATTACTACTACTAATATTATCATTATCGTTATGATCATTATTATCATTAAGTATTAAAACTATTATTATTAGTATTAACATTGTTATTATTAACATTATATTATTTAAGTTAAGTATCATTTTATTATTAGAACTATTATTATTATTATTATTAATTATTATTCTTGTTCTTGTTATTTGTATTATTATCATTAGTTATAGTTATTATTATTATCACATGTATTATAATTATTATTAATATTAATGTTAAAATAAGTATTAGTTATCATTATTATGATTAAGATATTATTATTATTATTATTATTATTATTATTATTATTATTATTATTATTATTATTATTATTATTATTATTATTATTATTATTATTATTATTATTATTAGTATTATTATTATTATTATTATTATTATTATTATTATTAAGTATTTGAATTATTATTAATAAGCATTATGAATGTTACTTATTATTGTTACTACCGTTAATATAAGTAGTAATTACCAACTATTATTATGGTTAACATAACCCTAGTTACAATTATAATTAATATTATTATTGTTATTACTAATAATATTATTATCAATATAGGTATTAATATTAAATAATATGATTATTAATATTATCTTTATTAATCTCAAATACTATCATATTTAAGCAAATAAATATTTTGTACATAAAATATATTAATTATATATACTACACTTATATTAAAACTCCACATAACTATATATATATAAAACGTACTAAAATTATTTATATAAACATTTACAAACAATAAATTATCAATTTTTAAATATAATATCAAACAAGTACGTATATCAATATATTAATATAACTATAAAAATATTAACCATTTGAATAAACATATAAATTAAAAATATATAATATTAATATAAAAATAATGTAATTAATAAACTTATATATATATATATATATATATATATATATATATATATATATATATATATATATATATATTCATTCGAATACGATTATATGTATTAATGAATATACAAATGATTTAGGTTCGTGAATCTGAGGCCAACTCTATACTTATTCAATGTCGTTCTATGTATTTTTACTACAAAATACATTAGGTGAGTTTCATTTGCTCCCTTTTTAAATGCTTTTACAATATATATTTTTAGGACTGAGAATACATGCGCTGCTTTTATAACTGTTTTACGAAATAGACACGAGTAAATGAAACAACATTCTATGGTTGGATTATTAAACTGAATATGCCCCTTTTTATTCTGGTAATCTAAAAATTAGGGAACAGACACCCTAATTGACGCGAATTTTGAAGATAGATCTATCGGGCCCAACAAGCCCCATCCAAAGTACCGGATGCTTTAGTACTTCAAAATTTATATCATGTCCGAAGGAGGATCCCGGAATGATGGGGAAATTCTTATATGCATATTGTGAATGTCGGTTACTAGGTGTTCAATCCATATGAATGATATTTTTGTCTCTATGCATGGGACGTATGTTTATGAGAATTGGAAATATGAAATCTTGTGGTCTATTAAAATTATGAAATGATTCTTTATGATAAACTAATGAACTCACCAACCTTTTGGTTGACACTTTAAAGCATGTTTATTCTCAGGTATGAAAGAAGTCTTCCGCTGTGTAATTGCTCATTTTAAAGATATTATTTGGAGTCATTCATGACATATTTCAAAAGACGTTGCATTCGAGTTGTTGAGTTCATCAAGATTATTATTAAGTCAATTATAGTTAGATATATTATAAAATGGTATGCACGCCGTCAACTTTTGATGTAATGAAAGATTGTCTTTTCAAAAACGAATGCAATGTTTGTAAAATGTATCATATAGAGGTCAAGTACCTCGCAATGTAATCAACTGTTGTGAATCGTTTATAATCGATATGGACTTCGTCCGGATGGATTAGGATGGGTCTCTACACCTGCAACCCAAGTAAACTCACATAAACTCATCATCATTATTATTCGTTACTGCTGCTACGAGTATCTTTTCTGTTTATGTTTTGGATCGAATAGCATAAACCCAACTGCAACCTTCATATATATATATATATATATATATATATATATATATATATATTTTCTCGTTTCTCATCTATTCGATCTCCAGCTAAGAGGATAGCTGTGATTGTGTTTATACTTCGGTTCCTATTAAGATAATTGATACATGTCTGATGTTAGTTAGTATTGATGATGATTTCATGATGATAGTGGTGAACAATGATGATTACACATGATACAACGATAATGATTATGGTTATATGATTAAAGTATGATGATGACGTGCTGTTGTTTTATTTCCAGACGAACCCCACCAAACCTCAATCCATCATTCAATTTAAAACATGTTAGTGGGACGTGAACTTTAATTTAGTTGTTGGGCCGTGTTCTATTTTGTTGTTATTGGGCCGAATGAATTTTTGTGGATTAGTGAAATCTTATGGACTAACAAACTTTAAGCTGAGTGTTGTTTGTATTGTTGGGCTGAAAAGATAAAAATAGAAAATGGAAATCGATACAGGATATAGATGATCATGTTTATGAATGATGATTCAATTATATGATGATGATTATGACCACGGTTCATGTATGATGATGATAACGGTATGATGATATAGATTAGATATTAATAATGGTTATAATGATGAGGACTATGATGATAAAAAAAATACATGAAGGATGATGATGATGGGTGTTGATGATAAAGAAGAGAAAGAAGAAGAAAACATAATGTCGGGCTAAAAAGAAATAAGATGGGTATTAAAACAGTAAAGTCATAACAGTGGGATGGTATTAGGTGTTATTGGGTTAGCGGGAGGTCACTGATTTGAGCCCGGGCCGGGGTGTTTATCTTTTTAAAGCTTGTTACATTAAGGTAGCCATCTTATTATTTCTATTACTATTATTATTATTATTATTATTATTATTATTATTATTATTATTATTATTATTATTATTATTATTATTATTATTATTATTATTATTATTATTATTATAATTATAATTATTATTATTATTATTATTATTATTATTATTATTATTATTATTATTATTATTATCATTATCATTATTATTATTATTAACATAAGTATCATTATTGTTATTATCATTTTTATTATTATTTTTATCATTAGTATTAGAATTATCATTATTAGTAAAAATATAATTTTTAACATTATTATCATTACTAATATCATTAAAATTTTCATTATATTTTTTTTTTGAAAGGCAAGTAAGTTTTATTAAAACATAAAAAGTACACGAAACAAACTAGCAAGGAGCTACACAAGACACGAGGCTACAAGCGACCGCACAATTAAAACGCATAACCAACCAACAACTTGAAGCTATAGGAAACACATAAGCACGAGGACATTAAAATCAGCACGACAGGACACGACAACTAAATAAACTATGATTCCGAATCTGATGACGCGCAGGAAGAGCAACTAAATAAACTATTAAAATTATCACTTTTAGAATTATTATTATCATTATTATTATTAGTATTAACAATATTTTATTTTTAACTTTATATTTATTATTATTATCATTATTTTAGGATTAATATAATTAATTTAAAACAAATGATATTATATAAAAATATACTTAACACATATAATATAACTATATTTATATTTTTATTTAAATGAGTACATGAAACATATAAGATATTAATGTAAAATGATATAACTAATAAATTTAGATATATATAAACTTGTTCGATTATGATTATATATTTTAATATATATAATTGATATAGGTTAGTGAATCCGAGGCCAACCTTGCATTGTTCAGTTCCGTTGTATGCATATTTTTACTACAAAATATCGTATCGTGAGTTTTCATTTGCTCTGTTTTTAAATGCTTTTGTAATATATATTTTTGGGACTGAGAATACATGCGTTGATTTTATAAATGTTTGACGAAATAGACACAAGTACTTAAAACTACATTCTATGGTTGGATTACTATACCGAATATTGCCCCTTAACTTGGTAACCTAAGAATTAGGGAAATGGCCCCTAATTGACATGAATCCTAAAGGTAGATCTACGGGCACTGACCAGCCCCAGTCAAAGAATTTTAACTGCTTTAGTACTTCGATTTATATGGTGATTGCGATTGCCGATTTATGACATACTTGCGAGTATGCGGGGGATATTCTATATGCATTATGTTAAAGTCGGTTACTAGGTGTTCATCATATGAATGATTTTTATACACTTGCGAGTGTAAGATTATTTATGAAAATGAAATCTTGTAGTCTATTAAAATTATGGAAATGAATAATTATGATAAACCTATGAACTCACCAACCTTTTGGTTAACACTTTTAAGCATGTTTATTCTTAGGTACAAAATAAATCTTCCGCTGTGCATTTGCTCAATTTAAAGATATTACTTAGAGTCATTCATGACATATAGAGGTCAGTACCTCGCCATCGGACCAGATGTTGATGACATCGTCTAGGTGGATTAGGACGGGTCGCTTCATTTTACATACTAGACACGAGTACTTAAACTTTATATATGTGTGTGTGACATAACGGCACAAAGATTCCCCTTAGCTCGGTAATGTTTAACTATTGGTTTATGAACCGGTAGACGCGAATCTTAGATATGAATCCATAGGGTTTGACATCCCCACTTGGGCTAGTCGTGCTAGCATTCAACGGGTGTTTAATACTTCGTAAACTTACACACTTGCCAGGTGTACTTTTAGGGGGTGATATTACTTGTTAAGTTAGTTACCGGGTGCCCACGGATAAGCATATACTTCGTGGTCTACATTACATTACTGATTACAAACAAACTATAGCTCACCAACATTCGTGTTGACTTTTTAAGAATGTATTTCTCAGGTGCTTAGACGTTGTTGCTTCCACTGTTAGATTTGCTGTTATAGTCTTGGTGTTATAGACTTTCTGTTACAGACTCGCTGTGTTAGACTTCCGCTGCATTACTTAGAGATGTCTCAATCATGGAACTTTTACTTTGCATTCACCACTTATGTTACATTTGAACAATGGCTTTGTAATGACCTTTGTGTCACGTACATATGTTAATGCTTTCTATTCGTAGAAGCATGTTATCTTTGTAAAACATTTGACGTTGGTAAAGACGTCACCTTTTCATGAATGCAAAACTTGTTTTAAAACAGCATGTAGTATTGTACCGTGTAATGGACCTGTTGTTGATGATCCGTACACGTTGATTTTGTATGGGGCGTCACAGTACGGTTTAAGTTAGAACTTTGTTTTGACATTCGTTTCAAGGCCAATGGTTAGTAAGCGTCATACATGGTGTAGGTGCGATATTCCTTCCGAAATTATTCTGAATAGAGAAGACAAAAAGCCATCCGTTTCCGTTTCCACTCCACGCAATTTAAACCCGACCAACTCACACAAAGAGTTGATGAATCAGAAATATTCACCCCAAATTGTAGCGACCCGACAAAATCGTCATTGACGGCGCTGTCTACTTAGGTCCCGTTACATAGTCATAAGTCCTTAAGATGACGTTTGACCAAAAAATATGTCGCATTCATTTCAAATGTAAAGGACGTTTCAAGTTTACAAAAGTAGTTCAACGACTAGTTACATTACAATGTTTAGCGTACAATTGAAACCTATGCGACACAATTTAAAAGCAAGACAAGGGCTCCAACTATGCATGTATACTCGACATCCAAGCAAGTATCAAAAAGAGTGCGGAAGCATGTATCATATAGCATTCAGGGACCTGAGAAAACATAGAGAATCTGTCAACGAAAACGTTGGTGAAATCATAGGTTTAGTAAATGAGTATGTAAGTAAAATAAGTTGAACCACAAGTTATAGTATAAGTCGATTTTCCGAATCGTTTGAATTCCATAAGTATTGTTGTTTACCGAGCACCCAATTATCAAAGCTTAACCGTATCATTTACCTCAGCATAAAAGTGTTAGAACATACACCGTACCAGAATATATTTCATTCGCTTAACGGTAGCGAACCGTCCGAATGAGGGTTAGTCAAACCCGTATGGATCCACACAACATAGTCTCGCTTACACCATCTGATGTAATTAATGATAATTGAATTGAGGGTTTTCGTTCAAACTCGTCCGTATCTTTGTATTCGTATTCGTTTTCGATGTATAAAAGTATGAAATGTATATATACATATGAAATGTATATAAGTATGTAACGTATATGTTCCTCAGCCCACGATTTAAAAATATAAAAGTTGTTGAAAAAGTGGGACTATGATCTCACCTCGAGTGCACGAGTATAAAAGTACTTCACAAAGTAAACGTGTGCATGAAAGTTGCTTAGCCTTGACCTAAACAAGTAAGTTGTATCAATTTACCGGTTACGACACAAGGTCGGGTGAAATGTGTTCAATTAGTCCTATGGCTCGTTACGACTCGATTATATAGCATGTGAATCAAATTGTCAAGTTTCATGCAAGAATCAAATATAAAATAAGATTAGAGCGATTGCATAAGTGTTTTGTTAAGTTTGACTAAAAGTCAAACTTGGTCAAAGTCAACGAAAAAAGTCAACGGGGTCGGGTCGGGTCCCGAACTATTTTCATGAGCTTAGAAATCATATATGAGCATGCTGTCCAAGTTTCATGTTGATCGGGGGTGTGTAGCATAGCAAACATTATTCAAAAATCGACAAAATTGGACAGACCACTTTGGCGCGCCGCGCGGGTATATGGCGCGCCGCGCCATTACCTGTGCAGAGAATTCTGGCAGTTTTCACACTCAAGCACGAATCCAAATTCAAATACCCATAAATCCTAAACCGTAAACATCCAAAACAAGTATCTTATATCGTTGGAAAGGTATTTTGACAAGGAATACAACTAACTACTTTTCACCAAGCAAAAACATCAATTACAATAACCGAAAACTCGTCAATTGATCAATAAAGGTTATTTTCAAAGTTCAAGTTCATCAAATGCATTTTAAGTTTCGGGAATCCAATTCACACATATGATATGCCGTTTGAAGGTAATGAAATGTGCATTACAACTAAACACTTACTAACAACATTTCATGGCATCCAAAGTATCAAAAGTTCATTTCAAGTTCATCAAACCCTAATCAAGAATCACAAAATCAATAATCATGTTAACGCAAGGTTTTCATATCATCCAATATACCAAAACGAAACTAACGATGCTAGTAACACTTTTAACACAATGGGTTTAACATCTAACAACATTTAATCAATCAAAATCAAAGATTAAACTAACCCATTTCAAGTGTTCATGCTAGTTACACCAAATAACAAGATCGAGCATACAAATTACATACACGACATCACAATGAGCCATAGACACTAACTAACATCATTTCAAGTCAAAAACACGAATTTAGAGAAATCTAGAGTTTTAGAAATGTTACCCAAACGAGATGAAATTGGTACCAAAATGTAGAGGATGAAGAGAGGATCACGAATATGTAATTTGTTTTGATGTTGGCCGCCTAGATCGAATTTAGATGATGATTGAATGAATTGGGTGTTATGGTTGTTCTTGCAACTAGAGAGAAAAGGAGGAGAAAGGAGGTGGAAGGTGGATGGAAATGAATGGATGAGAATGGTGGGTTGACTAGTTGACCTAGTCAACTAGTTTGCCCACTTGACAGCTTCGGTCCCTCAAGTTTCAAAGCGGGTGCGTGAATTAACCGAACGAATATTTTAAAAACGCTAAAGTAACCGAGAGATGTTATAATTAAATAACAGAAATATTAAGAACGTTAGTTAACGAAAACTACGAATTTAAATAACGAAAGATATTATTTAAAAAAAAAGATAGTGTTAAAAATAAATTTTAACGGAAAAACGCGGGATGTTACATTACCTACACCTTAAAAGAAATTTCGTCCCGAAATTTAGTTGGAAGTAATAGTCGATGTCTCTTACTCGAGACCTTACGTTGTCAATGCTATGAATAAGTGAAGATACGTCCTTGGGCATTCTCATGAACTTTGACATTCGGGATTTCACGTTGTATTAAGGCTTGATTTTACGATCCATAATTTCAACCGGTTTTTCCACGAAGGGGAGTTTGTCATCAATAGTAAGTTTATCTAGAAGGATAGCACGTTCCTGTTACGCAGGATACGTCTCTAAGTTTGTTACACGAAATGTAAGGTAAACGGAAACCTTAATTGAGTCAGGAGACCTATACGGTAGGAGGCGGTTCCAATACGCCCCAAGATTTTAGAAGGATCAATATTGCGGATATAGCTTCCCTTGATTTCCCAAACGGATTACACCTTTCCAAGGTGCGGTTTTTCAATATTACACAATTGCTGGCTGGGAATTTGGAAGGTTTATGCCTAACATTGGTATAGTCCTTTTTGGCGACTACGGGCCGTCTAGAGCCCTTCTCGGACATGAACTATCTCAACGGTCATTTCTTGAATGATTTTGGATTCGGTGATTTGCTTGCCACATGCTTTGGTCCAACAAATAGGGGTATAACATTTGCGGTCACATAGGGTTTTGGAAGTGCGGCGTTAATACACGAATGGTAACTACCGTAGTGAGAGGAATCAACTAAAAGCGACAATACGAGTTGGTAAGCTTTCTTTCCTAGATTTTAATCGTGCGTTTGCTTGTTCCGTCAGTTTGCGGATGATAAGTGGTACTCATGTTTAAACGTGTTCCCAAGGCTTCTTGTAACACTAGAAGTGAAACGAGTATTTCGATCTGGGATAATTGACAATGGTACACCGTGTTGGAATAGAATTTATTAAGATATGTTCGAACAAGTTAGTTAGGGCTCGAAAGCGTCTGTTGGGACAAGTTTCTTATCGGCTACTGAAAATGTTCGTCTGGGCCCTCCCCCTCGTGGTGAATACTAGTAATACATGAAGAGTCTCTTTCTTCGTTAAGGATTTAGATATAAAGGTTTCCTTATACGGAAGTACGAAAGAAAAGATAGGAGTGAAATGAGAACTTAGAACAGGATGAGTTTACGTCTTGAGGTAGCCACATCGCGCATCTAATGGTTAAATGTTGAGACGGGGTGGGAAACGAGATAGTACACGTAGTTGTATAGTTCAGAGTTGAGTAGTAATACTAGACGGTAACGGTGAAATAACAGAGTTATGTAATGTGGTACGTGATGATGAGAAGGTTGATTGAATCCATGATTAAGTACTCAAATTCTTCGTGTAAAATGACGAATTTCAGTTTACTTGATTTTGAGTCGAGAGAGTATGCCCTTCCGGCGTTCAAGTAGAAATATTTCCATTTTTGGTTCCATCTTGTGCTATACGAATTTAGCTAGCAAAGTTGGTGTGAATAATCACGGTCAAGGTTCAGGAATGGAGAGGTTTAAATTTCTCTTAGTGAGTTAACGAGGTTAAAGATCGTACAACGCGAGAAGAAGTCAGAAATGAATCTTCGGTAATAACCAGCGAGATCTAAGATTTTACGAATACAATTCAGAGTTGTGAGGGTTTCCCGATTACGTGTGGCTTCGATTGCGAGATTTTATTGTAATACCCTGACCACTAACAACATGGTCTAGAAATTGGACTTTGTTTAACCAAAGTTCACACTTGGAGATTTTGGTATAGAGTTGCTCTTTCCTCAAGAGTTCAAGCGTAAGACAAAGATGTTGTTCGTTTTCTTCTTTGCTTGAATTGAATAGGTTAAAACATCACCTATGAATATGATGACAGATCTGTCTAGATAAGTTTACATATGTAGCGACCCATCAGGCCCATCAGGCCCATGAATACGGAGGAAGCCTTTGTTAAACTGAATGACACTATAAGAAATTCATAACTATCGTAACGAATTTTGAAAATCGTTTTGGAGATAACCGGAATGGGGGTCGATTTTGGAATACACACGGAATTCTTGTGATTGATCAAGAGGTCATCGGTACGGGAAAGAGAATATCGGTTCTTAACCAGAAATTATTTAGTTCACGATAATCTATACACATGTAAGGGATCATTTTCTTCTTAACGAATAGGTTTTGAGTTCCCTAGTTCTATAGGTGTCAAGTCAAAATTCAAATTCTCCACCCAAAAAGTTTAACGTAATAGTTTTCCGTCGGTCACTTGAATGGCATAGGTAGTGTCTAGGGGATATGGTGGTGTGCAAAGAGTACAAGTCAAGG
Organism: Rutidosis leptorrhynchoides; assembly: GCF_046630445.1. Classification (NCBI taxonomy): domain Eukaryota; kingdom Viridiplantae; phylum Streptophyta; class Magnoliopsida; order Asterales; family Asteraceae; genus Rutidosis; species Rutidosis leptorrhynchoides. The sequence goes on from NC_092337.1 coordinate 279,717,052, forward strand.
CCTTGGTTATAAAACGTCTAACGGTACCCGAATTGAATAAACATGAAATATAAGGGTTGTTGAGAAGAAACGTACCCGTGACTAGTTGTCATCTCGGGCTTCCTCAGTGTTAATGTTGAAAGCTCGGCCGCGTGTATTGGGGTTTGTCTTCTTCTCCGGGCACGCATTCTTAAAATGACCCGGTTGGCCACATTCGAAACAAACGCCCGTCCGGTGTGCATTGGGCGCCTTTTGGGCGACGGGGGCGACACTCCTACAATCGTTGGCTGTATGACCACTTCCTTGGCACTGGTGGAAAGTTAACTTACCACATTCACCATAATGACGGTTGCGGCATTTGTTGCAAAATGGTTTGCTACATTCGCCATAATGATGTTTGTGGCACTTGTTGCAAGATGGTAGACTTCCGGCATAGCCTTTCTTGTCGTTGGAGGTGAAAGGCTTCTTGGCGGGGTTGTTGTTGTAGTTGCTCAATTCGGGGGCTTCCCATTTTCTTTTGTTGCCACCCGACTTATCCTAGGCTTTATATGCCGACACCTCAATTTCGTCCACCGTTTCGATCAATTGGCTGGCCATATTCAAAGTCTCTTGGTGATTAGCGGGTTTGGATGACATTACTCCTTGTTTGATGCTCTTAGGAAGACCATCCATGTACAGCTCAACCCTTAGAGACTCGGTACTTACGAGATTTGGGCACATCAAGGCTAGCTCAGAAAATCATTGATTATAGGCCTTTAGGTCATTCCCGACCGCTTTTAAAGTTCTTAGCTCGTGTTCAAGCTTGCGGGTCTCTTCGCGCGGGAAGTATTCGGTGATCATCTTTCCTCTTAAGTCGACCCAAGAGAGAGCGTGGGCTTCGTGGATACCCACCGATTGTACATACGTATTCCACCATGTGAGAGCGATACCGGCGAAGGTGTGAGTGGAAAATCTGACCTTGTCTTGGTCCCGACAACCGCTTATGCTAAAGACGGCTTCCGTTTGCTCAAACCATCAGGTGAGCACTACCGGTCCCCCGGTTCCATCAAAAGTGTGAGGTTTGCACCCCATGAAGTTCTTATAGGAGCACCCTTCGTTTGAATTACTGGCTCCATTGTTGTTGTAGTTGTGATTGTTGTTATTGTTATTGTTGTTGGAAGAGTGACCGGCCATGGCCGCATCCACGGCGGTGGCTATCATTCGTTGTAGAGCTTGTTCGGGAGTTTCGGGAGGAGCGCGTCGACGAGCCATTGTTCCTTCAAGACACAAGAATATCGTTGGTTAGTATTCTCAATAATACCAACCGTGATATGGAATAAGGATAAAGAGAAAATTTCCTTAACCCGCCTTAAATTCTTTATGTCATAATGTCGGAACGTCCATGTGAACCACCGTAATATAATCCCGAAAATTATATTACCCTGATTCACATGTGCATTTAACATTACTTCATAAAGTCAAGGTGGCGTGTCAATTAAATTTAACAACGTGATATCAAGACCGAATAAGAGTTAGATATGATAGGAGAGTTCGAGTATAATGCACAAATAGTCAAGTAGTTCCTACTTCAATCTATATGCCTGTTGTAGTCTAGATTCACTAATGTACCCTATGACTCGGGGTCGACACCAATGAACTCTAAATCCCTACAACCAACGCTCTGATACCATCTGTAGCTACCCGACAAAATCGTCATTGACGGCACCATCTACTTAGGTCCCGTTACGTGGTCATAAGTCCTTAAGATGACGTTTGACCAAAAAATATGTCGCATTCATTTCAAATGTAAAGGACGTTTCAAGTTTACAAAAGTAGTTCAACGACTAGTTACATTACAATGTTTAACGTACAATTGAAACCTATGCGACACAATTTAAAAGCAAGACAAGGGCTCCAACTATGCATGTATACTTGACATCCAAGCAAGTATCAAAAAGAGTGCGGAAGCATGTATCATATAGCATTCAGGGACTTGAGAAAACATAGACAATCTGTCAACGAAAACGTTGGTGAAATCATAGGTTTAGTAAATGAGTATGTAAGTAAAATAAGTTGAACCACAAGTTATAGTATAAGTCGATTTTCCGAATCGTTTGAATTCCATAAGTATTGTTGCTTACCGAGCACCCAATTATCAAAGCTTAACCGTATCATTTACCTCAGCATAAAAGTGTTAGAACATACACCATACCAGAATATATTTCATTCGCTTAACGGTAGCGAACCGTCCGAATGAGGGTTAGTCAAACCCGTATGGATCCACACAACATAGTCTCGCTTACACCATCTGATGTAATTAATGATAATTGAATTGAGGGTTTTCGTTCAAACTCGTCTGTATCTTTGTATTCGTATTCGTGTTCAATGTATAAAAGTATGAAAGGTATATATACATATGAAATGTATATAAGTATGTAACGTATATGTTCCTCAGCCCACGATTTAAAAATATAAAAGTTGTTGAAAAAGTGGGACTATGATCTCACCTCGAGTGCACGAGTATAAAAGTACTTCACAAAGTAAACGTGTGCATGAAAGTTGCTTAGCCTTGACCTAAACAAGTAAGTTGTATCAATTTACCGGTTACGACACAAGGTCGGGTGAAATGTGTTCAATTAGTCCTATGGCTCGTTACGACTCGATTATATAGCATGTGAATCAAATTGTCAAGTTTCATGCAAGAATCAAATATAAAATAAGATTAGAGCGATTGCATAAGTGTTTTGTTAAGTTTGACTAAAAGTCAAACTTGGTCAAAGTCAACGAAAAAAGTCAACGGGGTCGGGTCGGGTCCCGAACTATTTTCATGAGCTTAGAAATCATATATGAGCATGTTGTCCAAGTTTCATGTTGATCGGGGGTGTGTAGCATAGCAAACATTATTCAAAAATCGACAAAATTGGACAGACCACTTTGGCGCGCCGCGCCATTACCTGTGCAGAGAATTCTGGCCGTTTTCACACTCAAGCACGAATCCAACTTCAAATACCCATAAATCCTAAACCGTAAACATCCAAAACAAGTATCTTATATCGTTGGAAAGGTATTTTGACAAGGAATACAACTAACTACTTTTCACCAAGCAAAAACATCAATTACAATAACCGAAAACTTGTCAATTGATTAATAAAGGTTTATTTTCAAAGTTCAAGTTCATCAAATGCATTTTAAGTTTCGGGAATCCAATTCACACATATGATATGCCGTTTGAAGGTAATGAAACGTGTATTACAACTAAACACTTACTAACAACATTTCATGGCATCAAAAGTATCAAAAGTTCATTTCAAGTTCATCAAACCCTAATCAAGAATCACAAAATCAATAATCATGTTAACGCAAGGTTTTCATATCATCCAACATACCAAAACGAAACTAACGATGCTAGTAACACTTTTAACACAATGGGTTTAACATCTAACAACATTTAATCAATCAAAATCAAAGATTAAACTAACCCATTTCAAGTGTTCATGCTAGTTACACCAAATAACAAGATCGAGCATACAAATTACATACACGACATCACAATGAGCCATAGACACTAACTAACATCATTTCAAGTCAAAAACACGAATTTAGAGAAATCTAGAGTTTTAGAAATGTTACCCAAACGAGATGAAATTGGTACCAAAATGTAGAGGATGAAGAGAGGATCACGAATATGTAATTTGTTTTAATGTTGGCCTCCTAGATCGAATTTAGATGATGATTGAATGAATTGGGTGTTATGGTTGTTCTTGCAACTAGAGAGAAAAGGAGGAGAAAGGAGGTGGAAGGTGGATGGAAATGAATGGATGAGAATGGTGGGTTGACTAGTTGACCTAGTCAACTAGTTTGCCCACTTGACAGCTTCGGTCCCTCAAGTTTCAAAGCGGGTGCGTGAATTAACCGAACGAATATTTTAAAAACGCTAAAGTAACCGAGAGATGTTATAATTAAATAACAGAAATATTAAGAACGTTAGTTAACGAAAACTACGAATTTAAATAACGAAAGATATTATTTAAAAAAAAGATAGTGTTAAAAATAAATTTTAACGGAAAAACGCGGGATGTTACACAAATTCACTCCTAAAATACACTACCCATTCACCTTCATTCCCTTTCCATTTATCAAAAATATCCAGAGATTGATGAAGAGATAGAACGATCAAAATTCGATTCAAAAGTACTTGTTGAAAAGATTCCGAACCCCTGATTGTTTTTGATAGGTCAAAGACCTATTTTTGGTGAAATATCACTTCCTCTATGAGCACCAGGAACGAAAGACAAAAATTATGAAGAAAGGGTATGCGGAAAAAAAGAAGAAGAGCAGAGTCTCTAAATAAAGGCAAAGAAAAACCCGAGAAGTGCCCAAAGAAGAATTACCGGAAGTGCCGAGAAAATTCTAGACAAAGTCTTAGCAAAATCCGCATCTTTCGAAAGAAACTATTACGGAATTTAGGCCGTTCTCTATCCAAAAAGGATACTCTGAAAAATCAAAATCTATCAATTCTCTATCAAAATCAAAAGATCTGGATACTTTTCACCAATCCACAAAATTTCCAAACCCCTTAACCCGTCTTCCTCTTGAAAGAATGCCTAGGAAGAAGATCAGTGCCATCCTTACTTAACCGGTGGAGATATCAATGCTTTACCAAGCCTATGATGAGAGCTGTTACACGACTGGCTTCCGAGGGACAATACAACTAGATTAGGGCACCCTAAACACTTGAGTGATATGAGTGATCCGCTAGTAAGAAGTCTGGTCATGTATACTCTACATATGAGAGTTGGAAAGTACGCCTTTTTCACTATGGACGTGACTGGAATCTAGCGACTAAAACCATCGAAGTTCGAATTTTTTTTCTAATACTTTAGAAAGATGTGACGACTTCTGATGAAGGCATAATAAAAGATCTGAGGATAGGGGAGGGAGAATCTATTAGAAAGATCCTTATGTTCCCGCTTCTTGCTTGAGGACAAGCGAAGCTAAGTGTGGGGTATTTGATATTGGCCAAAAAGTCACGTTTTTACCCCCGATATTAAGCCCTAAAAATGATAAAGTTCCAAACTTTATCGTAAAAATAATCACTTTGTCAGTTGATTTTGTAGATTAAGTAATTACAAAGGCGATGCAAAAAGAATCAAGTAAAACGGAGCTAAAACGAAGAATCTAGAGCGAAAACGATGAAAGACAAGAAATCAAGTTACGATCCAGGAAACCCAGATGACCAGGGTGCCAAACGGCTTGTCTGGCTCAAAAATGGCCTGCCAAACGGGTCAAGAAAATGGCCCCTACAAACGGGCTGGCTTGGCAAACGGCCTCTGCAAACGGCCTGTGAAACGGCCTGCCAGCCGTTTGCAGGCAAAAATCTATGTCTATTTAAAGGGTCTTCTCCATCCATTTCAACACACACTCAATTTACAATTCATTTTATATTTTCAAGTTTTAGGTTACTTTTTAGTAGTAGCTAGCTTAGCTTTTATTTTCTAGAGGATATCCCGGCGAGTCCCTGCGACCTCGGGCAGATTTCTTCGGCCTTTTCAGGTTTTTATCCTAAACGCTTGTCTTTTGTATTAAACATGTACTTACCTTTTATGTTTAATAATGCGTTCCGATATTACCATGATAGCTTAATTAATCTGTATGTTGCCATGATAGAAGTATGGGTAAGCGTAAATATGTTAAATTAGTACGGATATCGTTATTATACTGAACTAGGAAATCTGATAGATTTGTATGCTAGCATCTTAAGGATTGACCAACCTAGGTTGTGATCAGGACTTGTCCACCTATATGAACTTAGCTACTTCATAGGATTAAGACCCCTTGTTATACTGTATCTGAAGATTCTATGAACTTGGTATGGCCGGAGTTCCAGAGAGGCATTTAATGCGCTTTTAGGACACGAAACTTAGGAATTGAGACATGAATGACCTAGTATGCCTATTGATTGTTCCAAAGAGACCTCTTAGGAGATGTTAAAATCTAGTTAGTGCCTTTACTGTGTGACCCAAGCCTATTGCATGTTCTTATTTGATTGTTGCCTTAGGACTTAGTCATATCAACTGTTTAGGTACTCATTAGGTTTATATCTGCTTTACTATCAGTATATCAACTATAATGCTATATAATGTTTGAATTGATATGATCTCATTAGTATGATGGAATGGTTGTTAGTTTTCACTTAAAGATTTGCCAACTTAAACCAACAAATTCCTTCCGTTTGTGATCAGTGTTCAATCAACACGGCACGTTGTTATTCAGTTAACTAAACTGATAGCGAGGGTTAGGATTAGAGCTTAACTCACTAATAAACCTAGTACTTTACTGAGGATAACCTCTGAGGTACAACTACCTTTCAATTATACGACCAAGTGACATACTTCTCACTGCTCAAAGAGAACTCCGAGAGTCCAGAGACAAGTAGGTCTGTGTAATTGGCTCATCCAACAAGATCTACATCATTCCAAGCATAGTTTTAACATAAGCATAATTACCTTTCCCTTACCCAACACTGATATCTTGGTCAACATTTCCCTGATCTGCATACTCCGGATATCCTTCCACTTATTTACTTTTCCGCACTTAGGACTTTTAGCTTAAACCAACTACTATCCTTTATCTAGGTAATTTAAATAAAAGACAATTATCCACTTGATATTCAATTCGTTAAACCATTCAAAAGCACGACCCTAGGTTAACTTATACCTTCTACATTAGAAAGTTAAAAGTAAATTTAGGCCCCGCACAATATAAATTAAACGACAACTTCTGTGTGCTATACTAAATCTGACGCTCTGCAACCTATCGACACCGTACGAACAAAACCGTTCGTTTTGGCTATATCATAAGAAGAAGTAAGTCTTTTGGCGCCGCTGCCGGGGATCGAATATTATGATTGAGAAAGATTTTAAGCAGACAAAAGTATTGTTTGGTGGTGTCTAAGAAAGACATTTATACACAAACTTGGTTGTTGGATTTTCCGAAAAGTCTCCAATTATATTGGAACCAAAAGGATCCTGCCTCTCCGTAGTCGGCCTGGCCACCTAGATACCCAGTAATCTGTAAGAAATCCTATCAATTAGAATATCGATAAGGTTAGTGACCGAATTTCAAGAATAATTGTTTTTATTAAATTATCGATCCTTTTAGTCAATTAATATTTTCTAAAAGTTACTTTTAAGTCTTTTTAAAAAAAATCATAAAAAATGGAACAACAAAACACCATTGCTTCTATGCAAAAATCATGCTTAGAAGAATGAGGAGGACCAATCACATTAGGAACCGAAGGAACTCTTAAATCAGTTCACATGTGATCAAGCTGGTCAGTATGATCTGTAAATTTCAAGGATTACCGACTGACGATCCAAACTTTCACTTAAACAAATTTATCAGTCTGGTTGACTCTTTTAAGAAGGAAGAAAAAGAGAAAAACCTTTTAAAACTTCATTTTTTCCAATATTCTCTATCTTCACACGATTTAACATGGTTTGATGGTCTTAACCCGAATTTAATACATTCATGGGAAGAATTAGCCACTAAGTTTTTATACAAATATTATCCACCTTTCCTGCAAACCTGTTTAAGAAATGACATCACCAACTTTTCTCAAAAAGAAAACGAGTCATTGTGTCTAGCATAGAATAGAGTAAAAGTGATGCTTAAAAGATGTCCGAATCATTCATTAAGTCGGGCAGACATAATCTGCACACTTTACAATGGTTTGACCAAGGATGATAAGTCTCTCCTAGACATGGCCTCGCAAGGCAATTTCATGTCCCGAACAGCAGACGATGCATGGGATCTTTTGGACACAATAGCTGCACAATAGGAAGATTGGAATAATGAAGCTGCTGAGAAGGATGATGTTGGTACGATTTTCCGTATAGTGGCTGTAAGGTACCAGTACAAGACAATAGCTGCTCAGCGTGTGGCGTATACTGTTGATTGTTGTTTGCCCTCGAGAAATAATCTCTGTAGACCCGGAACACAGATGTGAGATCTGTGGGGTGGCCTCAATCAATTTGTGGATCAATCTGTAATGTTCCGTCTAGCGTATTGCTGCTAAGCGGCTAATGTGCTTTTAGAGTGAGAAAGAACTGTATGAGAGAGAAAGTGTACTTCTCTCTGACTAAAGTTCAGATCAGAATGATGATGTGAAATGTGGTGACCCAGGGGGTCTATTTATAGGCGTAGAATGTCCTAAATTCATGGGTTACACGTGTCAATCACTGAATGGTTCTGTTACGTGAAGTATCCGGAATGTCGGTGATGTGTGGTGACGTCATGCCATTTATGCGCTGAGTAGAAGGGCTTATGTATAGAAGCTGTCTGCAGAGCTTACGCTTGACGTTAGGCGGCCTGCTCTACGCTGGGTGGCAAATACTGAAAACTGCCAAATTTAATTATCTTTTGTGCTTTTTGATCCATTTTTCTGTATGAAAATGATGTTTTATGCGTGTATCTCCTAGGATACACCATTAAGTCCCCCCATTTTAATGTCTTTATTTTTGTAAAAAATAAAGTCATTAAACTAAAAATAAAAGATGCCTTTTTCCTCGAAGACACAAAACTGCTATAGCCGTCTGATTTTATGTTTTGACGTCACATTTCCAATTATGAAATTGCCGCCAAAATCTTTTTGATTTATTTTCAAAATTTAAATTGTTTGCTCTATTGATCTGCTCCATACACGTGTCTCAATCTCATCCCTTTATTATCCATTTTCTTGACTATAAATAGCCCGACCTTTTACCTTCTTCCTCTTTCGAAAACTGATTATTTACTGTGAAGATATCTTGCAATTTATTCATTTTAGCAATCCGTGAAGTGCAAGGTCAGTGATTGTTCATCTTTTCTTCTGTTTGAATTTTCATTTTTCGTACTACCATGGCCGAATCCAGCAGCACGTCTTCTCAGAGAGACAATCGTGACGTCAGCACCATCCCTTCCAGTATTACTAAAGCCAATAGAACAGTTATGTAAGAAGCATATATATCATAGATTGTTGAATCCTATTGTGCCTTTGCCTAGCGATATGTCCAATAAACCTCCGAAGAAGATGACTACCCTCTATAAATTGCAATTAACTGTAGGAAACCTCCGTATTCCTCTTTCTTCAACAGATTCTTGCCCACTATGGGTTAGGGCTTAGTCAAATTCATCCATTAGGTTTACAAAAAAATATTCTTTTTGAAATGTACTGTAATGCTGTAGAAGAAATCCCCAATGTGAATATTTTCCATGAATTATTTAGAACTAGATTAGTTAGTAAATGCTGGTATACATTCGACTGTAAGCCGAATAAGGCTTTTACTGGGGTGAAGGAAAGTTCTTTAAAGAACTGGAAAGATCCTTATTTCTTTGTCAATGAAAGGGTTGTTCAGGATGCCTGGGCATGTGTTCGTGGTTGGAGAAAAACTACCATAGGAGTTAGCAAGTCCACCACATTATCTGAGGATGAAAGTTTTATTCTTGATACCTTGAAGACATTCAAATTTCCACAAATGTCATATAATGATTAAGAAGCCATATTGGTTCTCTGTAAAATGAGTAACAATTGGCCTGCTGGATTTACACCGGTGCTGTGATGGGAAGGCAGTGGTAGGCACATTTATTGATATATTCTGTTCTTTGTTATGTTGTCAAGAGTTATATATGTTTTCTTATATATGTTTCTGCTTGCTTGGTATGTTGCTTGTTTGCAGAAGGAGAGATGTAGGTTTACAGGACCTTTAAGAAAACCAATCTAGATCCCATAATTGTTTCTGAACGGCCCAAAACTCCTGCTGAAATTGAGGCTGATAAAGCCAAAGATGCTGCCTTTGAGCAACAACTGAAGAGCCTAGAGCGGCCTGTTGAGGGTGGAGATGGTGGTACTACTCAACCATCTCCTGATGTGGAGATTATTGAAAGTACTCCTAAACCGTCCAACGCCAAGAGTTTAAAACGTTCTGGGAAGTGTCCAATGAGTGAGGATACTAAAAAGCCAAAGAAGAGAAGTATGCTTCATATTTATATTGTTCGTTTATTTCACTTTTAAAGTTCACAGTATACTTATTTGTCTTTATTTATCTCAGGATTGATTCTTCAGAATGAGCATGATGATGAAACCACTGCTTGTGGTAATATTACTGAGTTTGCGGAGTTTGAAGAAGATGATAATGATGATGACAATGATGAAGAAACTGATGATATTGATTCTTTTGAGACTCCTCCTTTCAAAACTCTGCGTACCCCCAGAGGAACTGACACAACACAATCTTCTGCATCTACCCAACCACCATATGTACTGCTGGGTGGTTTGCAGGCTTTTCTTGACGATCCTGCAAATAAATCTGATAGTTTTGCTGAATTTTTGAAGGTAACAATTATAAGATTTATAATCTACGAACACCATTTCACTAATAATTATTTTCTTATCATAATCACTGTATTCATTGTAGGCAAGCATAATTACTAATTTGTCTTCCTCTCTGTCAATCATGACTCATAAACAAAGCTACCAATCTACTGCTGCAGCATTGGTGCTTCTGAATCAACACATGATTCATGATCTTAAGATGCAAAAGGCGCAAGAGACGATTATTGCCAATGCTGTACATAACGCTACCAAGGTAAAGAGGCTTGATATTGACTTGGGGGATGCAAATTCAAAATTAAAGACTACAGAGGAGGCTGTGAAGAAGAAGGATGACTTGTTGCAGGTGGTGGAAGCAAAATGTGTATCTGAGAGGGTGGAGAAAGAGAAATTTATGGAAGAAAATGATAAGCTTTTAAAGAATAATGAAGAGTTGAAGAAGTTGTTGGAGAAAAAGATTGTTGCTGCTGCTGATGTTGAAAAGAATTTCATTGATTTAAAAACTGGTGTCCCTGGTCTTGTGCATAGGGTGCTGAGTTCTGGGCTGGTTGGCCAAACTTTTCATAGATATTTGGAGGCATCCACAGAGAGTGATCTTTCAGATGCCACGTTGAAAATTTTGAATGCTCTTCCTGTGAGACCTGACCCCCTACCAGCTGCTATTGCAAAATTTATCAAACCAGATGCTAGTGCCAAACTGAAAGTGGCCATGGATGAAGTAACTTCTTTGAAGATTAACTCTGTGGAGGAGGTTTGTGCTAGGGAAGATGTGTCGGTTAAGGACATTTTAGATGTGCCTATTTAAGATCATATATTGTAATGTAGATGTGCCTATTTAAGATCATATATTGTAATGATAACATGTATCAACTTTATATTGATAATTATTTTATATATACTGTTGTTATGTTTAATGTTAGCATGCTTTGTTGCTTTCTATCATACCACTGTTATATGTGCCTAAACATTGCAAGTCTTCATGAAACTTAGATTTCATATAGCACATCATATGAAATGATTTTTTTCCTTGAACTGATTTCTGATGTTGTATATGTATTGAACTATTATCCGTCATCTGTTGTCCGTAATGCATAATTCCTCTTTATGAATCAGAGGTGTACTGCTACTTAAATGGTATTATGTATACAAGCTATTTAAAATTGTATACCTGTTTTGTAGCTTCATTTAACAAAACACGTATAACTTTGCTGTTGTTATGTAATGAATATATCAAACAATATATCCGCTCTCCGTTCTGCAATGGAGCATTTGCTTTATAAAGAAACATTGAGAATTCTCAGACTTCTTTGTGTAGTAGGATATGAATGAATCATAATGTTGTTATGCAATAAAAATTGATAAATCTGTTAGAGAAATTTCTGTTTATGGTATTAACAGTGTTCCATTAGCGTGTCGCGCTCAGGTTTTGTGCGGCTTACAAAATACACTTGTATTTCAATTTTTTCTGTTTTCAAGATATAAATGGATTTATGCCGTTGTGATAAAACAATCTGTATGTCATGACATTATGAGATCTTTACTTTTGCCTCGGTGCCCTCTAGTGAAGTAAACACTTTGCGCTAGCCGATCCCTTGTGTCTATAATGTTGACACAAGAGCCTCTACCATCGGGGGCATAAAAATGCCTTGCCTTATGTAGGTAGGTATGAATGATATGCTTTACATTCGTAACGCGTATTCCGTGAGGAAAAATAAAATTTTATTGATAATACTGTCACATGTACAGCATTTTGTGTAATATCTTCGTATGGGGTGATCAAGTCCCAATCAGAAAATTACAAAAAGTGTATTGTGTTATTGCTGATGGAAATTAGAAATATGATAAAAACTGTTCTGTAAGATTCATTCTATTATACTGTCTTCTGTTCAGTGTTCTGTGTCCTTCTTTAAATGCTCCCACATTTTATATGGTTTAAAGTACCCGTTCACATCATTTCTGCTGAATAATTGCTTCGATGATTCCCCTCTGACAAAATTCCCTTGAGCTCCATAAACAATCAATTTTTCTCTTGCGGGTCCTACATACTCAAAGTGCACTACTGCTACACCATTTGGTGTTGGAAACCGTAATTCTGCATGTGGTGTGGAAGTAATTGCTCCAAATTTGCGAAGAGTTCACCTACCGAACAATGCATTGAATCTTGATCTGCCATCAAGAACTGTAAAGTCCACAATTTCTGTTCGGACTAAAGGGTGTGTTCCCAATGTTACATCCAGCTTCACTCTACCAACTACCTTCATTGATTCTCCAGTAATGCCAGCAATTTTTACAGTCGTGTAGCGAAGCCTATCCTTCACGTTGAACGGATAATCACTGAAACAATGCAATTATAAAATATCTGCTTCACTACCTGTATCAGTATAAATTTGGGGAATGTTTCTGTTTGCAATTACAGATGAGATAACCACAGGCTCCTCTGACAGCTGCCAATTTGGAATGGTGTGAAATACGATTGGAGCATACATCTATTGCTCCGTCCTGCGCTCTCCGTCTTCCTCATTTTCATCCACCGTATTCCATATAACCTTAATATGTTTTTTAGGGGTTGGATCCCTCTCATCTTTCCTCTTTTCTCTTCTGTTCCAGTTATTCCATCCACCGTGACAAACTTTTCCTTGCCAAGCAAAACGCTTGTTTGGATCATTCCTCCGATATTGTTTTCCTGGTAACAGATGGTTTAGCTCCCCCAGCTTTGATCTTTGCAATGATTTCTCTCATCAGCGATTTGCAATTGTCAGTGTCGAATCCATATGCTTCATAAAAATCACACCACTTGTCACTTTGTGGTCCTTGACGTTTTTCCATTGGTGGTGGAGGGTGAAAGGTTTCCTTAACGGGTTCTGTAAACAAGATTTCTCTTGGAGTTTTTGTTAAAGTTATGATAAGTGGATGTCTGTCCAATGGCTTTCGATGGTGATAATTGTCATTTGGATGATTATTCCCCCTCCAACCGTGTTGCTGTTTCTAGTAATTATTATCATACCCATGTTGCTTCTGGTAGTTATCATTCCTGTTCCATTCTCCGCCCATTCTCCGCCCATTCTCCGCCTTGCGGTCTGAAATTTCTTTGATAATTATCCACTCTTGGATATCCCATCTCTCCTGCTATTAAATGCTTCTGAGCAATACCCAACGCTTGATGCAATGTTTTTGGAATATCATAACGCAAAGCATCAATTAATCATGCAAAACGTCGTTGATCGAGATAAAATATAAATCCTGAAACAAGCTGAGACTCTGGTATTTCTGGTATCTTCTGACATTCAATGGTATAACGCTTCATGAAATCACTCAGTGATTCATTCTGGTGCATTGTTATCTCATGTGCATCAAGATGTGACAACGTGCAGCTTCTCAAACTTTGATACTGCATCACAGACTTTGCCCTTAAATTAAGGAAATTGGTAATACTCCTTGGTGGCAAACTAGAAAACCACTCCCTTACCATTTTCTGCAGCACCATTGGAAACATATGACACGCAATTTCATCTTCCCAATGCTGTAACCTCATAACACCTTCAAACATAGTCAGAAAATCTTCTGGATCTGTTGTACCATCATAAACACCGATAGATGGAATTCCCAAATTCCTTGGCAATGGATAATTTGCAATTCTAGGGATAAAACACTGTGTTGATTCTGCCATTGCTGGTGGTTTGATAGCTTCATCTCCAGTAATCAAAGAAAAAAAATTATCTACAGCAGTTGCACGGATGGTTGGTTGTGCTAATTTCTGCTTATATCGTGATGGTGCTGTCTTGGTTAAAATTCCATCCAATAACTTTCGTACCATCTCCTCAGTCATAAAGAACTGTTCATCTTCGTCCCCAAAATTCCAATCATCTTCCACGAAACCTTCATCACTATGTTGAGTTTCAGTTTCATCAACAAGAGTGTTCAATTGATTGAATAACTTGAACAATTGTGATTTTGAAATTGTCTTTCCTATGTTGTTGTGCTTAACATTCACATCAGCTATCCATTTAAAAGAAACATTGTGTGTTCCTCTCCTCACTTTCCACATTCCTCCACTAGAACTCCCCATTAATGGTTTCTTCAATCGTGGTATAGTTCATGAACTTGATCATCGTAATTAAAGCTGCAGTATTTGACCTGTCTGAAACCTCCGCGAGTGCGGATGCCAACTGGCAAAAAGTACCGCGAGTGCGGATACCACAGATTCATATGAGATGCAGGTCAAATTTTTCAGGCTCAGTTTGTTTTATTTAATTTTTTTTTTACTTTTTAATTTTCTGTTTTATAAAATATTTATATAAAATAAATAAAAACTTATAATTTGAAAAATAGAAATAGAATTACTTTATAATTTTATATATTTTAAACAAATTCTTAAAAATATATAGATATTTTTTATATATATAGCGTTTCGCTTCCGGCGTTTAAGCAAGTTCCCCGGCAGCGGCGCCAAAAATACTTGATGTGTGCGAGGGGGTGTATAAAATAGTTATACTTTTACAACAAAATACTATTAAATACGATACAATTTTACACAAGTTATTTATTTATTTATAGAGTGGATATACCTAAACCTTGCTACAACACTTATAGGCAGTGTACCTAATCGTACAGTAGTGTAGTTTTTAGTAAGTCCGGTTCGTCCACAGGGAACTCGCCAAGTTTAACGCTATATTTTTAAAACTATATTTGTAAATAAATATATATATTACAATTATTATTATAAAAGGGGGTTTTTACCGTTTAATGACCGGTTTGTCGATTTTAAAACTTTAGTCGCAGTTAAAACCTAATGTAAAATATTAAAAATAAAAATAAATTAATTTAAAGCGGAAATTAAATAACAATAATGACATTGCGATAAAATAAAGTGTGATAATTAAAAGGTACGATAAATAAAATGACAATAAATTAAAATGTGATAATTAAAAGTGCAATTAAATATGAAATATATAAATTATGCTTATTTAAACTTCCGTAATCATGATGTTTGACGTGTTGATTTTAGTTTATTACCATGGGTTAATTGTACCTTGTCCTGGATTATTCAATATGTTCGTCTAGTTTTTGTCCATAACAGTCCTATCTGTCATAAATATAAAGTGCGAGTGTCCTCGTCAAATTATCCTTATATCCGAAGTCAAATATTCCAACTAATTGGGGACTTAAACTATAATTACACCAAGTGTCCTTGTATATAATTCACCCCTACTTTAATAAGTCCATTAACTATTAATTCATTCCCATGTCCGGTTAAATGAATGATTATTAGTAGTTATAAATATCCCGCCCATCGTGTCCGATCGAGTGTATATGGTTATTTATAGGTACGTCCAATTGTAAATCTTTATATTAAATTAACAAACTATCATTTAATTAAACAAATATAAAGCCCATTAATAGCCCATAGTCTAATTTCCACAAGTGTCGTTCTTTTGTCCAAACCCCAATTATGGTACAAAGCCCAATTACCCCGTCTTTAATATTTAGCCCAACATCATGATTACTTCAATTTAAATAAGCATAATAATAACTTAGCTACGAGACATTAATTTAACAACAAAATTAAACATAACTTACAGTGGGTGTTATTAGCGTAGCGGTACACGGACAGAGTTTCGACTTACAAAACCTTAAAACATTCGGCTAACCTAACCTTATTATTATCACTAACTTAAAATTAAAATTAAAAATTGAGATTAATATTTGGAGTGATAATTGATACATATATTATGTATATAGAGTAGGAAATAGAAAAAGATGTAAAAAATTTGATCAGAATACGCGACTTTTATAGCCCCACATTTCACTGTAGACCTCCGCGTGTGCGGATAATTTGTTCACAAAAATTCTGTGAGTGCGGAGGTATGGATTACAGCTCATCTCTTGATTTAAACGTGGGCTGCTGTATTTTTTTAATATATATATATATATATATATATATATATATATATATATATATATATATATATATATAATTTATATAATTATATATATTATATTATATTCTTGTGCATATTTGACTTGTAATTTTTGGTCCGTTGCGTTGCGCACTGAAAGTTGGTTCATGTCTCGGTTCCGGATTTTCGAACGTCCTTGCGTACTATTTAATATCTTGTACTTTGCGTTTTGCGTCTTGTACTCTTGTAATTTTGAGACGTTTCTCATCAATAATTTGAACCACTTTGATTGTACTTTGTACTTTTTAGCTTTTTGGTCGTTTGCGTCTTCAAATCGTCGAGTCTGTCTTTTGTCTTCACCTTTTTATTATTTAAATGAATATTACTTGTAAATAAAACAATTGCAACTAAAAGCTTGTCTTTCTTGAGAGATAATGCTATGAAATATATGTTCATTTTTAGCATTATCAAATATTCCCACACTTGAGCGTTGCTTGTCCTCAAGCAATATAGTCTTGAAATAAAAATACTAGAATCACTTCTTTATTCTTCACACTTTGTACATCAGTGATTTCTATATGGCGATATGAACAATGGTAGTAACGATGTGGTTTACAGTCCCACATGACTATGAAAATTTAGATCCTTTAGGAAATTGGATCTTTATTAAAACATTTGATCTTTTGAAAAATTCAATCTAGTTTTTACCCTAGATAAGTTTTCCGGAATAACCCTTCACCGGTGTTTGCAAAATGTTTTTGTGGGTTTGGTGAGTTTCAGATTTGAAAATTTTAGCTCAAAACTTATGGTTTTGTGTCACCCACTTGCTAACCTTGTATTAGGAAAGCAACACGTCCAGTATACTTGCTCCGTATATTACCTTTCGATAAACTACCGTCCGGTTATAAAAGAAAGTGTTGAACAAGCAACTGTTATGGTAATATCCCCTGACATGCTTTTAATTATGGTCTATAACGTGTCGGATACAATTACTATCCTTTGTAAGAGCAATAGTAAAGCTCACCCTATAGTTTTTCGGTCTGGCACAAGGTCCTATCTTTGACCATGCTATGCAACCACCGTTCTTACGGTTGACACCCGATTTGGTTCAGGTGACCTAATGAATTCCAGGTGAATTCCTAGGATTTTACGTTCAATGGTAATGAACGCATTAAAAATGGGTTTTCAGAAAACAAATCGGTTTGTAATTTTGATCAAAATATTTTTCTCGTTCAAGCTCGAGTTTAGATATCATCGAATTCCATGAGTTTGTAATTCTCAATCTTTAAAGTCAACCACAAGGATTGAGTAATATCAGTCTTAAAAGCTGATTTTTGATCTTTAAGGAGATTATCCTTTCCTGGGGGTCTGATTCATTAGTCTTATCAAACTAATTTGCACGGCGTGCTCCCCATTTTACGAGACAGATCCTCTCATGGTTAGGATAAGTCTGACCACTTGGCGACCCTGTTTGATGCTGAGGTCCGTGGATTTCCAGCTGATTTTGGAGAAAACTTTTCAAGGTTTTTTGTAGACTCTACAACTGGTCTGGACGACAACTTTCTGACCTAAATCAAGAAGCGCGTGTCTTTTTCGGAAGACTTTACTTCCTTTTAATGATGGAATTGATTCATCGTATAGATCCATCTTTCTTTCAAATATATTACAATTTTCCGGGTAAAATGGTTAATTTTGTCCAAAACAAAAGTATCTTTGTACAAAATATGTGATATATGTTTTAAAGAACTTGGTAAATTTTTCCCACACTTGGCTTTTATTTTCCTTTATTTGCCTTTTTATTGTCCTCTATTCCATTTTAAATGTATTCTAACATTTTGGGTTGTTTCTCAATTTATGTCCTTTCCGAGGTAACAATAATTTCGGTGTTAACACCTAGTTTTATCGTTCATAAATATGTATAAACATGATTTTGAATTCATTTATTTGAAAATTTTGAAAATTTTTACTAGAATTGGGTAGTCAGTATATAAGACTAGGGTTGTTCTTTATTATTAGAGAGCACTAGATTCTAATACAACTACTGCGTTACTAGTATTTTTAATGGTAACCAAGTGTATAAGTCAAAAATTTTAAAAATCCGAAAGAATTTAACCCCTTCCCACACTTAAGATCTTGCAATGCCCTCATTTGCAAGATATCAGTAACAATTTAAATTATTGAGGGTGATTAGCGTAGAAAAAATGATTAAATTTTACCAAAGTTTCTAAACATATTGGCGTTTGTTTGTTGAATGAAAAATGGTGCACATCATTTGTTCATTCATGCAGTTGTTATTTCACATATATTTTGCATCTTGTCATCAAAATTTGTTGCTTTTGCTGAACTTAATGTCAGTCTTTGAAAATGCGATGTTTTACCCTGTTTTGTACATGAGATAAACTACAAACATATATATACATATTTTTGAAGTTGAGTATATCACCCCACATTAAAAAATTATTAAAAATCTAATAAGAAAAGTTAGAAAATTATAAAAACTGTTAAAGTATCATAAGAAATATTAAAAGTATAAAATTACAAGTTACCAAATAAATAAAAATAAGCATAAAAAAATCAGGGTTGATAAGGATGGTGCCAGTAGGGATCCCATTCATAGCCGTATGTACTGTAGAATACTTGAGCTGGGTCATATGTATGGTATGGTGGTCGAGTCTGTATAGTCTAGGGAGGAAATACGGGCATTGGAGTAGCAATGTAGTTTGCATTTATGTGTGCACGATGACTTATGATTTGGTTTTGATGATACTGCCAATCTTGAAATGCTCGTTGTCTAGCCATTTCATACTCATGATGAGCCATAAAAAGTTATATTTCTGTCATCTCACTTCCCCCTGCCGCGTTACCTTGCTGCTGATCTCTTTCGACCTGTGGATGCGAGCCATCATATGGTACTGCAGCGTTATGTCGTTTCTTTAAAACCTTAGCACCATGATATACTTTCAAACCAATTGGATCACGGGGTTCTGGTGCTGCAATTATTAATCCCCCCGACTTCTATCGACACCGAGATACTCAGCAATTAAAGTAACAAAGATACCACCTCCGATTATATCATTAGGCCGTATACTCTTAACTATAGCTGATAAATAATAACCCACACAATAAGGTATACTCACAGCGCTCTGTGGGTCTCGAATACACATGAGATAAAATAAATCATTCTCATTTACTTTCTCTTTGTTCTTACCTCGCTGTGTAATCGAGTTTGCTAAGAACCTATGGATTACTCTTAGCTCAGCTCTATCAATATCAGTATAAGAGTTATTCTCCCCACTAAATCATTTATGCCTAGTCATTCTACTCCATACACCATTCATATCAAAATTCTCATCAACCCTCCTACCCTCAACTATCAACCTTTGACAATAAGCAGATGCTAGTTCCTCAGGCGTATATATACACAAAGCCTGAGCCATGTCTAGTAGAGATATATGGCGCATCACACCTCCTAATAAAAATCTAATAAAACTACGATCGGTTAAGGTAGATACCCGATCATTTATTTCAACACTACATAATAATTCCACACACCATTCTCTATATACACGCCTACGTATATTAAACAAACGTTCCCAATCAGTAAAAGTAAAATTACCATACCTTTGTGTAAGTAATTCTCTGATTGGACCGGCCAAACCGACTGTTTCTAACAGTTCCCAATCTATTACTCTAGGTACTTCAACAACATTGGACTGAAGTGTGTGCAAGTTCCTCTGGTATTTTGGATAATCTATTCAATGTCGATCAAACCTTAAATTAGGATGTAAATCTGCCAATTCTATATTTGGATATGAAATGAATTGATGCGGTAAATCTTGTCTATATTGGTCATTAATCTCCTGTTCTTCTGCATTCTCAGGAGGAGCATTGTGAGCCTGAGATGCGGATGAAGATTCACCCCTTTCAGTCGATTTTCTTGAGTAACTTCTTGGTAGCATCTGTCTCAACATGATTTTAGCAAAAAATTTGATGTTTATCGGTGAAAAATCGCGATTTTGGGAGTGGTTTTGTGGGTTTTTTCGCAAAAAATGAGATGGGGTGTGTGGAAACTGGTTTGTTCGACCAGTTTATGTAGTCTGGGATTCCAGACCTCCGCGAGTTCGGATGTGGAAGCCACAAAGTACCGCGTGTAACATCCCACGTTTTTCCGTTAAATTTAATTTTAACACCGTCTTTTTTTTTTTAAACTTAATCTTTCGTATTTAAATTAATAGTTTCCGTGAGTAACGTTCATTATATTCCCGCTATTTAATTTTGACATCACCTGTTTACTCGAGCGTTTTAAAAATATTCGTTTGGCTTATTCCCGCACCCGCTCTGAAACTTGAGGGACTAGTTCCGCCACTTGACCAAAGAGGTGGCTAGTAGTTGACTAGTCAACCACTCACCACCTCCACCCACTCATTCATCCATTTTTTTTTTCTTTTTCTTTCTTTCTTTTTTTTCTCTCAAGAACACAAACATAAATCATCATCTAAATCCGGATCGGGAAGCAAACTTCAAAACAAATTACATATTCGTGATCCTCTCATCATCCTCTTCGATTTGGTACCAATTTCATCCATTTTGGGTAACTTTCTAAAATCACTAATTTTCTTTAAATTCGTTTTATATACTTGAAATTGTGTTAGTTAGTGTCTATGGCTCGTGTGTAACATGAATATATGTTTTGTTTGCTCGATTTGTGGTTTGGAGTAACTAGTTTGAGTTTTTGAAATGGGTTTGCTTAATCCTTGATTTTGGATGAGTTAATGTTGTTAGATTGTTAAAGTGCATGTTTTAATTGTGTTACTAGTATCATTAGCCACATTTGGATGTGTAGGTTGATTTAGAAAACTTCAAAAACCCGATTAATGATTTTGTGATGTTTGACTAGGGTTTGATAGTTCTTGACATGAACTTTTGATGCGTTGAATGCTTGTTAATGTTGTTAGTAAGTGTTTAGATGCAATGTATGCTTAATTACCTTCGAAACGGCATATCGTATGTGTAAATTGGATTCCCGAATCATAAAATACGTTTTACGAACTTGAAACTTTGATTATGAACGTTCATTGAACATTTGACGAGAATTTGATTATTCTAAATGCATGTTTTGATTGATAATATGTACTTAGTTGCATTCCTCGTCAAAATACCTTTCCAACGATGTATGATAGGCGTTATAAGTGTTTGCGGGTCAAGTGTTGTATTAGAAAAGGTTTTGGTTCGTGCACACTTGGAAAAACTGACCAGAATTCTCTGCCCAGGTAGTGGCGCGGCGCGCCACATCCCCGCGCGGCGCGCAAATGGGTCTGGCCAGATTCTGCCTTGTTTGGCGCATTTCACGCGAAATGTTTGACTAGCTACCGACCTCCGATTCACATGAAACTTGTTTTAATATACTTGTATATGAATATTTAGCATAGAAAAATAGTTCGGGACCCGACCCGAATGCGTTGACTTTTTCGTTGACTTTGACCAAGTTTGACTTTTAGTCAAACTTAACAAAACACTTATACAATCGTTCTAATCTTATTTTATACCTGATTCTTGCATGAAACTTGACAACGTGATTCACATGCTATACTATTCGAGTCATAACGAGCCATAGGACTAATTGAACACATTTCGCCCGACCTTGTGTCGTAACCGGTTAATTGATACAACTTACTTGTTTAGGTCAAGGCTAAGCAACAATCATGCACACGTTTACTTTGTGAAGTACTTTTATACTCGTGCACTCGAGGTGAGATCATAGTCCCATCTTTCAACAACTTTTATACTTTTAAATTATGGGATGAGAAACATATACAGTTTTATACTACATACTTTATTACTTTGAACACAAGTACAAGGAAACAAACATTCCACAGCGAGTTAGAACAAAAATCCTCAATTCGATTATCATTAGTTACACTTGCAGGGTGTAAGCGAGAACTTATATTGTGTGGCCATACGGGTTTGACAAACCCTCATTCGGACGGTTCGCTACCGTTATGCGGATGAAATATATTTTCGAGAAACAGTGTATGTTCTAACACTATTGTGATGGGGTTCTATGGAAGGAAACGTTAAGTCTTGATAATTGGGTGCTCGCGAACAATACTTTTGGAATGCAAACGATTTTGATAATCAACTATGGGAATACTAAATCTTGTGGTTCAAAAACAACGTTTAATACTTACTAAACCTATGATTTCACCAACGTTTTTCGTTGACAGTTTTCTATATGTTTCTCAGGTTCATACTTGGCTATTTGACATATGCTTCCGCGTTCACTCATACTTGCTTGGGGTCAAGCATACATGCATACACTTTGATCATTTGCTTGGAGTCAAGATACATACATACATACGCTAGGGATAGCACTTTTGGATTCAAACTTTTGTCTACTTACTTACGCTATTTATAGCAACTGTGATTTTAAACTAATTATGTCGCGAGTTATTTAAATCATACTTTATGACTTTTGTAAACTTAGACTTGTTGTCGAACGGTTTTGTAAATTAAACTTGCAAGTCTTGTACCTTTCAAATGAATGCGACATAATTTTGGTCAAACGAGTCTCATATAGGGACTACGACCACGCAACGGGACCTAAGTTAACGGCGCCGTCAATAACGGTTTTGGTCGGGTCGTTACAAGTGGTATCAGAGCGTTGGTTGTAGGGAACTAGGACGTGCATTAGTGTGTCTAACAGAGTCGTTAGGACGCATTAGTGAGTCTAGACTACAACCGGATAGTTAGCAATTGCATTCTGACATACATTTGCTATAGATAGCACTTACTTGACTACTTGTGCATTATACTTGAATCATTCTTAGGCAAACTTTTTAATGGTACCCAACCTTCATCATACGAACTCGTATTCCGCCACTTTTTGGTAACACACGTAAATTCATGATTCATACACGTATGGATGACGACGACTTCATTAGTCACACTTGTTCGGGAACTCTGCCTTCCGGATTGTTATTTGCCACCGTTTCAACTTACTATCGGTGTCACACCGGTGTTCCTTACTATCTACCACTTCTTGTTACTACCATCACTACTCTAGGTGAGTATCGTCATCAACATTTATCACTACGGTTGCGTGCTACTCGTTACTCTTTTCATACCTGAATACCTTATTGTCTGACTCGAAACACATTGACGTGAACAATCATTTATACACTTCCCTCGGGGAACGCTTCTTTATAGTTGCACTAATTCTTTCGATTTAATACGAGTCACGTTTGAGACGTCGTTACATTTCGTTCATTTTAGATTTTCGCGATGACACGAACATGAAACTATGGAGTGATGTGGGAATGGAAGTATGAGTTAGCGTAATATAACTACACTCGATCAACGTAGTTATATTACGGTAAGACATACCAAAGTTCTAGTGACGCGTGATGGTGGTTAGACTCGATCAACCTAAACACCACCATGTGCCATGTACATGACTTCATCTTTTCATGTTTGGACATCCGAAAACTCCGAGAATATTTATAACAACCATACCGGGGACACACCTTCAATTATTGTCAAATTATATTTATGCTTCCGAATGAATTACCGATTCCATTCGACTTCAACCGTATGTCACACGGGTATACTAGCTCGTCCTCGCACAGTCTTATGGACTAACTACAATTTACTCGTTATGCTCACATCGGGGCGGAAACTTCTCTTGCATCACCCTCGTACTTCCGGTTCGGGAGGTCCTTATTCTAAATTCTCAATGGAGAGCGACTCTTCACGTCATACAAGTATTCGCCGCGAGGGTGGATAGTCCTAACAATCGTTTTCAAAACCCGATAAGAACTCGCCCCGACGAACGTTTTTGAAAACCGATAAATCTTCCGCGATGCGAATTTTCTTGAGAAACTTGTCCTAGCTAACGTTTTCAATTCCTAGCAAACTTGTTCAATATGCCTTAGGGAAATGTACCCCGTTTCGGATCGAGATCCTCGTTTCACTTCTAGATTTTGGAGTACCTTACAAAAAGCCTCGGGACCGCGTTTAGACATGAGTACCGCGTACCATCCACAACCCGACGGACCGAACAAACATACGATTTAAGTCTTGAAAACCATAATACGAATTTGTATTACCAACTTCAAATTTACTTGAGAAAAGTATTTTCCTTTAACCGAATCCTCGTACTACAATGATTTTCATTCGAGTTTTAACGTCACACCTTTTGAAACCACATGTGACCGGAAACGTCATTCTCCTTTGTCGAACCAAGTAAACGATGATCAATTCACCGGGGCCGAGGATATTCATGAGCAACCGAGAAAATTTATTCATATTCAAGCAAAACCCTACGCGACTCGTAATCACCAAGAGCTACGCCGATGTTAGACGTAAACCTTTCAAATTCCACATGGGAAACCGCGTCACGTTAAGAGTCGCACCTTGGAAAGGTGCAATCCGTTTCGGGAAAACGTAGGAAGAAAAAATCCGCGATATTTTGATCCTTTAAATTCTTGGGGTGTTTTGGACCCGTCGCTAGCCGTTTAGACTTTTCCGACTCATTTTGGGTCTCCGTTTATCCTACATTCGATGTATCAACTCAAAGACGTGTTTGCGAAACGAGAACTTGTTATCTCCTTTGATGAACTCACTATCGACGATAACCCTCACTTCCTAGGAGGACCGGTTGAAACCATAAATCGTGAAGCCAAACCTTAAAACAACATATGATCCCGACCGTCAAAATTCGTTGAAATACCCTAGGACGTACTTCTCCCTCACTCGTAGAATTGGCAACGCAAGATCTCGAGGAAGATTCAACAACTACTACTTCCAACTAAATTTCGGGACGAAATTTCTTTTGAGGCGTGGATAATGTAACATCCCGCGTTTTTCCGTTAAATTTAATTTTAACACCGTCTTTTTTTTTAAACTTAATCTTTCGTATTTAAATTAATAGTTTCCGTGAGTAACGTTCATTATATTCCCGCTATTTAATTTTGACATCACCCGTTTACTCGAGCGTTTTAAAAATATTCGTTTGGCTTATTCCCGCACCCGCTCTGAAACTTGAGGGACTAGTTCCGCCACTTGACCAAAGAGGTGGCTAGTAGTTGACTAGTCAACCACTCACCACCTCCACCCACTCATTCATCCATTTTTTTTTTCTTTTTCTTTCTTTCTTTTTTTTCTCTCAAGAACACAAACATAAATCATCATCTAAATCCGGATCGGGAAGCAAACTTCAAAACAAATTACATATTCGTGATCCTCTCATCATCCTCTTCGATTTGGTACCAATTTCATCCATTTTGGGTAACTTTCTAAAATCACTAATTTTCTTTAAATTCGTTTTATATACTTGAAATTGTGTTAGTTAGTGTCTATGGCTCGTGTGTAACATGAATATATGTTTTGTTTGCTCGATTTGTGGTTTGGAGTAACTAGTTTGAGTTTTTGAAATGGGTTTGCTTAATCCTTGATTTTGGATGAGTTAATGTTGTTAGATTGTTAAAGTGCATGTTTTAATTGTGTTACTAGTATCATTAGCCACATTTGGATGTGTAGGTTGATTTAGAAAACTTCAAAAACCCGATTAATGATTTTGTGATGTTTGACTAGGGTTTGATAGTTCTTGACATGAACTTTTGATGCGTTGAATGCTTGTTAATGTTGTTAGTAAGTGTTTAGATGCAATGTATGCTTAATTACCTTCGAAACGGCATATCGTATGTGTAAATTGGATTCCCGAATCATAAAATACGTTTTACGAACTTGAAACTTTGATTATGAACGTTCATTGAACATTTGACGAGAATTTGATTATTCTAAATGCATGTTTTGATTGATAATATGTACTTAGTTGCATTCCTCGTCAAAATACCTTTCCAACGATGTATGATAGGCGTTATAAGTGTTTGCGGGTCAAGTGTTGTGTTAGAAAAGGTTTTGGTTCGTGCACACTTGGAAAAACTGACCAGAATTCTCTGCCCAGGTAGTGGCGCGGCGCGCCACATCCCCGCGCGGCGCGCAAATGGGTCTGGCCAGATTCTGCCTTGTTTGGCGCATTTCACGCGAAATGTTTGACTAGCTACCGACCTCCGATTCACATGAAACTTGTTTTAATATACTTGTATATGAATATTTAGCATAGAAAAATAGTTCGGGACCCGACCCGAATGCGTTGACTTTTTCGTTGACTTTGACCAAGTTTGACTTTTAGTCAAACTTAACAAAACACTTATACAATCGTTCTAATCTTATTTTATACCTGATTCTTGCATGAAACTTGACAACGTGATTCACATGCTATACTATTCGAGTCATAACGAGCCATAGGACTAATTGAACACATTTCGCCCGACCTTGTGTCGTAACCGGTTAATTGATACAACTTACTTGTTTAGGTCAAGGCTAAGCAACAATCATGCACACGTTTACTTTGTGAAGTACTTTTATACTCGTGCACTCGAGGTGAGATCATAGTCCCATCTTTCAACAACTTTTATACTTTTAAATTATGGGATGAGAAACATATACAGTTTTATACTACATACTTTATTACTTTGAACACAAGTACAAGGAAACAAACATTCCACAGCGAGTTAGAACAAAAATCCTCAATTCGATTATCATTAGTTACACTTGCAGGGTGTAAGCGAGAACTTATATTGTGTGGCCATACGGGTTTGACAAACCCTCATTCGGACGGTTCGCTACCGTTATGCAGATGAAATATATTTTCGAGAAACAGTGTATGTTCTAACACTATGGTGATGGGGTTCTATGGAAGGAAACGTTAAGTCTTGATAATTGGGTGCTCGCGAACAATACTTTTGGAATGCAAACGATTTTGATAATCAACTATGGGAATACTAAATCTTGTGGTTCAAAAACAACGTTTAATACTTACTAAACCTATGATTTCACCAACGTTTTTCGTTGACAGTTTTCTATATGTTTCTCAGGTTCATACTTGGCTATTTGACATATGCTTCCGCGTTCACTCATACTTGCTTGGGGTCAAGCATACATGCATACACTTTGATCATTTGCTTGGAGCAAGATACATACATACATACGCTAGGGATAGCACTTTTGGATTCAAACTTTTGTCTACTTACTTACGCTATTTATAGCAACTGTGATTTTAAACTAATTATGTCGCGAGTTATTTAAATCATACTTTATGACTTTTGTAAACTTAGACTTGTTGTCGAACGGTTTTATAAATTAAACTTGCAAGTCTTGTACCTTTCAAATGAATGCGACATAATTTTGGTCAAACGAGTCTCATATAGGGACTACGACCACGCAACGGGACCTAAGTTAACGGCGCCGTCAATAACGGTTTTGGTCGGGTCGTTACACCGCGAGTGCGGTTTTTTTTTTTTTTTATAAAACCTTTATTAATAAAACAATTACTTGATTAATTTAAAATTTTGTTTTCCTTTTTATTTAGGACGAGGTTGTTTCGGTACGTTGACCTAGTCCGTTCCTCGACAAATTTTTTTTTAAAAATTTGTCATTTTAAAGCGTTTTTTTAAAAGCAAAGATTTTTGGATTTTTTAATGTTTTTGGCATACTTTAAATCAATAAGATTAAAAATAATGATAATAAAATTTCTCGTCCCTGCCTTGGGTAGAGTAATTTCGGTTCAACGACCTATTTTTCAACTCACGATGAATTTTAAATATCAAATTTTTAACTTAACGAAATAAAGTAAATTTTTAGTTTTAAATTCACACCAAACTTATATTTAAAATGCATAAAATTAACAATTCATATTATTAATATTTTTATACATACAAACTTATTAAAAATATTAATTTTTCAAATATTTACAAACTTAAATATATTGATTTTAAAAAGTTTACAATAATAATTTAATATTAATTTTAAAAACAAATTAAAAATCTTTTTGGTCTTTTATCCCACTTTAATCAATCAAATATTATCAAAAATATACGCCCCTCTTTTCGGTAAAGTAATTTCGGTTTCATAACCTAGTTTTACTCATGACGAATTTTTGAAATATTTTGGGTTGATTGATTAAAGATATTTATACCTTAAGAATA
This sequence comes from Rutidosis leptorrhynchoides, assembly GCF_046630445.1. Lineage (NCBI taxonomy): Eukaryota > Viridiplantae > Streptophyta > Magnoliopsida > Asterales > Asteraceae > Rutidosis > Rutidosis leptorrhynchoides. The sequence goes on from NC_092337.1 coordinate 279,745,323, forward strand.
AATGGTAAATTTCGCAGTGATGTAATAAATTTTTGTATGATATCAATAATTTCGGTCGCAAAACCTAATTTTATTGAGTATCAATTTAATACTTTATAACGAACAATTTAGCGTTTAATATCAAAAGGTTAAAAGCAAAATAAAAAAAATAAAAACTGTACATACTTACCTATAAGATAGAATTCTCAGTGACCTATTTTAGCCCACTCATAAGATAGTCGGACTAATTGGTTTTCCATAGCTACATAGGCGTAACCTCGAGCATTCAACGATTTTTCTTTGAAACATATGAACGGTCCTTCTCTGCATAAAGTAACGAATTCGGTATTTGAATATGTTTGATTATTTGAACATTTACCTTCGTATGACCATTTTCCGCATTTGTGACATCTTTCAAGGTGTCGTGCTCTTCTTTTCGCTGCAGATTTTGATTTTCCTTTACCAAAATGTAACTTATTATGATCGTTTCTGAGTTCTTTTCTTACTCTGTCCAATTTGGCTCTTATTACTGATATCAGGTCACTCGGGAGTGTGTCATTATTACGTTTAGTGATCAAAGCATGTAGCATTAGACCATGGTTCAGATCAAAGGAATTCTTCATCTCGTAAAACCTAAAAAAATAAAAATTCAGAATGGGGGGAGAAGACTAGTTCTTTATGGTCTGCTAGGGAAAGACCATTCGGATTCCATTCACGAAAACTACACGAAAACAGAAAATCTAACTCTAATAGAAATACATATAACCCTAAAAAAATTCTCCCCACACTTATGTAGCAGTGGTGTCAAAATTGTGATTAACTTCGTTGTCAACTTCCATCTGACTATCTATGTAATGTTTAACTCTGTGACCATTAACTTTAAATTCAATCCCATTTGAATTTATTAACTCTATTGTTCCGTACGGAAAAACTCTTTTGACTATGAATGGTCCAGACCATCTTGATTTCAATTTTCCAGGAAATAGCTTGAATCGTGAATTGAAAAGAAGAACTCTGTCTCCTTCTTTAAATTCTTTTGAACTTCTGATTCTTTTATCATGCCATTTCTTCGTTCTTTCTTTATAGATCAACGAATTTTCATATTCTTCATGTCTTAATTCTTCTAATTCGTTTAGTTGACTTAACCGTAGACGTCCAGCTTCATGTAAATCAAGATTACGTGTCTTCAAAGCCTAAAATGCTTTGTGTTCAATTTCTACTTGAAAGTGACATGCTTTTCTGTAAACGAGTCTGAAAGGTGTGGTTCCAATTGTAGTTTTGTAGGCTGTTCTAAAAGCCCAGAGTGGATCCTCCAATTTCATGGACCATTCCTTCTAATTTGATCCTACGGTTTTCTCTAGAATACGTTTTAATGCTCGGTTGGTATTTTTAACTTGTCCACTTGTTTGTGGATGATAAACGGTTGAGATTTTATGAGTTACTCTATATCTTTTGAGAACTTTCTCAAGTTGATTATTACAAAAATGAGTACCCTATCACTTATTAAAGCTTTCGGCGTTCCAAACCTGGCAAAAACGACGTTTTAAAAAGTTGACTACAACTCGTGCATCGTTAGTCGGGAGATCTTGTGCTTCTGCCAATTTAGATACATAATCTATGGCAACGAGAATGTAGAGATTATTATGAGATTTTGGAAATGGACTCATAAAGTCAATACCCCAAACGTCAAATACTTCGCATACTTGAATGACATTTTGTGGTATTTCATCACGTTGACTTATTTTTTCGGCCCTTTGACAAGCATCACAGGATTTGCAAAGAAGGTGTGCGTCTTTGAAAATTGTAGGCCAATAGAATCCAGCATCGTAAACTTTTCTTGCTGTAAGTTGAGGCCCATAATGCCCTCCTGTTGGTCCTGTGTGACAATGGTTTAATATTTGACTAGCATCATCCCCGAATATATATTGGCGTATTATTCCATCGGGACAACTTTTAAACAAATGTGGATCTTCCCAGAAATAGTGTTTTATATCACTAAAGAATTTCTTTCGTTTTTGGTACAACAACCCTTTTTCAAGGAATCCACATACTAAGTAGTTTGCATAGTTTGCAAATCATGGAATTTCCTTATAATCTATCTTCAATAGATATTCATCAGGAAAGTTATCTTGTATGGCCGATTCATTTAGAACTTCTAATTCGGGATTTTCAAGACGAGAAAGATGATCAGCGGCGAGATTTTCTTCTCCCTTTTTGTCTCGGATTTCAATATCGAACTCTTGTAAGAGTAAGATCCAACAGATTAATCGTGGTTTAGCATCTTGTTTCGAAAATAAGTATCTAAGAGCAGAATGGTCAGTATAGACCACCGTTTTTGCTAGAACGAGATATGAACGAAATTTGTCAAAAGCAAAGACAATAGCAAGGAGTTCTTTTTCAGTAGTTGTATAATTCGTTTATGCTCCTTGTAACTTCTTATTAGCGTAATAAATAGGTTGAAATCTTTTTTCAATCCTTTGTCCTAAAACGGCTCCCATTGCAAAATCACTTGCATCGCACATGAGTTCAAATGGTAGATTCCAATTTGGAGTTATCATGATCGGCGCATTAGTGAGTTTTTCTTTAAGAATATTAAAAGATTTGATGCATTCATCCGAAAAGATGAATATAGCATCCTTTTCTAAGAGTTTATTCATAGGAGTTACAATTTTAGAAAAATCATTTATGAAACGTCGGTAAAAACCGGCATGCCCTAGAAAACTCCTAACTCCTCTAACATTGGTGGGATGTGGAAGTTTAGCAATTACATCTACTTTAGCTCTATCCACTTCAATTCCTTCCTTTGAAATTTTATGACCAAGAACGATGCATTCTTTAACCATGAAATGGCATTTCTCTCAATTAAGAACTAGATTTGATTGTTCGCATCTAATAAGCATTCGTTCAAGATTAACTAGACATGTTTCAAATGTATCACCGAAGACTGAAAAGTCATCCATGAAAACTTATATGCATTCTTCTATCATGTCGTGAAAAATCGTCGTCATGTACCTTTGAAAGGTTGCAGGGGCATTTCAAAGTCCAAATGGCATGCGTTTGTAAGCAAAAGTACCATAAGGGCACGTGAATGTGGTTTTTTCTTGGTCCTCGGGTGCTATTGGAATTTGAAAATATTCGGAAAAACCATCAAGAAAACAATAGTAACTATTTCCGGCTAATCTTTCCAACATTTGATCAATAAAAGGTAAGGGAAAGTGATCTTTTCTTGTGGCTTCATTTAATTTTCTATAATCAATACCAACGCGCCATCCTGTTACAGTCCTAGTAGGAATAAGCTCATTTTTCTCATTTGTGATGACAGTCATGCCACCCTTCTTAGGTAGGCATTGAACTGGGCTTACCCATGGACTATCAGATATTGGATAAATTAAACCTGCATCTAGCAGTTTAATAATTTCTTTCTTAACAACTTCTTGCATATTAGGATTTAGTCTTCGTTGGCGTTGCACATATGTTTTATGACCTTCTTCCATAAGAATTTTATGTGTGCAATACGAAGGACTTATTCCTTTAATATCATGAATCTTCCATGCAATAGCTGGTTTATGAGCTTTTAGCACAGAAATGAGTTGAGATTTTTCAGTTTCAGTAAGAGAAGACGATATTATTACAGGTAATTCAGACTCACCATGTAAATAAGCATACTCCAAATGGTTTGGAAGTGGCTTTAATTCTAATTTCGGTGGTTCTTCTATCGATGATTTATATCGATATTTGTCTTCCTCTTTTAGCATTTGAATTTCTTCTGTTGTTGGTTCATATCCATTAGCCATAAGTGTAGCTAACATTTCAGTTTTATCAATTGGTTCAGTTCCTTCTCCTAAAGAACATTCTCCTGTTCCTTGTAGTTCTGGAAATTCTTCTAACAATTCTGCATGTGAATCTATAGTTTGAATATAATAACATGTATCATCTGCAGATTGCGGTTGTTGCATGGCTCTATCAACAGAAAAGGTAACACTCTCGTCCTCTATACTTAGGGTCAGTTTCTTACCAAACACGTCTATTATTGCTTTAGCCGTGTTTAAGAATGGTCTTCCTAATATGAGAGAAACTCGATAATCTTCTTCCATATCCAGAATAACAAAATCTACTGGAAATACTAAAGTACCAACTTTAACTAGCATATTCTCCATTATCCCTCTAGGATATTTTACTGATCGATCGGCTAGTTGTATGCTTATTCGTGTTGGTTTCAATTCTCCAAGGTCTAGTTTAGCGTATAGTGAATACGGCATTAAATTTATACTAGCACCTAAGTCTGCCAATGCTTCTATTGAACTAAGACTACCCAGAAAACATGGAATTGTGAAACTTCCTGGATCAGATAATTTTTCAGGTATCTTATTCAACAGTACTGCAGAGCAATTAGCATTCATGGTAACAGCCGAGAGTTCTTCCATTTTCTTTCTATTTGTGATTAGATCTTTCAGAAATTTAGCATATCTTGGCATTCCTGAAATTACATCAATGAAAGGAAGATTTATATTTATTTGTTTAAACATATCCAAGAATTTGGATTGCTCGGCTTCAAGTCTTTCTTTTCTCATTTTACTCGGATAAGAAAGTGGTGGTTGGTATGGTTTAACATAAGGTTTATCCTTAACTGTGTTATCTTCATTAACCTTTTCAACTACCGGTTCTGTTTCCTTATCTTGCTCAGATTGTGGTTCTTGTGGAGTAGGAATAGCGTCATCAGAAATTACAGGCATTTCAGGTGGTTTAAGTGTAATACCACTTCTTGTGGTAATGGCTTTAGCTGTTTTATTCCGGGAATTAGCATTTGTATCGCTAGGTAGACTTTCCGATTTTCTTTCACCTATCAACCTTACTAGGTTGCTCACTTCTTGTTCCAAATTTTGAATAGAAGCTTGTTGATTTCTAAATGCTTGAGTATTTTGTTCATTGGTTTGTTTCTGAGATGTGAAAAACTGAGTTTGAGATTCAACTAGCTTCGACATCATGTCTTCTAAATTTGGCTTTTTATCATCCATTTGTGGTGGTTTGTTTTGAAAAACAGGTCTTTGTTGGTTGTAAGTATTATTAGGTACCTGTTGATTGCTAGGACCTTGTTGGTTGTTGTATGGAACATTTCGGTTATAATTCTGATTTTGATTGTAGATTGGTCTTGGCGGTTGATAATTATTCTGATAATTATTTTCAGGCCTTTGGTTTAGATATGAAACATTCTCTCTTTGTTCCATTGTTTGTTCAATACTGAGACAATCTTTTGTTAAATGTGGTCCTCCACACTGCTCACAACTAATTCTTATTGAGTGGATATCTTTAGTCATCTTTTCCATTCGTCTCTCGACAGCATCTATCTTTGCGGAAATGGAATCTAAGTCATGGCTAGAATCGGCTCTAGCTGCTTTAGATGATCTAACGATATCTTTTTCTTGGTGCCACTCATGTGAATGGGAAGCAGTGTTATCAATAATTTTGTAAGCGTCAGTTGCGGTTTTCTTCATAATGGAACCACCAGCTGCTATATCGATGTCTTTTCTTGTAGTGATGTCGCATCCTTGGTAGAATATTTGTACTATTTGACAGGTGTCTAAACCATGTTGCGGACATCCTCTCAATAACTTTCCAAATCTGGTCCATGCTTCATATAGAGTTTCATTTGGCTTTTGTGTGAACGTAACAATTTCTCCTTGAAGTCTCATGACTTTAGACGCTGGAAAGAATTGTTTAAGAAATTTTTCAACTAAAACGTCTCATGTATCAATCGCCCCTTCAGGTAACGATTCTAACCAATCTTTGGCTTCTCCCTTTAAAGTCCAGGGAAATAACATGAGATATATATGTTCATCCTCCACTTCTCTTATTTTAAATAGAGTGCAAATCCTATTAAATGTACGAAGATGTTCATTTGGATCTTCCTTCGGCGCACCACTAAATTGGCATTGATTTGTTACCATGTGTAGGATTTGTCCTTTGATTTCATAATCTGGTGCATTAATGTCTAGTTGAGTAATTGCGTGACCTTGGCCAGTGCGTTTAGCTCTCATTCGGTCTTCTATACTTAGAGATTCCAGATTTTCTATGATTGAATTTGTTGAATCTGAATCACTAGAGGATTCTGATTTAATGGTTGGTTCCTCGACAATATCTGTTTGAATGATTGGTGGTTCCGGAGGAAAGATTAATGGTTCAGGATCTCTGAATTGTCCCTGAATATATTCTGGATTCTCAATTGTGAGGTCGGGTTCAAAAAATGGATTATCGGAAATTTGAATTGGAGTACTTGGTCGACTGAATGACGATTCTAAAGAAAAATCAACGGCGACAATATTTGCTAGATGTCTTGATCTAGTTACAGGTGGTGAACGTACAAAAGGTGGTGAACGTTTTGCTCAGTGCATTCACTGAATATCCTATTAGTTATAAAAGATAAAAATTATATAAGTTACCAAATTAATAGACTTTTCTGCTTTTGCCCAAGTTTCGAATAGCCAATAGATGCAGCAGGGAGCCAGAACCCTTTAAATCGGAAGCTCACAACTCAGCCACTAACAAATCCAACTATTACTACGAAACAGAAAATTTGGATGTCTATCAATTTAACCACTTAAAATAATTTTTCGTCGAAGTTTAAAGAAATTTTAGAGAAGAAATAGAAAATTATATATCCTAAAAACTAGAGCGTCGAGAAATAAGAAAGAAAAAGAGCGCGTCGAAAAACGTCGAAAAATAAAAGGTCGAAAAATAATAGGCGTCGAAAAATAAAAATATGAAAGTAGCACGTCGAAACTTAAAAAGGAATTAAAAACTAAGAATTAAAAGTTACGTCTAAAAATATTAAAGCCTAGAGAAATACTATATCCCAAAACGGCAATAACTTAAAAAGTACTAAAATCTTAGAACAGCGTCGCAAAATTCTAAAGTACCTAAATCTTAGTTTAAAGAAAAAGCACTTAAGGGATTTTACGGCAAAGCCTAAAAATCTAGAAATAAAAATAACTATGGCACAAACTATGACTTAAAACTAAATACGAACGAAAAATACAAATATTACGAATAAACGATTAAAAAGGTACGAAATTTTAAAAATAAAAATTAAAGTTGAAAAAATACAATTTTTATAAAAATATTATTTTTAAATTAATATTTTATAAAAGTATTAATTTTATAAGTAATAAAACTAATTAAAACCTAAAAATACAAATTTAATTAACTAAAACTAATTAATTAAACAACCATAATTTCATAATTAAAGCTGCAGTATTTGACCTATCAGAAACCTCCGCGAATGCGGATGCCAACTGGTAAAAAGTACCGCGAGTGCGGATACCACAGATTTAGATGAGATGCAGGTCGAATTTTTCAGGCTCAGTTTGTTTTATTTAAATTTTTTTTTACTTTTTAATTTTCTGTTTTATAAAATATTTATGTAAAATAAATAAAAACCTATAATTTGAAAAATAGAAATAGAATTACTTTATAATTTTATATATTTTAAACAAAATCTTAAAAATATATAGATATTTATATATATATATATATATATATATATATATATAGCGTTTCGCTTTCGGCGTTTAAGCAAGTTCCCCGGCAGCGGCGCCAAAAATACTTGATGTGTGCGAGGTGGTGTATAAAATAGTTATATTTTTACAACAAAATACTATTAAATACGATACAATTTTATACAAGTTATTTATTTATTTATAGAGTGGATATACCTAAACCTTGCTACAACACTTATAGGCAGTGTACCTAATCGTACAGTAGTGTAGTTTTTAGTAAGTCCGGTTCGTCCACAGGGAACTCGCCAAGTTTAACGCTATATGTTTAAAACTATATTTGTAAATAAATATATATATTACAATTATTATTATAAAAGGGGGTTTTTACCGTTTAATGACCCGTTTGTCGATTTTAAAACTTTAGTCACAGTTAAAACCTAATGTAAAATATTAAAAATAAAAATAACTTAATTTAAAGTGGAAATTAAATAACAATAATGAAATTGCGATAAAATAAAGTGCGATAATTAAAAGGTACGATAAATAAAATGACAATAAATTAAAATGCGATAATTAAAAGTGCAATTAAATATGAAATATATAAATTATGCTTATTTAAACTTCCGTAATCATGATGTTTGACGTGTTGATTTTAGTTTATTACCATGGTTAATTGTACCTTGTCCTGGATTATTCAATATGTTCGTCTGGTTTTTGTCCATAACAGTCCCATAAGTCATAAATATAAAGTGCGAGTGTCCTCGTCAAATTATCCTTATATCCGAAGTCAAATATTCCAACTAATTGGGGACTTAAACTATAATTACACCAAGTGTCCTTGTATATAATTCACCCCTGCTTTAATAAGTCTATTAACTATTAATTCATTCCCATGTCCGGTTAAATGAACGATTATTAGTACTTATAAATATCCCGCCCATCGTGTCCGATCGAGTGTATATGGTTATTTATAGGTACGTCCAATTGTAAATCTTTATATTAAATTAACATACTATCATTTAATTAAACAAATATAAAGCCCATTAATAGCCCATAGTCTAATTTCCACAAGTGTCATTCTTTTGTCCAAACCCCAATTATGGTACAAAGCCCAATTACCCCGTCTTTAATATTTAGCCCAACATCATGATTACTTCAATTTAAATAAGCATTATAATAACTTAGCTACAAGACATTAATTTAACAACAAAATTAAACATAACTTACAGTGGGTGTTATTAGCGTAGCGGTACACGGACAGAGTTTCGACTTACAAAACCTTAAAACATTCGACTAACCTAACCTTTTTATTATCACTAACTTAAAATTAAAATTACAAATTGAGATTAATATTTGGAGTGATAATTGATATACATATTATGTATATAGAGTAGGAAATAGAAAAAGTTGTAAAAAATTCGATCAGAATGCGCGACTTTTATAGCCCCACATTTCACTGTAGACCTCCGCGAGTGCGGATATTTTGTTCACAAAAGTTCTGCGAGTGCGGAGGTATGGATTACAGCTCATCTCTTGATTTAAACGTGGGTTGCTGTATTTTTTTTAATATATATATATATATAATATATAAATAATTTATATAATTATATATATATTATATTATATTCTTGTGCATATTTGACTTGTAATTTGTGGTCCGTTGCGTCGCGCACTGAAAGTTGGTTCATGTCTCGGTTCCAGATTTTCGAACGTCCTTGCGTACTATTTAATATCTTGTACTTTGCGTTTTGCGTCTTGTACTCTTGTAATTTTGAGACGTTTCTCATCAATAATTTAAACCACTTTGATTGTACTTTGTACTTTTTAGCTTTTTGGTCGTTTGCGTCTTTAAATCGCAGAGTCTGTCTTTTGTCTTCACCTTTTATTATTTAAACGAATATTGCTTGTAAATAGAACAATTGCAACTAAAAGCTTGTCTTTCTTGAGAGATAATGCTACGAAATATATGTTCGTTTTTAGCATTATCACTACACCAACCTGCTACCCTCTCTAAAGAAACTTTGGTTGAATTTATGAAAAATCAATACACGATAAATCTTCAGGTCATAGAATGCCAGAATAAATTTGATACCTTGATGAAGACTTTTGAAGAATTGATAATAAATTTTCAGCTTACACTAAAACGTTTAACCGCTAAAGTTGAATTAGAGAGTAGTGAGTTTGATGCCCTAGTAGTAACTAGAGGTGGGAAGGAAACAACTGTTAACATACCCATACAAGATTTTTCCGATAAGGAACCCGTGTCAATTGACCCAGTCGTCAATCCACCGAAACCTATCTCTCATTAGGCCCCGAAATCATTCCGCGCACCCGCATACCTTTCCCAGGTAGGCTTAGGAAGGAAAAACAAGAAGAACAATTTGCTAAGTATTCAGATATTATTAAGAATTTACATTTGAATGTACGACTAGTAGATATTTTAGTAGAAATGCCAAACTGCGCTAAATTTTTCAAAGAACTACTTTCGAACAAAGAGAGAATAAGAGAGATAGTTAGCTTGCCTGTAAGTGAAGAATGCTCATTAGTGTTACAACATGGTATTCCCCCTAAGTTAGGAGATACAGGAAGATTTACGGTACCTTGCTACCTGCAAGATGTCCAGATTAGCAATGCTTTAGCAGAGTTAGGAGCCAAAGTAAACCTAATGCCCTATTCGTTATTCCAAAAGCTAGGATTAAAAGACTTACGACCAACTAGAATGACTATCCAACTCACAGACAGATCAGTTAAAATTCCTCGAGGGATAGCTGAGGATGTCCTAGTCAGAGTGGTTAAGTTCGCATTCCCCGTCGATTTCGTCACTATGGATATTGAGGAAGACACGAAGGTCCCCCTCATACTTGGCAGACCATTCCTAAATACTGCCAAGGCCGTAATCGATGTTCACAACAAATCATTAAAGTTAAGAGTTGGAAGTGAAGAAGTCACATTTAATGTCGACCGACTCATGAGCCACCCCCGTGAGGATGATATCAATCTCTCTGATTCTTTTCAAGAACTCGTCAACGAATACCTGGAAGAAACCATGACTATATGCAGTTAAATCAAATTTCTAAGGATCTATTTTTTACACCTCCTGAAGAAAATCTCGACACCTATTTAGCCATAGATCATGGTCAAAATAAATCTCCCCTCTCTGAAAGTAACTTTCTAGTCAAAACTATCCAAATAGCACCACTAGGTCAAGGCATTCCCCTACCTCTGTTAAGGAGAAGATCGAATAAAGAAACAGATTTCGTTCTGGTATTCCAGGAACCCCAGTCAGAAGAAGACTGTGTGGAGAATCCTGAACCCATATTCGAAACTAAAGAAGATATTTCTGAAGAAGAATCTTTAAGAAGAACAATTTCCAGAACTAAAGAACAGATAGCATCAGTGACCGCTATTAAGGAGGAAGAATCAGAATTCCAAGAGAGGTATGACTCGTTAGACAGAGCAGAAATAGCTAGAATGAAGCCATTTATCGAGGAACCTCCGGAATTAGAATTGAAAAAGTTACCCGAACATCTAGAGTATACATTCTTAGAAGGAGAATCGCAACTCCCGTAATCATCTCGAAAGATCTCACACCACATGAGAAGGTGAAATTGATTCAAGTTCTGAAATCACATAAGAAAGAAATTGCTTGGAAGATTTCTGACATAAAAGGAATCAATCCCAACTATTGCACCCACAAGATCTTCATGGAAGATGATTTCAGACCATCAGTTCAGAGGCAAAGAATGGTTAATCCTATGATTCAAGAAGTCGTCAAGAAAGAAGTAATCAAACTTCTGGATGCCGGTCTGATCTATCCCATTTCCGATTCACCGTGGGTCAGTCATGTTCAAGTCGTACCTAAGAAAGGAGGAATGACTGTAATCCAAAATGAGAATAATGAACTTATTCCAACACGGGAGGTCACCGGTTGGAGGGTTTGCATAGATTATTGTAAACTTAACGATGCAACCTGGAAGGATCATTTTCCATTACCTTTCATCGATCAAATATTGGAACGTCTATCAGAAAATGAGTTCTATTGTTTCCTTGACGGTTTTTTCAGCTACTTTCAAATTCCTCTCGATCCAAAGGACCAAGAAAAGACAACCTTCACCTGTCCTTATGGAATATTTGCCTATCGACGCATGCCCTTTGGGTTATGCAATGCACCAGCTACATTCCAGCAATGCATGGTAGCAATATTCCACGACATGATTGAACGTTGTATGGAAGTCTTCATGGATGACTTATCAGTTTTTGGTAGTACTTTTGATTCGTGCCTTTCTAACCTTGACAAGATGCTCACCCGGTGTGAAGATTCAAATTTAGTTCTGAATTGGGAAAAAATGTCACTTCATGGTTAAAGAAGGGATAGTTTTAAGACATAAAATTTCAAAAGCAGGAATAGAAGTTGATAAGGCTAAGATTGAGACCATTACTAAACTTCCAGAACCTACCACAATAAACGCGGTAAGGAGTTTCCTTGGACACGCCATTTTTACCGATGCTTCATTAAAGACTTTTCAAAGGTCACTCTACCTCTCACTCATCTCCTCAGAAAGGAAGTTTCATTTGTCTTCGATGAAGAATGCAGTAAAGCATTCAACTATCTGAAGGAACAGCTCACACATGCGCCTATCATGATTGCTCCCGATTGAAGTTTATCACTCAAAATCATGTGTGATGCAAGTGACTTCGTAGTTGGATCTGTACTAGGACAACGGACAGACAAACACTTTCATCCAATCTATTATGCCAGCAAAACCTTGATTGGAGCTCAAGAGAATTATACCACCATGGAAAAGGAGCTGCTAGCTGTAGTTTTTGTCTTTGACAAATTCCGTTCCTATCTCATCCTGTCCAAAACTACGGTTTACACAGATCACTCAGCCCTTAAATATCTATTTACTAAGCAAGATGCTAAACCAAGACTCCTACGATGGATCTTACTCCTACAAGAATTCAATATTGAGATCAAAGATAAGAAAGGAGCAGAGAATGTCGCAGCAGACCATCTCAGTCGTTTGGAGAACCCAGCGATGGAACAACTTGCTGAACAAGATATCAGAGACAAATTTCCGGAAGAACAGCTTATGAGCTTAGGAGAAGCTAACATAGGATCGCAATTTACTGATACCCCTTGGTATGCTGACATAGCCAACTACCTAGTTGCTGAAGTAGTACAGAAGGGAATGAGCACATCCCGAAGAAGGAAGTTCTTCAGGGATCCCAAGTACTACTATTGGGAAGATCCATACCTGTTTAGAATTTACCCTGATCAAATAATCAGGAGGTGCATAGATGAAAAACAAGCAGCATAGATTCTTCACCAATGTCACCATGGACCAACCAGATGTCATCATGGAGCAAAGTTGACCGCAAGAAAAGTCTACGAATCAGGATTTTATTGGCCGTCTATATTCCGAGATACACAAGAGCTTGTAAAGCGTTGCGACGCGTGTCAAAGGCAAGGTATTATCTCTATGAAGAATGAGATGCCTCGGACTAACATTCAAGCTTGCGAGATCTTCGATATATGGGGATTAGACTTTATGGGGCCATTCCCTAAGTCTAATGGGAAAGAATATGTCCTCGTAGCAGTAGATTACGTCTTCAGATGGGTCGAAGCCCAAGCATTTCCAACCAGTGATGCCAAAGTCGTCACCAACTTCCTGAAGAGACTCTTCTACCGATTTGGAGCTCCCTTGCTATAATAAGTGATAGAGGCACGCACTTTTTTAACACCCAGTTTATAAAAGTGATGCAACAGTACGGAGTTACCCACAAAATGTCCACTGCCTATCATCTACAGACAAACGGATAAGCAGAGGTCACTAAAAGAGCACTCAAGAGAATTCTAGAACGCATCGTTGGCCATCATGGGAATAAATGGGCCTAGAAACTAGATGATGCTCTGTGGGCATTCCAGACTGCCTACACGAATCCTCTTGAAACTACACCCTACCGAATGATCTATGGAAAAGCTTGTCATCTTCCGCTGGAACTAGAGTATAAAGCTCTCTGGGCACTAAAAACCTGTAACCTCGATCCTTCAGTAACCGCTAGACATCGAAAGATGCAAATGAATGAACTCGCTGAATTAAGCGACCAAGCTTACGAGACGTCATATATCTACAAGGAATGAACAAAGCTGATGCATGATGCAAAACTGAATCCTACAAAGTTCGCTCCTGGAGATAAAGTTCTACTCTTTAATTCCCGATTCAAGAAGTTCGCTGGAAAATTCAGATCAAGATGGAGTGGCCCATACAAAGTTATTCATGCTTTTCCACATGGAGCCGTGGAATTGGAAGGACCCATCGGCAATTTCAAAGTCAACGGCCACCGATTAAAGGCTTATCTAGAAGACCACGACAAGGAGGAGCACCTTTTCTCCTTGGATCCATTCTGAAGATCTAGCAGGAAAAGTCAATGATTTGATAAACAAAGCGCTCTTGGGAGGCACCCCTTACTTATTCTTTTTATTTATTTATTTTTTAAAATTATTTTCAATCTACAAATATACTATTTATGTGCACTAACCCTAAGCGCCATACCTGCGCTTAGTACTTACAAGTTTGTTGAATGTATTCAGGAAAAATGCCAAGCTCAGGAGCTTCTTATTGCATTCCAGTATGCAGTAGAAGGACTCCCTGAGTTTACTCCTCAGGAAGCAGTGCAGATCAGTTTAGGCCATCCACAGGACAGTTAGGTCCAAGACGTATGATCCTTGAGAGTGTTGAGGAGGACATTAGTACGGCACCACCAGCCCCTCCACTGCAATGCTCCCGACGTTTCACTTCGAGACCAGCTGAGTTTCCAGAGTTACCAGAGACACGTGAGCCACAGACTGTGATTCATTATGGAGCCACCTTGAACGATCCAGATGTTACTTAGGCAGTTTTAAGAGACCAGCAGAGACTTTACCGAGCTTTTAGAGCGTACCTTCATCGTGAAGCAATTCCCAAGAGTAATATAGGCCCCTCGTCGTTCAGGATAGCATGCCGTGTCCCTCTGACACGCCAAGCTACCCTCAAGCACTCCACTCCAGTCTCAGTCCGTTCAGTTGCCTCAACAGCCGTTTCGACTCACGCTGCTCCCATTACACCTGTAGTGACCCGAACTTTTCCATGTATATATATTAATTGAGATTGATATTTACATGATTAAATGTTTCCAACATGTTAAGCAATCAAACTTGTTAAGACTTGATTAATTGAAATATGTTTCATATAGACAATTGACCACCCAAGTTGACCGGTGATTCACGAACGTTAAAACTTGTAAAAACTATATGATGACATATATATGGATATATATGTAGTTAACATGATACTATGATAAGTAAACATATCATTAAGTATATTAACAATGAACTACATATGTAAAAACAAGACTACTAACTTACTGATTTTTAAACGAGACATATATGTAACGATTATCGTTGTAAAGACATTTAATGTATATATATCATATTAAGAGATATTCATACATGATAATATCATGATAATATAATAATTTAAAATCTCATTTGATATTATAAACATTGGGTTAACAACATTTAACAAGATCGTTAACCTAAAGGTTTCAAAACAACACTTACATGTAACGACTAACGATGACTTAACGACTCAGTTAAAATGTATATACATGTAGTGTTTTAATATGTATTTATACACTTTTGAAAGACTTCAATACACTTATCAAAATACTTCTACTTAACAAAAATGCTTACAATTACATCCTCGTTCAGTTTCATCAACAATTCTACTCGTATGCACCCGTATTCGTACTCGTACAATACACAGCTTTTAGATGTATGTACTATCAGTATATACACTCCAATGATCAGCTCTTAGCAGCCCATGTGAGTCACCTAACACATGTGGGAACCATCATTTGGCAACTGGCATGAAATATCTCATAAAATAACAAAAATATGAGTAATCATTCATTACTTATTTACATGAAAACAAAATTACATATCCTTTATATCTAATCCATACACCAACGACCAAAAACACCTACAAACACTTTCATTCTTCAATTTTCTTCATCTAATTGATCTCTCTCAAGTTCTATCTTCAAGTTCTAAGTGTTCTTCATAAATTCTACAAGTTCTAGTTACATAAAATCAAGAATACTTTCAAGTTTGCTAGCTCACTTCCAATCTTGTAAGGTGATCATCCAACCTCAAGAAATCTTTATTTCTTACAGTAGGTTAACATTCTAATATAAGTTAATAATCATATTCAAACTTTGGTTCAATTTCTATAACTATAACAATCTTATTTCAAGTGATGATCTTACTTGAACTTGTTTTCGTGTCATGATTCTGCTTCAAGAACTTCGAGCCATCCAAGGATCCGTTGAAGCTAGATCCATTTTTCTCTTTTCCAGTAGGTTTATCCAAGGAACTCAAGTTAGTAATGATGTTCATAACATCATTTGATTCATACATATAAAGCTATCTTATTCGAAGGTTTAAACTTGTAATCACTAGAACATAGTTTAGTTAATTCTAAACTTGTTCGCAAACAAAAGTTAATCCTTCTAACTTGACTTTTAAAATCAAATAAACACATGTTCTATATCTATATGATATGCTAACTTAATGATTTAAAACCTGGAAACACGAAAAACATCGTAAAACCGGATTTACGCCGTCGTAGTAACACCGCGGGCTGTTTTGGGTTAGTTAATTAAAAACTATGATAAACTTGGATTTAAAAGTTGTTATTCTGAGAAAATGATTTTTATTATGAACATAAAACTATATCCAAAAAATATGGTTAAACTCAAAGTGGAAGTATGTTTTCTAAAATGGTCATCTAGACGTCGTTCTTTCGACTGAAATGACTACCTTTACAAAAACGACTTGTAACTTATTTTTTCGACTATAAACCTATACTTTTTCTATTTAGATTCATAAAATAGAGGTCAATATGAAACCATAGCAATTTGATTCACTCAAAACGGATTTAAAATGAAGAAGTTATGGGAAAAACAAGATTGGATAATTTTTCTCATTTTAGCTACGTGAAAATTGGTAACAAATCTATTCCCACCATAACTTAATCAACTTGTATTGTATATTATGTAATCTTGAGATACCATAGACACGTATACAATGTTTCGACCTATCATGTCGACACTTCTATATATATTTCGGAACAACCATAGACACTCTATATGTGAATGTTGGAGTTAGCTATACAGGGTTGAGGTTGATTCCAAAATATATATAGTTTGAGTTGTGATCAATACTGAGATACGTATACACTGGGTCGTGGATTGATTCAAGATAATATTTATTGATTTATTTCTGTAAATCAAACTGTGGACAACTAGTTGTAGGTTACTAACGAGGACAGCTGACTTAATAAACTTAAAACATCAAAATATATTAAAAGTGTTGTAAATATATTTTGAACATACTTTGATATATATGTATATATTGTTATAGGTTCGTGAATCAACCAGTGGCCAAGTCTTACTTCCCGACGAAGTAAAAATCTGTGAAAGTGAGTTATAGTCCCACTTTTAAAATCTAATATTTTTGAGATGAGAATACATGCAGGTTTTATAAATGATTTACAAAATAGACACAAGTACGTGAAACTACATTCTATGGTTGAATTATCGAAATCAAATATGCCCCTTTTTATTAAGTCTGGTAATCTAAGAATTAGGGAACAGACACCCTAATTGACGCGAATCCTAAAGATAGATCTATTGGGCCTAACAAACCCCATCCAAAGTACCAGATGCTTTAGTACTTCGAAATTTATATCATATCCGAAGGGTGTCCCGGAATGATGGGGATATTCTTATATATGCATCTTGTTAATGTCGGTTACCAGGTGTTCACCATATGAATGATTTTTATCTCTATGTATGGGATGTGTATTGAAATATGAAATCTTGTGGTCTATTATTATGATTTGATATATATAGGTTAAACCTATAACTCACCAACATTTTTGTTGACGTTTTAAGCATGTTTATTCTCAGGTGATTATTAAGAGCTTCCGCTGTTGCATACTTAAATAAGGACGAGATTTGGAGTCCATGCTTGTATGATATTGTGTAAAAACTGCATTCAAGAAACTTATTTTGTTGTAACATATTTGTATTGTAAACCATTATGTAATGGTCGTGTGTAAATAGGATATTTTAGATTATCATTATTTGATAATCTACGTAAAGCTTTTTAAACCTTTATTGATGAAATAAAGGTTATGGTTTGTTTTAAAATGAATGCAGTCTTTGAAAAACGTCTCATATAGAGGTCAAAACCTCGCAACGAAATCAATTAATATGGAACGTTTTTAATCAATAAGAACGGGACATTTCAGTTGGTATCCGAGCGTTGGTCTTAGAGAACCAGAATTTTGCATTAGTGTGTCTTATCGAGTTTGTTAGGATGCATTAGTGAGTCTGGACTTCGACCGTGTTTACTTGAAAAATGATTGCTTAACAAATTTTGTTGGAAACTATATATTTTTAACTTGTGAATATTATGTGATATATTAATCTCTTAACGCGTTCCCACAAGTGACGGAGTCGGTAATTGGGGTAAGAAATGAGGTTTTTAGATTGTTACGGGACTGTTGGACATTACGTAACCCTCGTCCCTTTGACGACGTTACAACACGCTATCTTATCAACGGCCATAACGGTTATGTTCCACAAGACCAAGGATGGGAAGTAATCCTAGTAAAACCAGAATGCATGACTTGTTTCTGGACGTATGAATTACGTGTCTTTATTGCCTTTGCTGAACGACTTGTGTACTAGCTAGAATTATCTTCACAACCATCTTGTATCAAATTTATTGTGTGCTATATTTCATGCTATATGTAAAATAAGCAGTATTGTAAGTTTGTAAAATATTGTGTAAAAGTTTGAACGCGAAATATTATTATAATCAGTTTTTCATATAGAATTGTAGTAGTTGAATTGTATATTAGCTACTAAGTATGAACTTAACGGGTAGGTACTACCCGAATTTAAACTTATAAAACGCTAATATGAAGAAAAAGCTTTTATAAATGAGTTCATATTATGCTACGAAATACTATTAACTATTCTTAATATTATGTATGATTAACTTGTTCCATTTGACTATTTTGAAGGAAATGGCACCGACTACTCGACACACCGTGAATATGAATGAAGAGGAATTCCGTACTTTTCTAGCTTCAAACATAGCCGCAGTACAGGCTGCGCTACATACCAACAATAACCTTGGATCTAGCAGTACATGAAATCGTGTAGGATGCACCTACAAAGAATTCACTGCCTGCAAACCTTTGGAATTTGATGGAACCGAACGACCGATCGGATTGAAACGGTGGACCGAGAAGGTCGAATCGGTGTTTGCCATAAGTAAGTGTACTGAAGAGGACAAAGTGAAGTATGCTACGCATACCTTCACAGGTTCTGCGTTAACATGGTGGAATACCTATCTAGAGCAAGTGGGACAAGACGATGCGTACGCACTACCGTGGTCAGCGTTCAAGCACTTGATGAACGAGAAGTACCGTCCCAGAACCGAGGTCAATAAGCTCAAGACAGAACTTAGAGGGTTACGAACCCAAGGATTTGATATTACCACGTACGAAAGACGATTCACAGAATTGTGCCTATTGTGTCCGGGAGCATTCGAAGATGAGGAAAAGAAGATCGACGCATTTGTGAAAGGATTACCGGAAAGAATCCAAGAAGATATAAGTTCACACGAGCCCGCATCCATACAACAGGCATGTAGAATGGCTCACAAACTAGTGAACCATATTGAAGAAAGAATTAAAGAACAGACTGCTGAAGAGGCCAATGTGAAGCAAGTCAAAAGAAAGTGGGAGGAAAACGGTGATAAGAATCACCAATATAACAACAACAGCAATTACAACAATAATCGCAACAATTATCCCAACAATCGCAACTACAACAAACGGCCCAACAACAACAACAACAACAACAACAACAACAACAACAACAACAACAACAACAACAACAGCAACTACAACAATCATCCCAACAACAATAATAACCGCAACAACAACAACAATCAGAAGCAGCTATGCCAAAGGTGTGAAAAGTATCACTCAGGGTTCTGCACCAAATTTTGCAACAAGTGTAAAAGAAATGGTCATAGCATGGCGAAGTGTGAGGTCTACGGACCAGGGGTTAATAGAACGAAAGGAACAAATGGTGTCGGAATGAGTAATGGCGGAGCAAGTAGTGTCGGAGCAAGTTATTCCAATGTAGTTTGTTATAAATGTGGAAAACCGGGCCACATTATTAGAAATTGCCCGAACCAGGAGAACACGAATGGACAAGGCCACGGAAGAGTTTTCAATATTAATGCGGCAGAGGCACAGGAAGACCCGGAGCTTGTTACGGGTACGTTTCTTATTGACAATAAATCTGCTTACGTTTTATTTGATTCGGGTGCGGATAGAAGCTATATGAGTAGAGATTTTTGTGCTAAATTAAGTTGTCCATTGACGCCTTTGGATAGTAAATTTTTACTCGAATTAGCAAATGGTAAATTAATTTCAGCAGATAATATATGTCGGAATCGAGAAATTAAACTGGTTAGCGAAACATTTAAGATTGATTTGATACCAGTAGAGTTAGGGAGTTTTGATGTGATAATCGGTATGGACTGGTTGAAAGAAGTGAAAGCAGAGATCGTTTGTTACGAAAATGCAATTCGCATTATACGAGAAAAAGGAAAACCCTTAATGGTGTACGGAGAAAAGGGCAACACGAAGCTACATCTTATTAGTAATTTGAAGGCACAAAAACTAATAAGAAAAGGTTGCTATGCTGTTCTAGCACATGTCGAGAAAGTACAAACTGAAGAAAAGAGCATCAATGATGTTCCCATTGCAAAAGAATTTCCCGATGTATTTCTGAAAGAATTACCGGGATTACCCCCACATCGATCCGTTGAATTTCAAATAGATCTTGTACCAGGAGCTGCACCAATAGCTCGTGCTCCTTACAGACTCGCACCCAGCGAGATGAAAGAACTGCAAAGCCAATTACAAGAACTTTTAGAGCGTGGTTTCATTCGACCAAGCACATCACCGTGGGGAGCTCCTGTTTTGTTTGTCAAGAAGAAAGATGGTACATTCAGGTTGTGTATCGACTACCGAGAGTTGAACAAACTAACCATCAAGAACCGCTACCCACTACCGAGAATCGACGACTTATTTGATCAACTACAAGGCTCGTCTGTTTATTCAAAGATTGACTTACGTTCCGGGTATCATCAAATGCGGGTGAAAGAAGATGATATTCCAAAGACTGCTTTCAGAACACGTTACGGTCATTACGAGTTTATGGTCATGCCGTTTGGTTTAACTAATGCACCAGCTGTGTTCATGGACCTTATGAACCGAGTGTGTGGACCATACCTTGACAAGTTTGTCATTGTTTTCATTGATGACATACTTATTTACTCAAAGAATGACCAAGAACACGGTGAACATTTGAGAAAGGTGTTAGAAGTATTGAGGAAGGAAGAATTGTACGCTAAGTTTTCAAAGTGTGCATTTTGGTTGGAAGAAGTTCAATTCCTCGGTCACATAGTGAACAAAGAAGGTATTAAGGTGGATCCGGCAAAGATGGAAACTGTTGAAAAGTGGGAAACCCCGAAAACTCCGAAACACATACGCAAGTTTTTAGGACTAGCTGGTTACTACAGAAGGTTCATCCAAGACTTTTCCAGAATAGCAAAACCCTTGACTGCATTAACGCATAAAGGGAAGAAATTTGAATGGAATGATGAACAAGAGAAAGCGTTTCAGTTATTGAAGAAAAAGCTACCTATGGCACCTATATTGTCATTGCCTGAAGGGAATGATGATTTTGTGATTTATTGTGACGCATCAAAGCAAGGTCTCGGTTGTGTATTAATGCAACGAACGAAGGTGATTGCTTATGCGTCTAGACAATTGAAGATTCACGAACAAAATTATACGACGCATGATTTGGAATTAGGCGCGGTTGTTTTTGCATTAAAGACTTGGAGGCACTACTTATATGGGGTCAAAAGTATTATATATACCGACCACAAAAGTCTTCAACACATATTTAATCAGAAACAACTGAATATGAGGCAGCGTAGGTGGATTGAATTATTGAATGATTACGACTTTGAGATTCGTTACCACCCGGGGAAGGCAAATGTGGTAGCCGATGCCTTGAGCAGGAAGGACAGAGAACCCAATCGAGTAAAATCTATGAATATAATGATTCATAATAACCTTACTACTCAAATAAAGGAGGTGCAACAAGGAGTTAAAAGAGGGAAATTTAAAGGATGAAATACCCAAAGGATCGGAGAAGCATCTTAATATTCGGGAAGACGGAACCTGGTATAGGGCTGAAAGGATTTGGGTACCAAAATTTGGAGATATAAGAGAAATGGTACTTAGAGAAGCTCATAAAACCAGATACTCAATACATCCTAGAACGGGGAAGATGTACAAGGATCTCAAGAAACATTTTTGGTGGCCGGGTATGAAAGCCGATGTTGCTAAATACGTAGGAGAATGTTTGACGTGTTCTAAGGTCAAAGCTGAGTATCAGAAACCATCAGGTCTACTTCAACAACCCGAAATCCCGGAATGGAAATGGGAAAACATTACCATGGATTTCATCACTAAATTGCCAAGGACTGCAAGTGGTTTTGATACTATTTGGGTAATAGTTGATCGTCTCACCAAATCAGCACACTTCCTATCAATAAGAGAAGATGACAAGATGGAGAAGTTAGCACGACTGTATTTGAAGGAAGTCGTCTCCAGACATGGAACACCAATCTCTATTATCTCTGATAGGGATGGCAGATTTATTTCAAGATTCTGGCAGACATTACAGCAAGCATTAGGAACTCGTCTAGACATGCGTACTGCCTATCATCCACAAACTGATGGGCAGAGCGAAAGGACGATACAAACGCTTGAAGACATGCTACGAGCATGTGTTATTGATTTCGGAAACAGTTGGGATCGACATCTACCGTTAGCAGAATTTTCCTAAAACAACAGCTACCATTCAAGCATTGAGATGGCGCCGTTTGAAGCACTTTATGGTAGAAAGTACAGGTCTCCAATTTGTTGGAGTGAAGTGGGGGATAGACAGATTACGGGTTCGGAGATTATACAAGAAACTACCGAGAAGATCATCCAAATTCAACAACGGTTGAAAACCGCCCAAAGTCGACAAAAGAGCTACGCTGACATTAAAAGAAAAGATATAGAATTTGAAATTGGAGAGATGGTCATGCTTAAAGTTTCACCTTGGAAAGGCGTTGTTCGATTTGGTAAACGAGGGAAATTAAATCCAAGGTATATTGGACCATTCAAGATTATTGATCGTGTCGGACCAGTAGCTTACCGACTTGAGTTACCTCAACAACTCGCGGCTGTACATAACACTTTCCACGTCTCGAATTTGAAGAAATGTTTTGCTAAAGAAGATCTCACTATTCCGTTAGATGAAATCCAAATCAACGAAAAACTCCAATTCATCGAAGAACCCGTCGAAATAATGGATCGTGAGGTTAAAAGACTTAAGAAAAAGAAGATACCAATTGTTAAGGTTCGATGGAATGCTCGTAGAGGACCCGAGTTCACCTGGGAGCGTGAAGATCAGATGAAGAAGAAATACCCGCATCTATTTCCAGAAGATTCGTCAACACCTTAAACAGCTTAAAATTTCGGGACGAAATTTATTTAACGGGTAGGTACTGTAGTGACCCGAACTTTTCCATGTATATATATATTAATTGAGATTGATATTTACATGATTAAACGTTTTCAACATGTTAAGCAATCAAACTTGTTAAGACTTGATTAATTGAAATATGTTTCATATAGACAATTGACCACCCAAGTTGACCGGTGATTCACGAACGTTAAAACTTGTAAAAACTATATGATGACATATATATGGATATATATATATAGTTAACATGATACTATGATAAGTAAACATATCATTAAGTATATTAACAATGAACTACATATGTAAAAACAAGACTACTAACTTAATGATTTTTAAACGAGACATATATGTAACGATTATCGTTGTAAAGACATTTAATGTATATATATCATATTAAGAGATATTCATACATGATAATATCATGATAATATAATAATTTAAAATCTCATTTGATATTATAAACATTGGGTTAACAACATTTAACAAGATCGTTAACCTAAAGGTTTCAAAACAACACTTACATGTAACGACTAACGATGACTTAACGACTCAGTTAAAATGTATATACATGTAGTGTTTTAATATTTATTTATACACTTTTTAAAGACTTCAATACACTTATCAAAATACTTCTACTTAACAAAAATGCTTACAATTACATCCTCGTTCAGTTTCATCAACAATTCTACTCGTATGCACCCGTATTCGTACTCGTACAATACACAGCTTTTAGATGTATGTACTATTGGTATATACACTCCAATGATCAGCTCTTAGCAGCCCATGTGAGTCACCTAACACATGTGGGAATCATCATTTGGCAACTAGCATGAAATATCTCATAAAATAACAAAAATATGAGTAATCATTCATGACTTATTTACATGAAAACAAAATTACATATCCTTTATATCTAATCCATACAACAATGACCAAAAACACCTACAAACACTTTCATTCTTCAATTTTCTTCATCTAATTGATCTCTCTCAAGTTCTATCTTCAAGTTCTGAGTGTTCTTCATAAATTCTACAAGTTCTAGTTACATAAAATCAAGAATACTTTCAAGTTTGCTAGCTCACTTCCAATCTTGTAAGGTGATCATCCAACCTCAAGAAATATTTGTTTCTTACAGTAGGTTATCATTCTAATACAAGGTAATAATCATATTCAAACTTTGGTTCAATTTCTATAACTATAACAATCTTATTTCAAGTGATGATCTTACTTGAACTTGTTTTCGTGTCATGATTCTGCTTCAAGAACTTCGAGCCATCCAAGGATCCGTTGAAGCTAGATCCATTTTTCTATTTTCCAGTAGGTTTATCCAAGGAACTCAAGGTAGTAATGATGTTCATAACATCATTTGATTCATACATATAAAGCTATCTTATTCGAAGGTTTAAACTTGTAATCACTAGAACATAGTTTAGTTAATTCTAAACTTGTTCGCAAACAAAAGTTAATCCTTCTAACTTGACTTTTAAAATCAACTAAACACATGTTCTATATCTATATGATATGCTAACTTAATGATTTAAAACCTGGAAACACGAAAAACATCGTAAAACCGGATTTACGCCGTCGTAGTAACACCGCGGGCTGTTTTGGGTTAGTTAATTAAAAACTATGATAAACTTTGATTTAAAATTTGTTATTCTGAGAAAATGATTTTTATTATGAACATGAAACTATATCCAAAAATTATGGTTAAACTCAAAGTGGAAGTATGTTTTCTAAAATGGTCATCTAGACGTCGTTCTTTCGACTGAAATGACTACCTTTACAAAAACGACTTGTAACTTATTTTTCCGACTATAAACCTATACTTTTTCTGTTTAGATTCATAAAATAGAGTTCAATATGAAACCATAGCAATTTGATTCACTCAAAACGGATTTAAAATGAAGAAGTTATGGGTAAAACAAGATGGGATAATTTTTCTCATTTTAGCTACGTGAAAATTGGTAACAAATCTATTCCAACCATAACTTAATCAACTTGTATTGTATATTATGTAATCTTGAGATACCATAGACACGTATACAATGTTTCGACCTATCATGTCGACACATCTATATATATTTCGGAACAACCATAGACACTCTATATGTGAATGTTGGAGTTAGCTATACAGGGTTGAGGTTGATTCCAAAATATATATAGTTTGAGTTGTGATCAATACAGAGATACGTATACACTGGGTCGTGGATTGATTCAAGATAATATTTATCGATTTATTTCTGTACATCTAACTGTGGACAACTAGTTGTAGGTTACTAACGAGGACAGCTGACTTTATAAACTTAAAACATCAAAATATATTAAAAGTGTTGTAAATATATTTTGAACATACTTTGATATATATGTATATATTGTTATAGGTTCGTGAATCAACCAGTGGCCAAGTCTTACTTCCCGACGAAGTAAAAATCTGTGAAAGTGAGTTATAGTCCCACTTTTAAAATCTAATATTTTTGGGATGAGAATACATGCAGGTTTTATAAATGATTTACAAAATAGACACAAGTATGTGAAACTACATTCGATGGTTGAATTATCGAAATCGAATATGCCCCTTTTTATTAAGTCTGGTAATCTAAGAATTAGGGAACAGACACCCTAATTGACGCGAATCCTAAAGATAGATCTATTGGGCCTAACAAACCCCATCCAAAGTACCGGATGCTTTAGTACTTCGAAATTTATATCATATCCGAAGGGTGTCCCGGAATGATGGGGATATTCTTATATATGCATCTTGTTAATGTCGGTTACCAGGTGTTCACCATATGAATGATTTTTATCTCTATGTATGGGATGTGTATTGAAATATGAAATCTTGTGGTCTATTATTATGATTTGATATATATAGGTTAAACCTATAACTCACCAACATTTTTGTTGACGTTTTAAGCATGTTTATTCTCAGGTGATTATTAAGAGCTTCCGCTGTCGCATACTTAAATAAGGACGAGATTTGGAGTCCATGCTTGTATGATATTGTGTAAAAACTGCATTCAAGAAACTTATTTTGTTGTAACATATTTGTATTGTAAACCATTATGTAATGATCGTGTGTAAACAGGATATTTTAGATTATCATTATTAGATAATCTACGTAAAGCTTTTTAAACCTTTATTGATGAAATAAAGGTTATGGTTTGTTTTAAAATGAATGCAGTCTTTGAAAAACGTCTCATATAGAGGTCAAAACCTCGCAACGAAATCAATTAATATGGAACGTTTTTAATCAATAAGAACGGGACATTTCAACACCTCCTGTGCTAGCCGTTTCACCTCCCTCAGTCACGGAGATGGTCCTTGTTCATGAGCTACCAAAGGGCTACCACTTAGTGACAGTACCCATCTTAGTAGATCCACCCATGGCTCAGGTTTTTGAGATTACCGGGAACATTCCCGAGGAAGAACCATTTTCGAGCTTATCACATCTGGAGTTTCCATCGGACCTTTGTCTAGTGTGATGTCCTCCAGATAGGGTCTGTAATAAAATGTCACTAATATCATATAAACCAACATATTATAATACGAGAACAATTCTATCTGATAAAAATAAACTTTATTGATAACGCAGCGGAAGAAAATAGAATGTCGTTACAAGAATTTAAATTACAATGATGTAAATGTTTCAAATGCAAGAATAATAAATGCGATAGTTCTTGAGATCCTATATCCAAGTAGCATCACATAAGTAGTAAGCTTGATCAATCATCACCTGAGACAAACATGCTAAAGTATCAACCAAAAAGGTTGAGTGAAATCATAGGTTTAACAAAAGTAGTTATCATTGTTTTTAGACCACAAGATTAGTTTTCATAAGTAGATCACACAGATCTTTAGTTGTCAAAGAAGATCACAAAGATCTTAAAAGTTGATCTCGCGGGGATCAAAAAGTTATGTCAGTTCGTGATATTTAGACTAAACGTTAAAGTTTGCCCCAATGACAAGTTGTACTGTTCTTGTCGATTTAATTTCATTATTAAGTAATACAAAGACTTAGTCAAATGTATCGGGGACATTACTCCCGATAGGCCTACCCCTAATTATTAAGAATGCATTTAATGAGCAATTAAAAATATCACTGTAGGGACTTAGTTGGACATAGCCAGGTATAGCATAGTTTAACGGTTGGTACTTGTGTCTAAATTGTAAATAGTAAAAGTAGCATGTGTCTCACCCCAAAAGTTAAAATAAATTGCGCAATAGTAAATGGGGCTATGAGTTTACCTTAATAGGAGAAGAGTTCGTTATTCCTCGGAATAGAAGAGTTGGATGAATGTGAGCAGAAAGTCAACCTAATGACATTTAAGAGTAGTTAAATGTTTGCCCATGTTTAAGTTTAAGTATGCAAGTGTTTAAGTGTAGTTCATTTTACTAAGTTCCCATTCTTAGCAAGTTTCCATTTTTAGTAAGTTTCCATTTTTAGTAAGTTTCTATTTTTAGTAAATTTCCACTTTTAGTAAGTTAGTGTTGAACACTAGTAATTTATCCTTAATAAGTCTACCACTTATTTAGTGTGAAATCATCTAAGTGTATGATTACTATAGTCGGGTTGACATTGTGCACCATACCCAAACATCTATTCCACCGCCGAGTCACTAGAATGACCAATTATTACCGGTTGGACCAGGATTTCTTGATCAAAATCTAAGTTTGTGTAAAGACCCGTCCTTATCCATCCGGACGATATCTTCAACATTTGGTCCCATGCGATGGTCGACTCCAAGTAATGTCCTTAAATTGAGCAAATACACAGCGGAAGACTTAATTCGTACCTGAGAATAACATGTTTTAAAATGTCAACATAAAGTTGGTGAGATATATAGGTTTGTTGCTAGCAGCGTTATAACTATGAACCACAAGATTTCATATGTAAACATTTTAATAAAAATATTCTAAGTGGTTGAGCACTTGGTAACCATACTTAACAATTAATCACGTCGCATATTCCCTTTAATATGAAATCTTACTACACTGTACCAAGTGTAGTCACGAAACGAAGTACTGTGCAACCGTTGAATACTGGTCGTCCAGTCCGGTTGGGGTTGTCAGGCCCGATAGATCTATCAACAGGATTCGCGTTTACAATACCGCTGTAAATAACAGTTACCAAGCTACAGGGAAGTATGCCAGTGGTACAACTCAACGTAAAATATATTTTTCAGTTACTTGTGTCCATATCGTAAAACATAAAATACATGTATTCTCATCCCGAAATATTTAGAGTTTAAAAGTGGGACTATATACTCACCTAATGTATTTTGTAGTAAAAATACATATAGCACCATTGATCAATTATAAAGTTGGCCTCGGATTCACGAACCTATATCAGTAATATATATATTAAAACACATAATAAGCATGTAATGGTTTTCAATCCAGTTTATATATTTATATATAAAAATATATCTTTCTTGTTAACAATATTAATGTATTTATTATTTTTAATGTTATATATCTACATATGTTATTTTTAAATTAGTAAATTAGATATACTTATGATATATGTAATAAATATATTTTATATAAATATCTTTTGTTTATAAAAATAGTAATTTTAATGATACTACAATAATTTGTAATAATAATAATAATAATAATAATAATTTTTATATATAAAAAAAATGATAAGTTTAATAATAAGGAATTCTAATGATAACAATCATAAAATATAATTTTTCTAATAATTATACTAATACATATGATAATAATAATAATAATAATAAAATAAAATTATAATTTTGATAATAACTCTTAATACTAATAATACTTATTAATAATACTTAATGTTAATAATAAAAATAATCCTAATGATAATAATAGTAATAATAATGATATTCATAATAATAATAATAATAATAATAATAATAATAATAATAATAATAATAAGTATTAGTGATACTACCTTTAAAGCTTTTCCAAAAAAAATGCCTCAGACCGGACTTGAACCCTGGACCACCCAATTAACCCGAAACACCTCCAACCATTCAACTATTTACGTTTTTCTGTAATTATACCAATCGAATATCTATTTAACTTGTCCCGAATCTGGCCCAGACTTGATTCGGCCTAGATCTCGACGGCCCAACAGACCCACTCTCTTAAGGTTGTTTTTATTAAAAAAAATATTTTGCAGCCTCCTGGTTTCGAACCCTCGACCTATTGGTAAGCATCAGACACCTCAAACCATTCAAACCACTTTGCTTTTTCTGATTTAAAATAGATTCTTATTCTATATAAACTGTTTTATTTATCGAATTAAACTTCTTCTTCCTCACATGAAAATCGACCAGAGTATAACAGTATCAAATTAAATTTTTGGTTACGGCTTACTAGTAACCAGTATAGTATTTCATGTTTTGATTAATAAATAAAACGAAAAGGATAAAAATAAAAAAAAAATTGAAGAACAGCAAAGAAAGCTGTTCGACGAGTGTAAATAAAAAAAAAATTCTATTTTTGCATTTGGTAACGTTATAGCTCAAGATCATAAAACGAAATATATTATAATTTACTTGTAAAACCTGATGGAATCGTCAGTTGGGCTTGAATCATCAAATCTAGTTCGAATTTCTCTCAAGAACAACTCTGTTGACTAATTGGAAAATAACTTTGACTTTAAAATTCATGTTCAATTTTACAAATTACAATTTGAGAATTTACAGAAAGATTAAGTAACATATTCCTAACAAAATGGCTTTATTAGTTTTTGAAAAGTAATTCGAATTGAGTTAAGGGTTAGAAGTGGTCGCAAGCAGAGGGAAAAAAAAATATAGTTCTTATGTTTCTGTTTTTCCTAAATTTCTCATCTGGTAGCTGTATATAAAGTGGTAAAATCGACCCTCTGCTGCAGTATCCTGAAGTGATCGCTATTTGGTTGTATTAGAGAAATGGTTTTGGCAGTTAACAAAAATTGGGACAAGAATCGAATAAAAATCAATTAAAATCTGAAATTGATAGCTGGCTTCCCTTTTATTTTGTACGATCCAATAGCCCTTGTACAGCTCAATCAAACAATAAAATATAACTCACTAGAGTTGATGGTGAAAGGAAAACAGATTACGTGATTAACCATTAATCTGAATTTATATACCGTATTTATTTATATATATAATATATCGGTTATATATCTGTATCTTACATATAAGTATTTATATATAATTAATCTTATTATTTATCATTTATATAATTTTTTTTTAAATGGTAAAACACTCAATATTATAAATAATAATACAAATAATAATATTTCATAATAATATTATTATTAATGAATATTGACTATAAAATTTATGACAATAATATTATTATAACTAGAATCATTTATAATTAAACTTATTATATTAACTATTTATATTACATATTATTAATTCTATAATATATACACTTAATATTTAATATTCAAACATGAAGCTTGTATATATATATATTTGATAACAATTTAATGATTCTATATATTATTTTATATTTTTAATTCTAAGTAATTAAGATATACTTTATTAATTCAAAATATTATATATATACTTTTATTTAATATCTATACATATCATACATAGATTTATAATATCATATATTTATATATTTTCATATTTATTTAAACACAAAATTTGTTCGTGAATCGTTGGGCACAGTTAAAGGGGTAACTGATTAACTAAATATAGATTTCAAACTTTCTAGACTCAAAATTACAGGTTTTTGCTTATCGTGTCGGAAACATATAGAGATTAGGGTTTAAATTTGGTCGGAAATTTCCGGGTCGTTACAGTACCCACCCGTTAAAGAAATTTCGTCCCCGAAATTTGGTAGAGGTTGTCATAAATAATAATAGGAATGTTTTCATGACGATTATGAGGTGATAATGGAGTTTTATTTTTATTGAGAGATATAGATAAAACGATTCGATCATGTGAAGCGTACAAGTGAAGTTATCACAAAAGAGCGAAATGTGTAAATAAATATATTCGTTTCAACCGATGACGTAGTTACTGTTGATTTCCGGGATTTAAGGGATTTAAAGAAAATCTTACGTAATAAGATTTGGTTCTTCGGCGATTTAGAAAATCAAAATCTTCTTTAATTAATGCAATAATCTGTTCCTGATTTCTCTGTCGGATATATTGCTATAAATCCACCCCCTTCGTTTTCCTTATTCTCCACACCTTTTATTCTTTCTTCCTCTACTCATTCTTAATATGTTCCATCCAATCCTGATTCTTATTATACTTCTAACCTTCATATCTTTCATTCTTCTTTTTCATTTGCCGCCAGAAGAATCTATTCACTTTTATGATTTTCTTGGAATTATAATGTTTCTTATTCTCCCGTGTCTTTACGTCGCAATACGTATTGATATACACGGTTTGTAGTTTCTGGGTGATTATTGGGTTTTATATCTTCCCTTATACTTTGATGTCCTTGCTTCTTTCTTCTATATTCATTGTCATCCACAGTTAATACTCTCTTCCATTTACTGCGATTTATACTCCAATTTCTATTTCGGAGCTTCATTCTTTTTCTTTTCCTCCTTTTCAACTAAGCATCTTTTGTAATGGTCCGGAATTCGTAGGTATGAAATTCGAAATGAATATAGTTAATGTCCTAAGAGAGAATTGGTAATGGCACGATTTTTGATTTGTCAAATTACCAGAATATCCTGGAAAAGACCGAATCATCAAGAGAATATTTTCTTGATATGTTTAGAGATTGGATAGATTGTAAGAGCCGTGTAACATGGCACATGATGATGGTACTGTGAATCATCACATTCCATTAGAAACGCAACATGACTTACTGTAATATAATGAAGTTGATCAAGTTTCATTATATTATACTAATTCACGCATCAGTTCCCAACATTGCTTCAAAACATTCATATTTTAAACTTGAAGATTTCAGAATTTAGAAACTAACACAGTTTCTTTTATGTTGTAACGCAGATATTACGGGGAGATTGATGATTGCAGATAGGAATAGTTGTGAAAATATCTTTAGAAATATGGAGAATATGTATAGCGGAAAATATGAAGATATCTTATAATATCTAAGATAAGATGATGATGAATAATATCATCTGAAAAAGTTTAGAATAAGGAGTAGGGTTTATACTGACGGTTTCAACAGACACTGAATCATTTGCATTATTTGAAGGCAGGTTCATTCCTTGTATTTGTTCTTTGTTTCCTTCACGGTTAGCTCAATCCATTTTTCAGCACTAAATTTTCTATCGAGCGTTCCTAACATTCCCTTCTTTATTATCAAACTTTTGGCCATTTAGGCCATCTAAAATTTTACTGTTTCCTCTGCATTTAATGCAGTCATATCTGAATCGTCGATTATCAATCCGAGGTGTTTTTGGGCGAATTGTGTTTTTAGATGATTAAATGCTGATGATAAAATGGCGGAGTATGAAAGGTTTCCCGGTAACGATGAGGAAAACCAATCGTATATATCAAAGTTATAATAAGACTTTTTCGAATGAAAGGTCGAAGTTGTTCTGCTGAAGCTGTGACAAAATTGGCTACTTTGAAAAGGAATCGTAAGGTTGTTTTTGCTAATAAATGCTAAAGAATTCGCCGCGATACGTGTTAAACTATGACTTTGGGTTCAAGAGTTTTTCATGTGTATAGATCTTTTCTTCTGTAGATGAAGTGCGGTCGGTTCAACTTCTCGATTTAGGTATTTTCAAGAATCCTGATAGGTTTGTACGCGGATTGTAAACGTTGAGATACAAATGAGGTTTAAGATAGAATCAAGTGGCAAACTTGAAGATTAGTTTAGTTTCATATGTTATAATCAATATTTTAATTCATTTTACTTGTCCATAGTTAGCAGTCTATCAGTCCGATTGTCCAATGGTCCAATAGTTCAACAGTTCAATATATTCATATATAATTTAATATATATAATTAATACGTATCGTGACCCGTGTACCGGTCTCAGTGTCGATCAC
The DNA here is from genome assembly GCF_046630445.1 of Rutidosis leptorrhynchoides. Taxonomy (NCBI): domain Eukaryota; kingdom Viridiplantae; phylum Streptophyta; class Magnoliopsida; order Asterales; family Asteraceae; genus Rutidosis; species Rutidosis leptorrhynchoides. The sequence continues at coordinate 279,778,509 of NC_092337.1, forward strand.
AACTCAAAGTATATATATATTTTGGAATCAACCTCAACCCTGTATAGCCAACTCCAACATTCACATATAGAGTGTCTATGGTTGTTCCGAAATATATATATAGATGGGTCGATATGATAGGTCGAAACCTTGTGTACGTGTCCCGTTATTTAAAGTGCGTAAAATAAATAACAGAACTTAAATGACAATAAATTAAATTGCGATAAAATGTAATACGGAATTAATAGTTAGCTGGGAACAGTTAACTAGGAACAGTTAGCGTGGATTCCTAACAGAATTTCTCATAATTAATTTGTTTGTTTCTAGCACTTTTTATTTTGTCCAATGTTTTCTTCATTATGCCACTTGTTGGATTCTGATAGATAAAAATCCAAATATGAAATTTGAATAAAAATGGTTATTCGGTGGTGAACAGATACGAATATCGGTAGTTGTAAGCAAGATAGCAAATGATCGTTGAATCAGATTCGAAAAATGTACAATGTAACTTATTAATGTAAATTCTAAATGTTCCTCGGGTACTACCCACCCGTTAAAATATTTTCATCATTAACAGTTTGTACGAAAGAATTTTTTTAATTACAATCTTTATGAAAATATACTTGCATATATATTTTCTTCGGATGTAATCATAGATTTAATGAGTCAATAAGATATTATACTCATTTGATTTATTGTTGGCACTTGATTATATGACCTCTAGAACATTAGAGACTACATAATTGCCATGTCGAACGAAAATAAATGAGATAGAACGATAAGTAAAGCGAAGATAATCGATATAAAATGATATGTAAAACGAAGATCATACTCGAAGTATAGATAGTGATATTGAGGTGAGTGATGTTGATATCCGAGGTACAAATTATGATGTTGAGGTTTACGACGCGGTTGTGGTTGAGGGTAATATGGGTACTGTCGGTGTTGATGATGGTGGTACGGATTATGCTGCTGATGCTGCTGCTGGTGTTTGTAACCTTCGCACCGTATTCTCCAAAGCCGTCACGCGAGCGCGAAGTTCGTTAACTTCTGCTAGTACACCGGGATGATTGGTGGTTGGAGTGAGCGAATGAACAAGATCTGAAATATGGAATAGTATATAATCGTGACGAGATACTCTAGAAATGAGAGTGAAAATGGTTTCTCGAACAGGTTCGCCGGTAAGTGCTTCAGGTTCATCGCCAAGAGGGCAATTTGGTGGATGGAAGGGATCACCCTCTTCTTGTCTCCAATAATTTAGTATATTACGAACCCATCCCCAATTCATCCAGAATAGATGATGGGAAATTGGTTGATCCATTCCTGTGACGCTGCCTTCGGAGCCCGAATGGAAATCCATATCGGCGTAGCTGTCGGAGTCGGAGGAATTCGAACTAGATGCGGAATTCATCTTGTATAGTCGGGGAAATGAATTTTTGGTATGAAATAGATTATAGGAGTTATATTTGGTATTCTTCAATACATAATTTACATTTGTATATATAATACCAAAATCCCGTAAATTACGGAGAATCTTTGAAAAGATGTCAACTAAAATCCAAAGTAACAGATATGCTAAAATATGAATTTTGTCTATACACTATCGATGCACTAAATGCAGTAAGACGTGTCTAGACTTAAGAATGATAAGCAGAAAATTTCCTAAGGATGATAAGCAGATGGTTTCCGACTAGAAATGATAAGCAAAACTTTTTGACAGGTAGACACGGTCAAAGTCCAGACTCATTAATGTATTCTAACAACCACTAGTCAGACACACTAATGCAAGACCTGGTTCGCTAAGACCAACGCTCTGATACCACCTGTAAAGACCCGTCCTTATCCATCCGGACGATATCTTCAACATTTGGTCCCATGCGATGGTCGACTCCAAGTAATGTCCTTAAATTGAGCAAATACACAGCGGAAGACTTAATTCGTACCTGAGAATAACATGTTTTAAAATGTCAACATAAAGTTGGTGAGATATATAGGTTTGTTGCTAGCAGCGTTATAACTATGAACCACAAGATTTCATATGTAAACATTTTAATAAAAATATTCTAAGTGGTTGAGCACTTGGTAACCATACTTAACAATTAATCACGTCGCATATTCCCTTTAATATGAAATCTTACTACACTGTACCAAGTGTAGTCACGAAACGAAGTACTGTGCAACCGTTGAATACTGGTCGTCCAGTCCGGTTGGGGTTGTCAGGCCCGATAGATCTATCAACAGGATTCGCGTTTACAATACCGCTGTAAATAACAGTTACCAAGCTACAGGGAAGTATGCCAGTGGTACAACTCAACGTAAAATATATTTTTCAGTTACTTGTGTCCATATCGTAAAACATAAAATACATGTATTCTCATCCCGAAATATTTAGAGTTTAAAAGTGGGACTATATACTCACCTAATGTATTTTGTAGTAAAAATACATATAGCACCATTGATCAATTATAAAGTTGGCCTCGGATTCACGAACCTATATCAGTAATATATATATTAAAACACATAATAAGCATGTAATGGTTTTCAATCCAGTTTATATATTTATATATAAAAATATATCTTTCTTGTTAACAATATTAATGTATTTATTATTTTTAATGTTATATATCTACATATGTTATTTTTAAATTAGTAAATTAGATATACTTATGATATATGTAATAAATATATTTTATATAAATATCTTTTGTTTATAAAAATAGTAATTTTAATGATACTACAATAATTTGTAATAATAATAATAATAATAATAATAATTTTTATATATAAAAAAAATGATAAGTTTAATAATAAGGAATTCTAATGATAACAATCATAAAATATAATTTTTCTAATAATTATACTAATACATATGATAATAATAATAATAATAATAAAATAAAATTATAATTTTGATAATAACTCTTAATACTAATAATACTTATTAATAATACTTAATGTTAATAATAAAAATAATCCTAATGATAATAATAGTAATAATAATGATATTCATAATAATAATAATAATAATAATAATAATAATAATAATAATAATAATAATAATAATAATAATAATAATAATAATAATAATAATAATAATAATAATAATAATAATAAGTATTAGTGATACTACCTTTAAAGCTTTTCCAAAAAAAATGCCTCAGACCGGACTTGAACCCTGGACCACCCAATTAACCCGAAACACCTCCAACCATTCAACTATTTACATTTTTCTGTAATTATACCAATCGAATATCTATTTAACTTGTCCCGAATCTGGCCCAGACTTGATTCGGCCTAGATCTCGACGGCCCAACAGACCCACTCTCTTAAGGTTGTTTTTATTAAAAAAAATATTTTGCAGCCTCCTGGTTTCGAACCCTCGACCTATTGGTAAGCATCAGACACCTCAAACCATTCAAACCACTTTGCTTTTTCTGATTTAAAATAGATTCTTATTCTATATAAACTGTTTTATTTATCGAATTAAACTTCTTCTTCCTCACATGAAAATCGACCAGAGTATAACAGTATCAAATTAAATTTTTGGTTACAGCTTACTAGTAACCAGTATAGTATTTCATGTTTTGATTAATAAATAAAACGAAAAGGATAAAAATAAAAAAAAATTGAAGAACAGCAAAGAAAGCTGTTCGACGAGTGTAAAAAAAAAAAAATTCGATTTTTGCATTTGGTAACGTTATAGCTCAAGATCATAAAACGAAATATATTATAATTTACTTGTAAAACCTGATGGAATCGTCAGTTGGGCTTGAATCATCAAATCTAGTTCGAATTTCTCTCAAGAACAACTCTGTTGACTAATTGGAAAATAACTTTGACTTTAAAATTCATGTTCAATTTTACAAATTACAATTTGAGAATTTACAGAAAGATTAAGTAACATATTCCTAACAAAATGGCTTTATTAGTTTTTGAAAAGTAATTCGAATTGAGTTAAGGGTTAGAAGTGGTCGCAAGCAGAGGGAAAAAAAAAATATAGTTCTTATGTTTCTGTTTTTCCTAAATTTCTAATCTGGTAGCTGTATATAAAGTGGTAAAATCGACCCTCTGCTGCAGTATCCTGAAGTGATCGCTATTTGGTTGTATTAGAGAAATGGTTTTGGCAGTTAACAAAAATTGGGACAAGAATCGAATAAAAATCAATTAAAATCTGAAATTGATAGCTGGCTTCCCTTTTATTTTGTACGATCCAATAGCCCTTGTACAGCTCAATCAAACAATAAAATATAACTCACTAGATTTGATGGTGAAAGGAAAACAGATTACGTGATTAACCATTAATCTGAATTTATATACCGTATTTATTTATATTTATAATATATCGGTTATATATCTGTATCTTACATATAAGTATTTATATATAATTAATCTTATTATTTATCATTTATATAATTTTTTTTAAATGGTAAAACACTCAATATTATAAATAATAATACAAATAATAATATTTCATAATAATATTATTATTAATGAATATTGACTATAAAATTTATGACAATAATATTATTATAACTAGAATCATTTATAATTAAACTTATTATATTAACTATTTATATTACATATTATTAATTCTATAATATATACACTTAATATTTAATATTCAAACATGAAGCTTGTATATATATATATTTGATAACAATTTAATGATTCTATATATTATTTTATATTTTTAATTCTAAGTAATTAAGATATACTTTATTAATTCAAAATATTATATATATACTTTTATTTAATATCTATACATATCATACATAGATTTATAATATCATATATTTATATATTTTCATATTTATTTAAACACAAAATTTGTTCGTGAATCGTTGGGCACAGTTAAAGGGGTAACTGATTAACTAAATATAGATTTCAAACTTTCTAGACTCAAAATTACAGGTTTTTGCTTATCGTGTCGGAAACATATAGAGATTAGGGTTTAAATTTGGTCGGAAATTTCCGGGTCGTTACAGTTTGGCATTCGTAATCCACAAGCACACCATAGTGGTACCAAGGATCACCCTAGGCCTTAAGTAGCGCTGATGTTCGAGTAGTCCTCACGTTATCGTGGATGACTATTGTAATCTAATGTTATACTATAAGTGGTATATATATTATAAGTGTTAGTAGTAGTATAAGTGTATAAGTGTTAAGTAGTATTAGTAATATAGTATAAGTAGTATTAGGGTTTATTAGTTAATTTGTATTAATAGTTAGGATTTATTAAATGATTAATGATTAGGGTTTAAGTAATAAATGTTTAATAGTATTAAAGTAGTATTATGTTTAGGGTTTAGTAAAGTAATGATTAGGTAATGATTAGGGTTATATATAATAAATGTTTAGGGTTTAGTAAATTAGGGTTTAATAATTAGGGTTAGGTTAATTAAGGTTTTAATATTTAATATATATATAATATATATATATATATATATATATATATATATATATATATATATATATATATATATATATGTATGTATCGTATATATGTATATGTATATATATAACTTTTTTATATATATATATATAACCGTGTATATATATGTATATCTATAGAAAATATTATATATATATATATATATATATATATATATATATATATATATATATATATATATATATATATATAGAATCGTATATGTATATGTATATATTAGGTATATATTTATTTGTTTCCTTTTTAACTATTAACAAATCTTTATCAAATCTCTAGGGTTTTGAAAATCAAACAAAATTTCTCTCTCGTTTTTTTTAAAACCGTAGGGGTGTATGTATATGTATATATATATATATATATATATATATATATATATATATATATATATATATATATATATATATATATATATATATATATATATATATATATATATATATATTTTACATGAAAAATATAGATGTTAAGATCATGCATGAATAATTATGAATATAACATGAATTGAAAGATAGAATCTAAAAGTTTGGATCTAGGGTTTTTACCTTGATGAATGATGTTGAAGATTAACAAGAAAAGATGAAGAAAACTTGAAGATGAAGATCAAAACACTTGAATATCGAAGAACACACTTAAAGATCTTGATAAAAACGAAGAACACGATGAAGATCCTTTGAAGATTACTTGAAGATCACTTGAAGATGATGGTGATGTGGTGGTGGCTATCTTGGCCGAATTCCAAGAGAGAGGGAGAGGGTTTTGTGATTTTTGGGAGAGAATTGTGAGAATGATTTGGTACAAGAATAGCTCTAGCCTAAGTCTCTATTTATAGGAGAGATAAGAAAATTCTAGAATTAGGGTTTAACAAGTAATACTTAGGGAACAAGTTAGGTTTTAGGGAGGAGGTTATGTGGGCCAAAATTTTGAGGGCAAAAGGGTAATTTTCCCCTTTAAATTTTCGGCTAGGGTTTGGATGGGAGGGTTTGGAAATTTTTCATTTTAGTCCTTGTACTTTAGATTAGCTTAAATGGCTCATTAAAGGTTCTAATTAAATTGTTTAAAGGCTACAAGTTTTAAAGTTTTACATTTTGTTCATGGAAGTTTAATAAGCTTTTATTTTCATCTTTTATTAACTTGTCAATTATTGCACAAAGTTAAATATGTTTTATAATTTTTAATACTTAACAATTGTTGATTAAAGTTTAATCATTAAGTTTTAATTATATTGTTTGGGCATTTAATATTGGAAAATATAGAATGGAAAAAATGAGGGTCGTTATAGTACCTCCCCGTTATTAGAAACTTCGTCCTGAAGTTTTAGGATTTCTCGTTTGCATCAGTAGTTGAGAAGAGATGGAGGTATTTTCGTATCATTTAGTCTTTGTGTTCCCATGTATATTAGGGCTTCTACGCGAATCTCAATGGATTTTAACAATAGAGTTTGATTTTCACGTTCCCGGGTACAATCGGGGCCCTTACGTGAATTCCAATGAGTGTTATCAATAAGTGTATTGTTTTGTTTACACGTTTGATCTCATGATCCTTAACCTTAATAGGTCGTTTACAAATTGCATTAAATGCGGAGATTTTCCAAGGAATAACAAGAGTGTCGTTTGACTAGATTTCCTTTAAAAGGAAAGTTGATGCTATATTAGCATGAAATGTATTATTGATCTCGTTAAGATTTCGAGTGTTTATGCCGCCATAGTAGGGCAGATAAAATAGAGTAGAGTACGTAAAGATTTCAGTTACGTAGTTTGATGTATGGCTGTTGTTTGTTAGAGATAGTACCAGCTTTAAGTTTCGAAAGGTAACCATAATACCTTTAGTTTTCAAGAGATGTCTAATAGACAAATGAGATGTTAGTTGAGAATTCATTGACCTCAGGATAATACGAGTGATTAAATGAAAGACATCGTTCAGTATACATGAGAACCTGTCTTTAGAAATAGTTTCAGGATGTAGCTTTAAGATTTATGATTTCAGTTTCATGTCGAATCATAGATTAAAACTTGGCTATAATAACATCTAGTTGCAATTCATGAAGAAAGAAATGTTTAGAGTATCTTCATAAAGGTAACTCCTTCAGAGTAAGAAAGTCATTTTCGCACAAATGGCGGGTCGGTCTATTATTTACTTATGAGTTTAAATGTGTATGAGAATAAATGTGGATCATTGTCTATAAGGTATTGTTTCTACCATGAAGGAACCTTTGCTTCCTTGTTCGAAAGGTCATAGATTTAACGTTTATGAGAGCGTTGTGGCTTAGCCGTGAAATACCGGAAGTAGAAACTTCTTAATGACTAACATAGCAAGGAAGAGATGATATTTATAGGGAGATATGTTTCGTTCTTGCACGGAGAAAGAAAATAAAGGTGATCCAAACATATTGGAAAGCAATACGAAAGTTTTAATAATAAGCCAAAGTAATTTTTGAAAGTTGTGACGTTTGATGTGTCAATATAAATGAAGCAAAGCTATTAGTAAGACTTGAGTTATGTACAACACGTATTATTTTACGTGAGATAATTTGAACATTAAGAAAAAGAGTTGATTAAAAGAATGTTTAATTTGATAAAACAAAGGTAAATTGATAAAAATGCGAAAGTGTTTATATAATTAGTGAAAGTAATTTTAGAGGAGGTGACAAAATGATGTTCATAGTAAAACTAGGGTTACGTAAAATTTTGTAAAGTAATTCCGGTTTAATCAAAGTGGAAATTTGTAGAAGCGAAAATATAATTTGATATGTACTAGTCAAAGTACGTAAAGTTAAATTTATGTATAATATTTTATAAATCGCATAAGTGAAAAATCATTTTTATAAATTTCGAGATAGTTTGAAAATAAAGACTCGTGTAAGAAATCTTTGGAAAACGGGGTACTTGTATTTAAGAGTTTATTTGTTTGAGAAAAATTGATTGAAGATTTTAAAAAATCCGGAGGATAATTGTGTAATAATTGTTTCAAGGTAGTGAAAACTAATGAATTGACTTTTATCAGGGCATGAGTTCTTGGACTCAAAATGTTAACATTAAAGTAAGAAGGAAGATAATGTAATTATCATCAAATGAGTAAATCCCTCGAATTTAGAGTTATGTATGAAAGAACTTCAAATAAGATTTGCAACTTTGAATCGTTTGAGTGATAGTGAGAGTTCGAGAACTCGGCATGAATAATCTGGCAGTCGCATAGACAAGTATAAATAAATGTTAAAGCAGTGACTTTCAACTATGTAATGATCGTTTGAATTCATCCTTATTTGGTCTGAGAGGAGGATACGTTAAAGTATGCTGGAATCATTTCAATTGTTACAGCAGTTTTTCAGATGTGATGAGTTTAGCTCAAGCCAAAACTTGAGATAGTGTATTTCACCTTTGATTTTCGAGTTGACAATGATCGATTATTGTTTTAGTATGACACCATTACTTGCATGGTGCCAAGTAGTCTATTATAAGTAGATGTACTAGTACAGAAGTTTCTTGACTATGATAGTCAAAACGATACACGTATGGAGGTTCCATTCTTCAAAAGATTATGCATATGAGATATTTATCATTTCGACATAGATAATGTGATATTGGACATGGTGTTTGTAATACCGACGTTCGAGGGTTCAAATGACATGGGTTTTTGAAATTCAAATGAAAATTTACACCAAAAGTGTAATAACAGAGAGGATTTGAATATAACAAGTGATGAGTAAGTATCAATGATCAGGAGATATCCATTTAGGATACATGAATGTAAAATTTCAAGATTCGATTGTTTACAACTTTTATGGTACATGAAAGTTTGTTAAATGAGTATGAGATAGATATATAGTTTGATTAGAATGAGTTCTTCGTATCTACTAAATATCAAGATGATCATTTTTCTCCTTTCATGCCCTTGCATTTGGGTTTTTGAACAGATAGCTTGAGAGTTTTCTATGATTCACTTTCTATTCCATACGTCATGATATTGGGATATTTCTATGAATTACCGTAATATAATCACGTTGGCCACTGTCATTATATTTCACTAATTCATATTTACATTTCAATATCACCCCATGAGGTCAGGATATGTGATCAATGATGATTTCTAATATAGTGTGTTAACGATAGCAGTAATCTTAGCTGGATCGACAACATGTCGGTTTTAAGCCAAGACTTGCACTTGGAAAAGTTTGCGTAGTGTTGTTTTTCTGAAGAGTTCAAGAATGAATTTTCAAAGGTTGCTCACGTCCTTTCTCACTCTTGGAGAAGATCGAAATGTCATCCATGAAAATAGTTACGAACTTGTCGAGTTATGGTTTACTAGTTTTAAGTTGCAGTCTGTATTGACTTGGTCAACTTTCATATATTTGAAAGTTATGGAAGTTGTGAAAGTTATGAAATGGATGTGGTCAAACAAGAAAGTTATGAAACATCGTGGTAAGAGTTGGTACGGTTGGACGAACCATGATTCTTCACTACATAAGGGTGTATAGAAGTTTGATAAATCTGATAGGTCATAAGTTTGAAAAATTTTAAGCGGGATAAAGATAAACGAAACACTTTATATTATTAAGAACGAGGCATTAAATAAGCCTTTATTACACGAGTTGGAAATAAGAATAGTTTAGGCAAAGCCTTTACATAGATAGGAAATTGAAAAAAATAACTAGAAAATATTAAGATTGAAGTAGTCTTCATATTCCTTCTTCTCGTCCTCAACCTTCTTCATAAACTTCTCACCTTTCTCATTCTTCGCCTTTTGTTTCTCATGCAGGAACTCGAGATTATCATAAAGATTAGAAACACCATCGTTGATTACATGGTACTTGTAGTCCCTCATAGAAAGTTGATTATTCACGTGGTTTTCCTCCTTCTTTAATCTAAAGTCAACATCTTCTCTTATGTAGGAGAGAGATTGCTTTCCCCAGCGGGTATTGCATTCTTTCTCATATTTCATCAACCTCAGTTCTTTCTTCAACTTAGCATTTTCCTTCACAGGCTCTTGATTGTCCCTTTCCATTTTGTCCATACGAACTTCAACTCTAGCCACATGTCGGAGCAAACCTTCTATGTTCCTCTCGTTACTTTTGTGCAGGTTCAAAATATCGCACTTAGCTTCAAGGTTGTTGTAGAAAGGAGATCGGGCTCTTTTTAATGGGCCATTCTCCTCAGAGTTTGCAGGACGTTTCCCTTTACCTTCTGGTCTTGGAGTCGGGTGGTGATTGGGAGAATTAGGTAAAGTATCCGGTCTATAGTTTGATGAGGGAGGACCACCAAAGCCATAAGATGGACTTTGGACTGGTCTTTCAGTGGAAAACCTTTCAGCATCTTTTTCGTTTGGCTTGAAAGGATTCATTTTGTACGCTTGATGAGAGTTAGACATCCTAACATTAGGAAAGAGATTTTGATCATTTTTAAGATAAGATTGTAAAGCATATGTTTTAAGATTACAAGGCAATCCTAAGTGCTTTAAAGTCTAAGGCAGGAAAGGTTATAGTTTCCTAGATTGCTAAGGCACCTTAGATAGCAAGTAAGGCACACATAAAGATGCAATCTCGGTTCTCTATAACAGCCTGGTTATGCTCTGACACCACTCTGTGACGTCCTCCAGATAGGGTCTGGAAGAAAACGTCACTAATATCAAATAAACCAACATATTATAATACGAGAACAATTCTATATGATAAAAATAAACTTTATTGATAACGCAGCGGAAGAAAATAGAATGTCGTTACAAGAATTTAAATTACAATGATGTAAATGTTTCAAATGCAAGAATAATAAATGCAATAGTTCTTGAGATCCTATGTCCTAAGTAGCATCACATAAGTAGTAAGCTCGATCAATCATCACCTGAGACAAACATGCTAAAGTGTCAACCAAAAAGGTTGAGTGAAATCATAGGTTTAACAAAAGTAGTTATCGTTAATTTTAGACCACAAGATTAGTTTTCATAAGTAGATCACACAGATCTTTAGTTGTCAAAGAAGATCACAAAGATCTTAAAAGTTGATCTCGCAAGGATCAAAAAGTGATGCCAGTTCGTGTTATTTAGACTAAACGCTCAAGTTTTCCCCAATGAAAAGTTGTACTTTCTTTGTCGGTTTAATTTCATTATTAAGTAATACAAAGACTTAGTCAAATGTATTGGGGACGTTACTCCCGATAGGCCTACCCCAATAATTAAGAATGCATTTAACGAGCAATTAAAAATATCACTGTAGGGACTTAGTTTGACATAGCCAGGTATAGCATAGTTTAACAGTTGGTACTTGTGTCTAAATTGTAAATAGTAAAGTAGCATGTGTCTCACCCCAAAAGTTAAAATAAATTGCGCAATAGTAAGTGGGGCTATGAGTTCACCTTAATAGGAGAAGAGTTCGTTATTCCTCTAAATAGAAGAGTTGGATGAATGTGAGTAGAAAGTCAACCTAATGACATTTAAGAGTAGTTAAATGTTTGCCCATGTTTAAGTTTAAGTATGCAAGTGTTTAAGTGTAGTTCGTTTTACTAAGTTCCCATTCTTAGCAAGTTTCCATTTTTAGTAAGTTTTAATTTTTAGTAAGTTTCCATTTTTAGTAAATTTCCACTTTTAGTAAGTTAGTGTTGAACACTAGTAAGTTGTCCTTAATAAGTCTACCACTTATTTAGTGTGAAAGCATCTAAGTGTATGATTACTATAGTCAGGTTGACATTGTGCACCATACCAAACATCTATTCCACCGCCGAGTCACTAGAATGACAAATTGTTACCGGTTGGCCCAGGATTTCTTGACCAAAATCTAAGTTTGGCATTCGTAATCTACAAGCGTCCCATAGTGGTACCAAGGATCACCCTAGGCCTTAAGTAACGTTGACGTTTGAGTAGTCCTCACGTTATCGTGGATGACTATTGTAATCGTATGTTATACTATAAGTGGTATATATATTATAAGTGTTAGTAGTAGTATAAGTGTATAAGTGTTAAGTAGTATTAGTAATATGGTATAAGTAGTATTAGGGTTTATTAGTTAAGTAGTATTAATAGTTAGGGTTTATTAATTAATTAATGATTAGGGTTTAAGTAATAAATGTTTAATAGTATTAAAGTAGTATTAGGTTTAGGGTTTAGTAAAGTAATGATTAGGTAATGATTAGGGTTATATATAATAAATGTTTAGGGTTTAATAATTAGGGTTAGGTTAATTAGGGTTTTAATATATATATATATATATATATATATATATATATATATATATATCGTATATATGTATATATATGTATGTATCGTATATATGTGTATATATATATATATATAATTTTTATTATATATATATATATATATATATATATATATATATATATATATATATATATATATATATATATATATATATATATATATATATATATATATATATATATATAACCGTGTATATATATGTATATCTATAGAAAATATTTATATATATATATATATATATATATATATATATATATATATATAGAATCGTATATGTATATATATATATATATATATATATATATATATATATATATATATATATTAGGTATATATTTATTTTTTTCATTTTTTAACTATTAACAAATCTTTATCAAATCTCTAGGGTTTTGAAGATCAAACAAAATTTCTCTCTCTTTTTTTTAAAACCGTAGGGGTGTATGTATATGTATATATATATATTTTTTTTTACATGAACAATATAGATGTTAAGATCATGCATGAATAATTAAGAATATAACATGAATTGAAAGATAGAATCTAAAAGTTTGGATCTATGGTTTTTACCTTGATGAATGATGTTGAAGATTAACAAGAAAAGATGAAGAAAACTTGAAGATGAAGATCAAAACACTTGAATATTGAAAAACACACTTGAAGATCTTGATGAACACGAAGAACGTGATGAAGATCCTTTGAAGATTACTTAAAGATCACTTGAAGATGATGGTGGTGTGGGGGTGGCTATCTTGGCCGAATTCCAAGAGAGAGAGAGGGAGAGGGTTTTGTGATTTTTGGGAGAGAATTGTGAGAATGATTTGGTACAAAAATAGCTCTAGCCTAGGTCTCTATTTATAGGAGAGGTTAGAGAATTCTAGAATTAGGGTTTAACAAGTAATACTTAGGGAACAAGTTAGGGTTTAGGGAGGAGGTTATGTGGGCCAAAATTTTGAGGGCAAAAGGGTAATTTTCCCCTTTAAATTTTCAGCTAAGGTTTGCATGGGAGGGTTTAGAACTTTTTTGTTTTAGTCCTTATACTTTAGATTAGTTTAAATGGCTCATTAAAGGTTCTAATTAAATTGTTTAAAGGCTACAAGTTTTAAAGTTTTACATTTTGTTCATGGAAGTTTAATAAGCTTTTATTTTCATCTTTTATTAACTTGTCAATTATTGCACAAAGTTAAATATGTTTTATAATTTTTAATACTTAACAATTGTTGATTAAAGTTTAATCATTAAGTTTTAATTATATTGTTTGGGCATTTAATAATGGAAAATATAGAATCGAAAAAATGAGGGTCATTATATCTAGACACGCTTCTGAGCCCTGAACTGGATGTAGGGCAACCATTAGAGTATTTTTCGACCCTTGAGGAAGATGATGATCTCTTTGGATACTTCACAGACACCGCTCAGCACGTTGGATAGGATAGTATTTCGTAGACTACTTTACTTTATTTAATTTTATTTTTATTTTTTTAAAAGCATTTTATGAAAAGTTATATATAGTGGAAATGCTGCCTTTCTCTTTTTGTTCTTCATGCAGAATTTTATCAAAGAGACTAGTCCTTTCCAGCATTAAGAGACCCTGACCATAGAAAGCACAACACTAGGAGAGTAACCTAACCGTAGGGAAGTAATCTTTCCTCAAATATCTTTCAATTATCACGCACTAAAATCTCTAAGTGTGGGGTCATCCCTGCACCAAACTCAGAGATTCTAGAGGCACTGTCTTTAATTTATTAAATATTAAAATATTCTATTGTGGGGTATTGGGTAAAGGTTTAAGGACAAGTAACCGCAAAAACGCTAAAGTTTTGAAAAAATTCTTTTGTCTAAAAGTGACTAGAAAGAAATATATAGGTAATTTTGAAAAATTCTTACCTCATTTTACCCAAACGATTCTATAAAATTGCTAGAAATCAGTTTTCGAAATATTTACTAGAACGGAACGATTAAGCTAAAAACTCATGGTTTACGTCAAAAGATTTCTTTCGATAAAATATGTAAAAGGCTACGCATGACCAAGCACGACCCCTACTCCCAAAAAGTGAGGACTTTTGGACCCAAAGTATCTGTACGATCCATCAAATTTACAGTACTTTGTCAATTCAATTGATGAGCATACCGGTGTACGGTTTTAGTTAGAACTTGGTTTTGACATTCGTTTCAAGGCCAATGGTTAGTAAGCGCCATACGTGGTGTAGGTGCGATACTCCTTCCGAAATCATTCTGAATAGAGAAGACAAAAAGCCATCTGTTTTCGTTTCCACTCCACGCAATTTAAACCCGACCAACTCACATAAAGAGTTGATGAATCAGAAATATTCACCCCAAATTCACTCCCAAAATACACTACCCATTCACCTTCATTCCCTTTCCATTTATCAAAAAGATCCAGAGATTGATGAAGAGATAGATCGATCAAAATTCGCTTCAAAAGCACTTGTTGAAAAAAGATTCTGAACCCCTGATTGTTTTTGATAGGTCAAAGACCTCTTTTCAGTGATATATCACTTCCTCTCTGGGCACCAGGAACGAAAGACAAAAGTTATGAAGAAAGGGTATGCGAAAAAAAATAGAGCAGAGTCTCTAAATAAAGGCAAAGAAAAACCCGAGAAGTGCCCAAAGAAGAATTACCGGAAGAGCCAAGAAAATTCTAAACAAAGTCTTAGCAAAATCTGCATCTTTCGAAAGAAACTCTTACAGAATTTAGGCTGTTCTCTATCTAAAAAGGATACTCTAAAGAATCAAAATCTATCAATTCTCTATCAAAATCAAAAGATCCGGATACCTTTCACCAATCCACGAAATTTCCAAACCCCTTAACCCGTCTTCCTCTTGAAAGAATGCCTAGGAAGAAGATCAGTGCCGTCCTTACTTAACCGGTGGAGATATCAATGCTTTACCAAGCCTATGATGAGAGCTGTTACACGACTGGCTTTTGAGCAATAATACAACTAGATTAGGACACTCTAAATACTTGAGTGATATGAGTGATCTGCTAGTAAGAAGCCTGGTCATGTATACTCTACATCTGAGAGTTGGAAAGTACGCCTTTTTCACTATGGACGTGACTGGAATCTAGCGACTAAAACCATCGATGTTCAAACTTTTTTCTAATACTTTCGAAAGATGTGATGACTTCTGATGAAGGCATAATAAAAGATTTGAGGATAGTGATATAGCCAAAACAGACGGTTTTGTTCGTGTGGTGTCGTTAGGTCGCAGGGCATCAAATTTGGTATAGCACAGAGAAGTTTTCGTTTAATTTATATTTTGCGGGGCCTAAATTTACTTTTAACTTTCTAATGTAGAAGGTGTAGGTTAACCTAGGGTCGTGCTTTTGAATGGTTTAATGAATTGAAGATCAAGTGGATAATTGTCTTTTATTTAAATTACCTGGATAAAAGATAGTAGTTGGTTTAAGCTAAAATCCTAATTGCGGAAAAATAAATAAAGTGGGAGGATGTTCGGAGTGTGCAGATCAGGGAAATGTTGACCAAGATATCAGTTTGGGTTAGGAAAAAGTAATTATGTTGATATTAAAGCTTGTGATTGAAATGGTGTAGATCTGGTTGGATGAGCCAATTACACAGAGTTTAAGCTAAAATCCTAATTGCGGAAAAGTAAATAAAGTGGGAGGATGTCCGGAGTGTGCAGATCAGGGAAATATTGACCAAGATATCAGTTTGGGTTCGGAAAAGGTAATTATGTTGATATTAAAGCTTATGATTGAAATGGTGTAGATCTGGTTGGATGAGCCAATTATACAGGCCTACTTATCTCTAAACTCTCAGAGTTCTCGTTGAGCAGTGAAAAGTATGTCACGTGGTTGTATAATTGAAACGTGACAATACCTCGGAGGTTACCCTTAGTAAAGCACTAGGTTTATTAGTGAGTTGATTTATAATCCTAACCCTCGTTATTAGTTTGGTTAACTGAATAACAACGTGCCGTGTTGATTGAACACTGATCACAAACGGAAGGAGTCCGTCGGGTTAAGTTGACAAAACCTTAAATGAAAACTAACAACCATTTCATCATACTAATGAGATCAAACCAAGACAAACGTTATATAGCGTTAAAGTTGATATACTGAAAGTAAAGCAGATAGAAACCTAACAGGTACATAGACAGTTGGTATGACTTAATCCTAGGGCAACAATCAAATAAGAACATGAAATAGGTTTGGATCATACAGTCAGGGCACTAGCTAGATCTTAACAGCTCCTAAGAGGTCTCTTTAGAACAGTCAATAGGTATACTAGGTTATTCATGTCTCAATTCCTAGGTTCCGTATCCTAAAAGCGCATTAAATGCCTCTCGGGAACTCCGTCCATACTAAGTTCATAGAATCTTCAGATACAGTATAACCAGGGGTCTTAGTCCTATGAAGTAGCTAAGTTTATATAGGTGGAAAAGTCCTGATCACAACCTAGGTTGGTCAATCCTTAAGATGCTAGCATACAAATCTATTAGACTTCCTAGTTCAGCATAATAACAATAACCGTACTAATTTAACATAATTACGCTAACCCAAACTTCTATCATAGCAACATACAGATTACTTAAGCTATCATGGTAGTATCGGAATGCATTATTAAACATAAAAGGTAAGGATACATGTTTAATACAAAAGACAAGCGTTTCGAATAAAAACCTGAAAAGGCCGAAGAAATCCGCCCGAGATCGCAGGGACTCGCCGGGATATCCTCCGGAAAATAAAATCTAAGCTAGCTACTACCAAAAACTAACCTAAAACTTGAAAATATAAAATGAATTGTTTGAGTGTGTTTTGAAATGGATGGAGAAGGCCCTTTAAATAGACTTGATTTTTGCCTGCAAACGGCTGGCAGGCCGTTTGGCAGGCCGTTTGCCAAGCCAGGCCGTCTGCTTGAGCCGTTTGCTTGGGCCGTTTGGCAGGCCGTATGTAGTGACCCGAACTTTTCCATGTTTATATATATTAATTGAGATTGATATTTACATGATTAAATGTTTCCAACATGTTAAGCAATCAAACTTGTTAAGACTTGATTAATTGAAATATGTTTCATATAGACAATTGACCACCCAAGTTGACCGGTGATTCACGAACGTTAAAACTTGTAAAAACTATATGATGATATATATATGGATATATATATAGTTAACATGATACTATGATAAGTAAACATATCATTAAGTATATTAACAATGAACTACATATGTAAAAACAAGACTACTAACTTAATGATTTTTAAACGAGACATATATGTAACGATTATCGTTGTAAAGACATTTAATGTATATATATCATATTAAGAGATATTCATACATGATAATATCATGATAATATAATAATTTAAAATCTCATTTGATATTATAAACATTGGGTTAACAACATTTAACAAGATCGTTAACCTAAAAGTTTCAAAACAACACTTACATGTAACGACTAACGATGACTTAACGACTCAGTTAAAATGTATATACATGTAGTGTTTTAATATGTATTTATACACTTTTGAAAGACTTCAAAACACTTATCAAAATACTTCTACTTAACAAAAATGCTTACAATTACATCCTCGTTCAGTTTCATCAACAATTCTACTCGTATGCACCCGTATTCGTACTCGTACAATACACAGCTTTTAGATGTATGTACTATTGGTATATACACTCAAATGATCAGCTCTTAGCAGCCCATGTGAGTCACCTAACACATGTGGGAACCATCATTTGGCAACTAGCATGAAATATCTCATAAAATTACAAAAATATGAGTAATCATTCATGACTTATTTACATGAAAACAAAATAACATATCCTTTATATCTAATCCATACACCAACGACCAAAAACACCTACAAACACTTTCATTCTTCAATTTTCTTCATCTAATTGATCTCTCTCAAGTTCTATCTTCAAGTTCTAAGTGTTCTTCATAAATTCCAAAAGTTCTAGTTTCATAAAATCAAGAATACTTTCAAGTTTGCTAGCTCACTTCCAATCTTGTAAGGTGATCATCCAACCTCAAGAAATCTTTATTTCTTACAGTAGGTTATCATTCTAATACAAGGTAATAATCATATTCAAACTTTGGTTCAATTTCTATAACTATAACAATCTTATTTTAAGTGATGATCTTACTTGAACTTGTTTTCGTGTCATGATTCTGCTTCAAGAACTTCGAGCCATCCAAGGATCCATCGAAGCTAGATCCATTTTTCTCTTTTCCAGTAGGTTTATCCAAGGAACTTAAGGTAGTAATGATGTTCATAACATCATTCGATTCATACATATAAAGCTATCTTATTCGAAGGTTTAAACTTGTAATCACTAGAACATAGTTTAGTTAATTCTAAACTTGTTCGCAAACAAAAGTTAATCCTTCTAACTTGACTTTTAAAATAAACTAAACACATGTTATATATCTATATGATATGCTAACTTAATGATTTAAAACCTGGAAACACGAAAAACACCGTAAAACCGGATTTACGCCGTCGTAGTAACACCGCGGGCTGTTTTGGGTTAGTTAATTAAAAACTATGATAAACTTTGATTTAAAAGTTGTTATTCTGAGAAAATGATTTTTATTATGAACATGAAACTATATCCAAAAATTATGGTTAAACTCAAAGTGGAAGTATGTTTTCTAAAATGGTCATCTAGACGTCGTTCTTTCGACTGAAATGACTACCTTTACAAAAACGACTTGTAACTTATTTTTCCGACTATAAACCTATACTTTTTCTGTTTAGATTCATAAAATATAGTTCAATATGAAACCATAGCAATTTGATTCACTCAAAACGGATTTAAAATGAAGAAGTTATGGGTAAAACAAGATTGGATAATTTTTCTGATTTTAGCTACGTGAAAATTGGTAACAAATATATTCCAACCATAACTTAATCAACTTGTATTGTATATTATGTAATCTTGAGATACCATAGACACGTATACAATGTTTCGACCTATCATGTCGACACATCTATATATATTTCGGAACAACCATAGACACTCTATATGTGAATGTTGGAGTTAGCTATACAGGGTTGAGGTTGATTCCAAAATATGTATAGTTTGAGTTGTGATCAATACTGAGATACGTATACACTGGGTCGTGGATTGATTCAAGATAATATTTATCGATTTATTTCTGTATATCTAACTGTGGACAACTAGTTATAGGTTACTAACGAGGACAGCTGACTTAATAAACTTAAAACATCAAAATATATTAAAAGTGTTGTAAATATATTTTGAACATACTTTGATATATATGTATATATTGTTATAGGTTCGTGAATCAACCAGTGGCCAAGTCTTACTTCCCGACGAAGTAAAAATCTGTGAAAGTGAGTTATAGTCCCACTTTTAAAATCTAATATTTTTGGGATGAGAATACATGCAGGTTTTATAAATGATTTACAAAATAGACACAAGTACGTGAAACTACATTCTATGGTTGAATTATCGAAATCGAATATGCCCCTTTTTATTAAGTCTGGTAATCTAAGAATTAGGGAACAGACACCCTAATTGACGCGAATCCTAAAGATAGATCTATTGGGCCTAACAAACCCCATCCAAAGTACCGGATGCTTTAGTACTTCGAAATTTATATCATATTCGAAGGGTGTCCCGGAATGATGGGGATATTCTTATATATGCATCTTGTTATTGTCGGTTATCAGGTGTTCACCATATGAATGATTTTTATCTCTATGTATGGGATGTGTATTGAAATATGAAATCTTGTGGTCTATTGTTACGATTTGATATATATAGGTTAAACCTATAACTCACCAACATTTTTTGTTGACGTTTAAAGCATGTTTATTCTCAGGTGAATATTAAGAGCTTCCGCTGTTGCATACTAAAATAAGGACAAGATTTGGAGTCCATGTTTGTATGATATTGTGTAAAAACTGCATTCAAGAAACTGATTTCGATGTAACATATTTGTATTGTAAACCATTATGTAATGGTCGTGTGTAAACAGGATATTTTAGATTATCATTATTTGATAATCTACGTAAAGCTTTTTAAACCTTTATTTATGAAATAAAGGTTATGGTTTGTTTTAAAAATGAATGCAGTCTTTTAAAAACGTCTCATATAGAGGTCAAAACCTCGCAACGAAATCAATTAATATGGAACGTTTTTAATCAATAAGAACGGGACATTTCAGTTGGTATCCGAGCGTTGGTCTTAGAGAACCAGAAAATTTGCATTAGTGTGTCTTATCGAGTTTGTTAGGATGCATTAGTGAGTCTGGACTTCGACCGTGTTTTCTTTAAAAATGATTGCTTAACATTTTTGTTGGAAACTATATATTTTTAACATATGAATATTATGTGATATATTAATCTCTTAACGTGTTTGATATTATGTGATAGATGTCTACCTCTAGAACAAGTCCCATTGACTCACCTAATAATAATGAAGAGTCAAATGTAAATTGGAATGATTTGTGGACTGATTCACAAGTTCCCGAAGAGGAACCGGAAGAAGAGTCGGAACCGGAAGAAGAATCGGAACCGGAAGAAGAATCGGAACCGGATGAAGAAATAGAACCGGTGGGGGAAATAATAAAACGGTTAAGTAAAAGAAAATCCTCAACCAACCGACCAAAGTTAATTATGGTCAATGGTGTTTCCGCCAAGGAAGCAAAATATTGGGAGGATTACCAATTCTCCGATGAATCGGATTCCGACGAGAATTCCGATGATGTTATAGAAATTACCCCAACTGAATTTAAAAAGGCAAAAGAAAATAATAAGGGAAAGGGCATAAAAATAGAGAAATCTAATTCCAACCCCGATGAACTTTATATGTATCGTCAACCCCCGAAGTCCTTAAGTTGTAACAATGACCCGGGAACCTCTAAACCACCAGGTTTTTCTAAACCAATGTGGACAACGACGGCTCGTATTAGGGGAACATCATATATCCCTAGAAACTTGGCAAAACGAACCAAAACCGAAGAAGAAGAAACGAGCGAGTCGGAATAAGATAGTTGTATTCGTGTGGTGTAATATATGTAATATAGTGTTCTTATGCTTTATGATATATGTAAAAATTGCTTGTATTAATAAGTATTTTTTTTTATGAAACTAACTCTTGTCTATTTTACAGTTTAAAAACACAAAATGGATAGACAACCCAATATATTAAGAGACCTACCAGGAGACATGATTGATGAAATCTTGTCTAGAGTCGGCCAGAATTCTTCGGCACAACTATTTAAGGCGAGATCAGTTTGTAAGACATTCGAAGAACGTTCCAAGAATGTCTTGGTTTATAAGAGACTTTCGTTTGAAAGATGGGGGATATCACATTGGGAAACCCATAAGTTACGATGTGTTTACTTTGACGCATATATTGCGGGGAACCCAAATGCTATTTTACGCAACGGGTTAAGAAATTATTTTGACTCAATATATCCGAATATTGGACTTCGTGATTTAGAAAAAGCGGCTAACATGCAACATAAAGAAGCATGTTATGCTTACGGATTAGTAATGTTCGCTTCTCACCAAAGTGAGAACAAGAACATCGGGCTAAAACTATTAAACAAAACGTTTCCACAAGTGACGGAGTCGGTAATTGGGGTAAGAAATGAGGTTTTTAGATTATTACGGGACTGTTGGACATTACGTAACCCTCGTCCCTTTGATGACGTTACAACACGCTGTCTTATCAACGGCCATAACGGTTATGTTGCACAAGACCAAGGATGGGAAGTAGTCCTAGTAAAACCAGAATGCATGACTTGTTTCTGGACGTATGAATTACGTGTCTTTATTGCCTTTGCCGAACGACTTGTGTACTAGCTAGAATTGTCTTCACAACTATCTTGTATCAAAGTTATTGTGTGCTATATTTCATGCTTTATGTAAAATAAGCGGTATTGTAAGTTTGTAAAATATTGTATAAAAGTTTGAACGCGAAATATTATTACAATCAGTTTTTCATATAGAATTGTAGTAGTTGAATTGTATATTAGCTACTAAGTATGAACTTAACGGGTAGGTACTACCCGAATTTAAACTTATAAAACGCTAATATGAAGAAAAAGCTTTTATAAATGAGTTCATATTATGCTACGAAATACTATTAACTACTCTTAATATTCTGTATGATTAACTTGTTCCATTTAACTATTTTGAAGGAAATGGCACCGACTACTCGACACACCGTGAATATGAATGAAGAGGAATTCCGTACTTTTCTAGCTTCAAACATAGCCGCAGTACAGGCTGCGCTACATACCAACAATAACCTTGGATCTAGCAGTACAGGAAATCGTGTAGGATGCACCTACAAAGAATTCACTGCCTGCAAACCTTTGGAATTTGATGGAACCGAAGGACCGATCGGATTGAAACGGTGGACCGAGAAGGTTGAATCGGTGTTTGCCATAAGTAAGTGTACTGAAGAGGACAAAGTGAAGTACGCTACGCATACCTTCACAGGTTCTGCGTTAACATGGTGGAATACCTATCTAGAGCAAGTGGGACAAGATGATGCGTACGCACTACCGTGGTCAGCATTCAAGCACTTGATGAACGAGAAGTACCGTCCCAGAACCGAGGTCAATAAGCTCAAGACAGAACTTAGAGGGTTACGAACCCAAGGATTTGATATTACCACGTACGAAAGACGATTCACAGAATTGTGCCTATTGTGTCCGGGAGCATTCGAAGATGAGGAAGAGAAGATCGACGCGTTTGTGAAAGGATTACCGGAAAGAATCCAAGAAGATATAAGTTCACACGAGCCCACCTCCATACAACAGGCATGTAGAATGGCTCACAAACTAGTGAACCAGATTGAAGAAAGAATTAAAGAACAGACTGCTGAAGAGGCCAATGTGAAGCAAGTCAAAAGAAAGTGGGAGGAAAACGGTGATAAGAATCACCAATACAACAACAACAGCAATTACAACAATAATCGCAACAATTATCCCAACAATCGCAACATCAATCGCAACTACAACAAACGGCCCAACAACAACAACAACAACAACAACAACAACAACAACAACAACAACAACAACAGCAGCAACAGCAACTACAACAATCATCCCAACAACAATAATAACCGCAACAACAACAACAATCAGAAGCAGCTATGCCAAAGGTGTGAAAAGAATCACTCGGGGTTCTGCACCAAATTTTGCAACAAGTGTAAAAGAAATGGTCATAGCGCGGCGAAGTGTGAGGTCTACGGACCAGGGGTTAATAGAACGAAAGGAACAAATGGTGTCGGAACGAGTAATGGCGGAGCAAGTAGTGTCGGAGCAAGTTATGCCAATGTAGTTTGTTATAAATGTGGAAAACCAGGCCACATTATTAGAAATTGCCCGAACCAGGAGAACACGAATGGACAAGGCCGTGGAAGAGTTTTCAATATTAATGCGGTAGAGGCACAGGAAGACCCGGAGCTTGTTACGGGTACGTTTCTTATTGACAATAAATCTGCTTACGTTTTATTTGATTCGGGTGCGGATAGAAGCTATATGAGTAGAGATTTTTGTGCTAAATTAAGATGTCCATTGACGCCTTTGGATAGTAAATTTTTACTCGAATTAGCAAATGGTAAATTAATTTCAGCAGATAATATATGTCGGAATCGAGAAATTAAACTGGTTAGCGAAACATTTAAGATTGATTTGATACCAGTAGAGTTAGGGAGTTTTGATGTGATAATCGGTATGGACTGGTTGAAAGAAGTGAAAGCGGAGATCGTTTGTTACAAAAATGCAATTCGCATTATACGAGAAAAAGGAAAACCCTTAATGGTGTACGGAGAAAAGGGCAACACGAAGCTACATCTTATTAGTAATTTGAAGGCACAAAAACTAATAAGAAAAGGTTGCTATGCTGTTCTAGCACACGTCGAGAAAGTAGAAACTGAAGAAAAGAGCATCAATGATGTTCCCATTGCAAAAGAATTTCCCGATGTATTTCCGAAAGAATTACCGGGATTACCCCCACATCGATCCGTTGAATTTCAAATAGATCTTGTACCAGGAGCTGCACCAATAGCTCGTGCTCCTTACAGACTCGCACCCAGTGAGATGAAAGAACTGCAAAGCCAATTACAAGAACTTTTAGAGCGTGGTTTCATTCGACCAAGCACATCACCGTGGGGAGCTCCTGTTTTGTTTGTCAAGAAGAAAGATGGTACATTCAGGTTGTGTATCGACTACCGAGAGTTGAACAAACTTACCATCAAGAACCGCTACCCACTACCGAGAATCGACGACTTATTTGATCAACTACAAGGCTCGTCTGTTTATTCAAAGATTGACTTACGTTCCGGGTATCATCAAATGCGGGTGAAAGAATATGATATTCCAAAGACTGCTTTCAGAACACGTTACGGTCATTACGAGTTTATGGTCATGCCGTTTGGTTTAACTAATGCACCAGCTGTGTTCATGGACCTTATGAACCGAGTGTGTGGACCATACCTTGACAAGTTTGTCATTATTTTCATTGATGACATACTTATTTACTCAAAGAATGACCAAGAACACGGTGAACATTTGAGAAAGGTGTTAGAAGTATTGAGGAAGGAAGAATTGTACGCTAAGTTTTCAAAGTGTGCATTTTGGTTGGAAGAAGTTCAATTCCTCGGTCACATAGTGAACAAAGAAGGTATTAAGGTGGATCTGGCAAAGATAGAAACTGTTGAAAAGTGGGAAACCCCGAAAACTCCGAAACACATACGCCAGTTTTTAGGACTAGCTGGTTACTACAGAAGGTTCATCCAAGACTTTTCCAGAATAGCAAAACCCTTGACTGCATTAACGCATAAAGGGAAGAAATTTGAATGGAATGATGAACAAGAGAAAGCGTTTCAGTTATTGAAGAAAAAGTTAACTACGGCACCTATATTGTCATTGCCTGAAGGGAATGATGATTTTGTGATTTATTGTGATGCATCAAAGCAAGGTATCGGTTGTGTATTAATGCAACGAACGAAGGTGATTGCTTATGCGTCTAGACAATTGAAGATTCACGAACAAAATTATACGACGCATGATTTGGAATTAGGCGCGGTTGTTTTTGCATTAAAGACTTGGAGGCACTACTTATATGGGGTCAAAAGTATTATATATATCGACCACAAAAGTCTTCAACACATATTTAATCAGAAACAACTGAATATGAGGCAGCGTAGGTGGATTGAATTATTGAATGATTACGACTTTGAGATTCGTTACCACTCGGGGAAGGCAAATGTGGTAGCCGATGCCTTGAGCAGGAAGGACAGAGAACCCATTCGAGTAAAATCTATGAATATAATGATTCATAATAACATTACTACTCAAATAAAGGAGGCGCAACAAGGAGTTTTAAAAGAGGGAAATTTAAAGGATGAAATACCCAAAGGATCGGAGAAGCATCTTAATATTCGGGAAGACGGAACCCGGTATAGGGCTGAAAGGATTTGGGTACCAAAATTTGGAGATATGAGAGAAATGGTACTTAGAGAAGCTCATAAAACCAGATACTCAATACATCCTGGAACGGGGAAGATGTACAAGGATCTCAAGAAACATTTTTGGTGGCCGGGTATGAAATCCGATGTTGCTAAATACGTAGGAGAATGTTTGACGTGTTCTAAGGTCAAAGCTGAGCATCAGAAACCATCAGGTCTACTTCAACAACCCGAAATCCCGGAATGGAAATGGGAAAATATTACCATGGATTTCATCACTAAATTGCCAAGGACTGCAAGTGGTTTTGATACTATTTGGGTAATAGTTGATCGTCTCACCAAATCAGCACACTTCCTACCAATAAGAGAAGATGACAAGATGGAGAAGTTAGCACGACTGTATTTGAAGGAAGTCGTCTCCAGACATGGAATACCAATCTCTATTATCTCTGATAGGGATGGCAGATTTATTTCAAGATTCTGGCAGACATTACAGCAAGCATTAGGAACTCGTCTAGACATGAGTACTGCCTATCATCCACAAACTGATGGGCAGAGCGAAAGGACGATACAAACGCTTGAAGACATGCTACGAGCATGTGTTATTGATTTCGGAAACAGTTGGGATCGACATCTACCGTTAGCAGAATTTTCCTACAACAACAGCTACCATTCAAGCATTGAGATGGCGCCGTTTGAAGCACTTTATGGTAGAAAGTGCAGGTCTCCGATTTGTTGGAGTGAAGTGGGGGATAGACAGATTACGGGTCCGGAGATTATACAAGAAACTACCGAGAAGATCATCCAAATTCAACAACGGTTGAAAACCGCCCAAAGTCGACAAAAGAGCTACGCTGACATTAAAAGAAAAGATATAGAATTTGAAATTGGAGAGATGGTCATGCTTAAAGTTGCACCTTGGAAAGGCGTTGTTCGATTTGGTAAACGAGGGAAATTAAATCCAAGGTATATTGGACCATTCAAGATTATTGATCGTGTCGGACCAGTAGCTTACCGACTTGAGTTACCTCAACAACTCGCGGCTGTACATAACACTTTACACGTCTCGAATTTGAAGAAATGTTTTGCTAAAGAAGATCTCACTATTCCGTTAGATGAAATCCAAATCAACGAAAAACTTCAATTCATCGAAGAACCCGTCGAAATAATGGATCGTGAGGTTAAAAGACTTAAGCAAAACAAGATACCAATTGTTAAGGTTCGATGGAATGCTCGTAGAGGACCCGAGTTCACCTGGGAGCATGAAGATTAGATGAAGAAGAAATACCCGCATCTATTTCCAGAAGATTCATCAACACCTTCAACAGCTTAAAATTTCGGGACGAAATTTATTTAACGGGTAGGTACTGTAGTGACCCGAACTTTTCCATGTTTATATATATTAATTGAGATTGATATTTACATGATTAAATGTTTCCAACATGTTAAGCAATCAAACTTGTTAAGACTTGATTAATTGAAATATGTTTCATATAGACAATTGACCACCCAAGTTGACCGGTGATTCACGAACGTTAAAACTTGTAAAAACTATATGATGACATATATATGGATATATATATAGTTAACATGATACTATGATAAGTAAACATATCATTAAGTATATTAACAATGAACTACATATGTAAAAACAAGACTACTAACTTAATGATTTTTAAACGAGACATATATGTAACGATTATCGTTGTAAAGACATTTAATGTATATATATCATATTAAGAGATATTCATACATGATAATATCATGATAATATAATAATTTAAAATCTCATTTGATATTATAAACATTGGGTTAACAACATTTAACAAGATCGTTAACCTAAAAGTTTCAAAACAACACTTACATGTAACGACTAACGATGACTTAACGACTCAGTTAAAATGTATATACATGTAGTGTTTTAATATGTATTTATACACTTTTGAAAGACTTCAAAACACTTATCAAAATACTTCTACTTAACAAAAATGCTTACAATTACATCCTCGTTCAGTTTCATCAACAATTCTACTCGTATGCACCCGTATTCGTACTCGTACAATACACAGCTTTTAGATGTATGTACTATTGGTATATACACTCAAATGATCAGCTCTTAGCAGCCCATGTGAGTCACCTAACACATGTGGGAACCATCATTTGGCAACTAGCATGAAATATCTCATAAAATTACAAAAATATGAGTAATCATTCATGACTTATTTACATGAAAACAAAATAACATATCCTTTATATCTAATCCATACACCAACGACCAAAAACACCTACAAACACTTTCATTCTTCAATTTTCTTCATCTAATTGATCTCTCTCAAGTTCTATCTTCAAGTTCTAAGTGTTCTTCATAAATTCCAAAAGTTCTAGTTTCATAAAATCAAGAATACTTTCAAGTTTGCTAGCTCACTTCCAATCTTGTAAGGTGATCATCCGACCTCAAGAAATCTTTATTTCTTACAGTAGGTTATCATTCTAATACAAGGTAATAATCATATTCAAACTTTGGTTCAATTTCTATAACTATAACAATCTTATTTTAAGTGATGATCTTACTTGAACTTGTTTTCGTGTCATGATTCTGCTTCAAGAACTTCGAGCCATCCAAGGATCCATTGAAGCTAGATCCATTTTTCTCTTTTCCAGTAGGTTTATCCAAGGAACTTAAGGTAGTAATGATGTTCATAACATCATTCGATTCATACATATAAAGCTATCTTATTCGAAGGTTTAAACTTGTAATCACTAGAACATAGTTTAGTTAATTCTAAACTTGTTCGCAAACAAAAGTTAATCCTTCTAACTTGACTTTTAAAATAAACTAAACACATGTTCTATATCTATATGATATGCTAACTTAATGATTTAAAACCTGGAAACACGAAAAACACCGTAAAACCGGATTTACGCCGTCGTAGTAACACCGCGGGCTGTTTTGGGTTAGTTAATTAAAAACTATGATAAACTTTGATTTAAAAGTTGTTATTCTGAGAAAATGATTTTTATTATGAACATGAAACTATATCCAAAAATTATGGTTAAACTCAAAGTGGAAGTATGTTTTCTAAAATGGTCATCTAGACGTCGTTCTTTCGACTGAAATGACTACCTTTACAAAAACGACTTGTAACTTATTTTTCCGACTATAAACCTATACTTTTTCTGTTTAGATTCATAAAATAGAGTTCAATATGAAACCATAGCAATTTGATTCACTCAAAACGGATTTAAAATGAAGAAGTTATGGGTAAAACAAGATTGGATAATTTTTCTCATTTTAGCTACGTGAAAATTGGTAACAAATATATTCCAACCATAACTTAATCAACTTGTATTGTATATTATGTAATCTTGAGATACCATAGACACGTATACAATGTTTCGACCTATCATGTCGACACATCTATATATATTTCGGAACAACCATAGACACTCTATATGTGAATGTTGGAGTTAGCTATACAGGGTTGAGGTTGATTCCAAAATATGTATAGTTTGAGTTGTGATCAATACTGAGATACGTATACACTGGGTCGTGGATTGATTCAAGATAATATTTATCGATTTGTTTCTGTATATCTAACTGTGGACAACTAGTTATAGGTTACTAACGAGGACAGCTGACTTAATAAACTTAAAACATCAAAATATATTAAAAGTGTTGTAAATATATTTTGAACATACTTTGATATATATGTATATATTGTTATAGGTTCGTGAATCAACCAGTGGCCAAGTCTTACTTCCCGACGAAGTAAAAATCTGTGAAAGTGAGTTATAGTCCCACTTTTAAAATCTAATATTTTTGGGATGAGAATACATGCAGGTTTTATAAATGATTTACAAAATAGACACAAGTACGTGAGACTACATTCTATGGTTGAATTATCGAAATCGAATATGCCCCTTTTTATTAAGTTTGGTAATCTAAGAATTAGGGAACAGACACCCTAATTGACGCGAATCCTAAAGATAGATCTATTGGGCCTAACAAACCCCATCCAAAGTACCGGATGCTTTAGTACTTCGGAATTTATATCATATCCGAAGGGTGTCCCGGAATGATGGGGATATTCTTATATATGCATCTTGTTATTGTCGGTTACCAGGTGTTCACCATATGAATGATTTTTATCTCTATGTATGGGATGTGTATTGAAATATGAAATCTTGTGGTCTATTGTTACGATTTGATATATATAGGTTAAACCTATAACTCACCAACATTTTTTGTTGACGTTTAAAGCATGTTTATTCTCAGGTGAATATTAAGAGCTTCCGCTGTTGCATACTAAAATAAGGACAAGATTTGGAGTCCATGTTTGTATGATATTGTGTAAAAACTGCATTCAAGAAACTGATTTCGATGTAACATATTTGTATTGTAAACCATTATGTAATGGTCGTGTGTAAACAGGATATTTTAGATTATCATTATTTGATAATCTACGTAAAGCTTTTTAAACCTTTATTTATGAAATAAAGGTTATGGTTTGTTTTAAAAATGAATGCAGTCTTTTAAAAACGTCTCATATAGAGGTCAAAACCTCGCAACGAAATCAATTAATATGGAACGTTTTTAATCAATAAGAACGGGACATTTCACCGTATCTGAGCCAGGCTAGCCGTTTGGCAGACCATTTGGCTTGCCTGGTCAACCCGATTTCCTGGATCGTAACTTGATTTCTTGTCTTTCACAGTTTTCGCTCTAGAATACGAAGATGGTGCAAAAAGAATCAAGAAAATCGGAGCTAAAATGAAGATTCTAGAGCGAAAATGGTGAAAGACAAGAAATCAAGTTACGATCTAGGGAACCAGGCAAGCCAAACGGCCTGCCTGGCTCAAAAACGGCCTGCCAAACGGCTCGAGTAAATGGCCCCTGCAAACGGCTTGCCTTGGCAAATGGCCCCTGCAAACGGCCTGCCAAATAGCCTGCCAAACGGCCTGCCAGCCGTTTGCAGGGAAATTTTAGGCTTATTTAAGGGGCATTTGTCATTCATTTCAACACACACTTCAATTCACTTCTTTCTCTCTCTTGTACAATATTAGTCATACTTTCAAGGTCTTCGACTCCGTGCGGGAAACCTAGTACCCAGAGAAGAACGCCTAAGATTGTATTAGGAGCGGTCTGGAGTCTTGAAGTTGTCACTTTTGTATTCGGAACTCGTTTAATCTACTGGTACTTCTATCCCTTGTCTTTATCTAATGTCTTCCATTATTATGCTTTGTGATATTGTTGCCATGATTAGTGAGTAGTTATCTTTAGTGTAAGTTATGACGTAATCAATTATAATGCCGAAATTATATTATGGTTTGTGTATGTTCTCAAAATTCTTTCCGATTATGCTTTGTACTCAATCGCTTTTCCAACTAATGGAACGTAGTTATTGGCTCTGTTATTGGGAAGTCAAGAACCCCGATTCAGAGTACACTATCTGTATCACCCCTTGGTAAGAGAAGTCTATCGGATACAATGTAAGTTTGACTGAGGCACATCAGTTGTAGTAAGTCCACCAAGCCTTGGATTCCGACTGAGGAATCTTTCGTAGTGAAACATCTAACTAGACCCCTAGTACATTGTCGGTCTTAGACCATGCTAGTGTAGTCACCAAGCATATAAACTTCGTGCGTGCACGCTGAAGCACAACGGTTGTTGTAAGCTGCACCTCTGCTAAGTAAGGCCATGGAACATGGTTAGTGTTTACTAGTACACTTCACCATAATGCGGTCTCAAGTATTGTACCCCACTTGAGGGATTCTTGATTAATTAAGGAACTGTTTGTTCGAACACATAAAGGATTGGACCGTTAGAATAACCGAACGTATTCATGGAAGTCAGCTTAACTTGGACATGGTGTTCTTTATGGTTGAACTCTTTCAAGGGCCTAACTATCTTTTAGACCAATCATTAACGAAAGCATTGAGACACATCACGTGTCTCGGATATGGAAAACCATGTATTCTATTATACTTAAAAAAATTTAGACCATTTTGGAATGTTAATATGTCACCCAACCGAGTTGCTCAATTGGATGAGCCGTCTAAACGTGTATGCCTGTAGTCAGACTGCACGGGCGTCGGGGGTAAGGGACGTTACTGTCTATTCAGAATCTTCAAGCCTATCACATTACCCAGTGACATGTCTTATGACAGGGGCGTTTAGGACTAGTGTAGTAAATACAAGGTCACTGCCTATCCATGAGCCAACACTCCATAATACCGGCAAAGTAACTGATGAAATCATAGCATGCACTTGTTTCAGCCTTATAGAATTATAAATTTTATCGCATTTACTTTACTTTATTTAGAAAACTCAAAATTAGGTAATCAAGCACTACTCCTGTACCTTAGAATTATCTTAAGTTTTACATATAGGTTCGATTCTACTGATATCTCAAAAATACGACTCTAGGTCATACTTCCCTTACTCACAATAAGGAGTAGTACGATTTAGGCCCCGCTAAATATAAATTTAAAACAAGTATCCTCCCTCTTGGTGGCAGACCCTGACGCATTGCGACCTAACGACATCGCACGAAATAAAACCGTCCGTTTCGACCATATCAAGAGAGAGACAAGTTTTTGGCGCCGCTGCCGGAGAACTGGTATCAGACAATACTGCTCTCTATCAAACTCATTCACAAGCATTTAAGTGGTGTCTAAGAAATACAATCATACACGGACTTGGTTTTCGGATTTTTCGAACAGTCTCCAATTATATTGAAAACAAAAGGATCCTACCTCTCCGTAGTCGGCCTGGCCACTTGGTTTGTTGAATACTTCGTGCGAAGCTCTGTTATCGAAATACCAGGGAATCAGTAGCAAGAACCAAAAAACATATCTATATTTAATATAATTAGAATACCTTAGCTTAGAATACCTTAGACTACTTTAGAACAAGATTACCTTAGACTATCTTAGATTACTTTAGATTAATCTCATATTTCCTTAGAGTAACTTAGGAACTAAGTTTATCTGCTTAAAATTTAAAACAACAAAGAGGCATACCCAGTGTATGACCCAAACCCGATCTAGACCAGGGCCGTTGTTATTCGTACCTAATCCAGACTCCATAATCTCTAAAGCACGCAAGGAAGCAAGATTCAGAAAACAAATGACGCTACGCGTTACTTTAGCAGAAAACACTAAACCCTTGATTGAAGGTCGAGGAGGACCGATCAGATTTCCGGAGATTCAAGGACACTCGTTCGAGTTAAAACATCATATTATACAGCTCATCCAAAATGACTGTCAATTCCATGGATTACCGAATGACGATCCAAATTCCCACCTTGATAAATTCATATCTCTTTCGAATTCCTACAAGCAGCCAGGGATAGGACAAGATATAGTCCGGCTATACTTGTTCCCCTATTCTCTCACTCATCATGCACAGACATGGTTCGAAGGACTGGAAAAAGATTCCATCACGTCTTGGACGGAGATGGCCACTAAATTTCTAACCAAATATTTCCCTCCTTCTAAACAAACCAAACTTAAGAACGACATCATTAACTTTAAACAAAGTTATGATGAATCTCTTTACACTGCATGGGAGCGATTCAAAACCATGCTGAAGAAATGCCCTAATCACCAGTTAGAACGGTCAGCCCAAATATGCACCTTCTACAATGGTCTTACGGTAAATCATAGGACGACGATCGATGCCGCCGCTCAAGGAAATCTGATGAACCAAACCGCAGACGGAGCATGGGAGTTGCTCGAGAACATGACAACGCATCATCATGATTGGAAGAGTGGTGAAACAACTTCATCATCTGCACCACACTTCGCACTTAATAATCAAACAGAGGCCATCAAATATCTCACAGACAAGATGGAATCTCTTGCCAAAAAACTCGAAGAATTGAAGACGCAGCCGCAACAAGTTAACCAGGTCCAGGCCTGTGTTAATTGTACCAACCCGCAACCCGCTGAAGAATATCAAGTTGAGTACGAAAACCCTGACGGTTCAGTCTGTTACGTTCAATACCCAGCTCGCCAATCAAATCCCGGATTCAATCAACAACCTAGGGTTAACCAATTCCAAAGAAACAACCAACCTTTTTGCTATCGTTACCCACCTTATCTACCCCAATAATCTCAATTAACCTACGATCAACTACTTCCACTCACTGGTCCACCAGATGAGGAAAATTCCCCAACCACCCAAATTACAAAAGTAGCCAACCCTACTCTCGGAACTGATGATCAGTTGACACAGTTCATCTAAGGACAACAATAGTTAAACCAGATAACTGCATCTAGACAAGACCAGACAAAAATACTAATGAGAAGTCAACTGGCTCTGCTCAAAAGTCCACAAACGCAGCTCGAACAATTATCACAAAGCCTTAAAACCCGACCCCAGGGAAGGTTACCTAGTAATACTATCCAAAATCCCCACATAGAGGAAGCTAAGAAAATGGACTCAGTAATCTCCGGAGAAGAACCACGGAGAAGGTCATCTAGAATCAAGAACAAATCGACGTATACTCAACAGTTGTCCACCGCAACTCCGGTTCGTGTACCCTACCCTTGAAGGTTGTAGGAGGAACCATCCAAGCTTGATTCCTTCAAACTTGATAGAAGATTCCTGGACACCGTGTCCAAAGTGCCTAATCAAAAGAGATATATCCGAAGGCTTCTCTCTACAAAGGAAAAGATACTAGATTCTAACAAAATTCCACTGAGTGAAGACTGTTCAGCAGTACTCAGAAACTCTCTACCACAGAAGCTAGGAGATATGGGCCGATTCATTTTCCCATGTTCAATCTACCAATCTGGAACCATTCATGCACTAGTAGATTTAGGAGCAAGTATCAACCTAATCCCCTACTCTCTCTCTATAAGAGATTAGAGTTAGGAGACTTGTCACAGACTAAAATGACAATCCAACTTGCCGATCATACAATTCGATATCCTAAGGGCATAGTTGAGAACGTCTTGGTGAAAGTCGACAAATTCTTGTATCCTACGGATTTCGTAGTGATGGACATTCAGGAAGACCTACACACACCAATAGTGTTAGGAAGACCTTTCATGAATATGGCTAGGACTGTCATTGATGTGTACAATCAGACCCTAATCTTACGATCACATGGGGAGAGCGTTACCTATAATATTGATCGACCTACCGATCTTTCTGGACAGACAGAGATGTTTGCTATTTCCACCAGACGGATCACTTCCAATGATGAGTCCCCACCACCAGCCAAAGATATAGAGATGGGTGTCGAGTCACAGTCTGTTGACGACCCAAAAATGGAAAAAGAGGATCCCAGCGAAGAAATAGAGGAAGAGAAAGAATCTGAAGAGCAAGAGGAAATGGATGACGTAAAAGAATTTCCTAGGATTTGGTTAGCGTGGATTCTTAATAGAATTTCTCATAGTTAATTCATTTGTTTCTAACAAATTTTTATTTTGTCCAATGTTTTCTTCATTATGCCACTTGTTGGATTCTGATCGATTAAAATCCAAATATGAAATTGAATGAAAATAGTTATTTTGCGGTGAACGGATACGTATATCGGTGGTTGTAAATAGGATAGTAAATGACTCTTGAATCAGCTTCGAAGAATGTACAATGTAACTTATTAAGGTGAAATCTAAATATTCCTCGGGTATTACCTACCCGTTAAAATATTTTCATCATTAACAGTTTGTACAAAAGAATTTTTAATTACGATCTTTATGAAAACATATATAAGTATATATTTTCTTCAGATGTAATCATGGATTTAATGAGTCAATATGATATTAAACTCATTTGATTTACCGCTAGAACAAGAATATATAATCTCTAAAATATTAGAGATTACATAATCGCCATGTCGAACGAAGATAAATGATGTAGAACGATACGTAGAATGATGATTATACTCGAGGTACATAATGAGATGTTGAGGTGTGTGATGCTGAAACTTGAGTTGTTGTGGTACTGGTATTGATGTTGGTGCCGGTGATATTGCTGAAGCTGGTAAATTTTTTTTTTTTGCACCATATTCTCCAAATTGATTACTCGAGCGCAAAGTTCGTTGACTTTTTCTATTATTCCAGGATGATTGTCGGTCGGAACGAGAGGATGAATAAGATTCTAGAATATGAGATAGTATATAATCGTGACGGGATACTCTGGAAATGAGAGAGAAAATGGTTTCTCGAACAGGTTCGCCGGTAAGTGCTTCATGTTCTTCGCCAAAAGGTGTGTTCGGTTGGTGGAAAGTATCGCCGTCTTCTTGTTTCCAATGATTTAGTAGACTACGAACCCCTCCTCAATTCATCCAGAATTGATGATGGCTGATTGGTTGATTCATTCCGGTTACCCTGTTTTCGGAGCTCAGTTGGATTTTCATATCGGAATAGCTGTCGAAATAACTATCGGAATAGCTATCGGAATCGGAGGGACTCGAACTGGTTGAGGGATTCATCTCGTACGATCAGATGAAGGATTTTTCGATAAGAAATAGATTATAGGATGTATATTAGTACCCTGGAATACATAATTTACATATACATATATAATACTAAAATTCCATAAGTTACGAAGGAATCTACGGAAGCTGTCAGGCAAAGTCTACAGTAGCAGATACGCTAAGATATGAATTTTGTCTATACGCTATTCATGCAGTCAATGCAGTAAAACGTGTCTAGGCTAACAATGATAAGCAGGTAATTTCCTAAGGATAATAAGTAGATAATTTTTGACACGAATGATAAGCAAAACTTTTGACATGCAGACACGGTCGAAGTCCAGACTCACTAATGCATCTAAACAACTATCAGTTAGACAAACTAATGCAAGACCTGGTTCGCTAAGACCACCGCTCTGATTCCAACTCTAATGACCCGTCCTAATCCATCTTGACGAATACATTACATTTGGTTACATTGCGAGGTACTTGACCCCTATATGATACATTTTACAAACATTGCATTCGTTTTTTAAAAGACAAACTTTCTTTACATCGAAAGTTGACGGCATGCATACCATTTCATAATATATACAATTATAATTGACTTAATAATAATCTTGATGAATTCAATGACTCGAATGCAACGTCTTTTGAAATATGTCATGAATGACTCCAAGTAATATCTCTAATATGAGCAAATGCACATCGGAAGATTTCTTTCATACCTGAGAATAAACATGCTTTCAAGTGTCAACCAAAAGGTTGGTGAGTTCATTAGTTTATCATAAACATTCATTTCCATCATTTTAATAGACCACAAGATTTTCATTTTCAGTTCTCATAAATATACGTCCCATGCATAGAGACAAAAATATCATTCATATGGATTGAACACCTGGTAACCGACATTAACAAGATGCATATAGAATATCCCCATCATTCCAGGACACCCATCGGACATGATTAAATCGAAGTACTAAAGCATTCCAAATTCCAGAATGGGGCTTGTTGGGCCCAATAGATCTATCTTTAGGATTCGCGTCAATTAGGGGGTCTGTTCCCTAATTCTTAGGCTACCAAGCTAAAAGGGGCATATTCGGCTTTGATCATTCAACAATATAATTTTGTTTCGATTACTTGTGTTTATTTCATAAAACAGTTATAAAAGCAGCGCATGTATTCTCAGTCCCAAAAATATATATTGCAAAAGCATTTAAAAAGGGAGCAAATGAAACTCACTCTACAATATTTTGTAGTAAAAATATTCATATGACGAAACGGGACAATGCGGGGTTGGATTTGGATTCACGAACCTATATCAATTGTATGTCTATTAAAACATATAATGGAAATCACATAATTTCCTTTATTAATTATATATTATTTATGTGTTTGTACTTTATATAAATTTTATACTAAATTCTATTAAAAACATATACTTCATTTATATTTATTATATCTTAACTTATATGTTATATATATACTACTTATTTTTTTTTTATTTATACTTATATATTTATTTACAAACAATTGTTCATGAATCGTCGGAAATAGTCAAAGGTCAATTGAATATATGAAACAGTTCAAACTTTTTGAGACTCAACATTACATAGTTTGCTTATCGTGTCAGAATCATATAAAGATTAAGTTTAAATTTAGTCGGAAATTTTCGGGTCGTCACAGTACCTACCCGTTAAAGAAATTTCGTCCCGAAATTTGATCAAGATCGTCATGGCTAACAATAAGAATGTTTTTCTGGTGAATATGAGCTGATAAATAGAGTATTATTACTGTTGAGTAATATGGATAACACAATTCGATTATGTGAAGAGTACGAGTGAAGCTATCACAAAATAGTGAAATGAATAAATGCAGATTCGTCTTGTCTTTTGACGTAGTCACTATTGAATTTAGAAAATAGGAGGCGTCTTAACTTTTGACGTGGGGGGTTGAATTCCGGAATTCAAGGGATTAAAGAAAATCTTCGAAATCTAAAAGATTTGATTCTTCGGCGAGTAAGGAAATTAAGATCTCTATAATTAAATGCGATGATCTGTCTCGATTACTACGTCTGATATTTCCATTATAAATTTTTCCTTTTCCGTTCCATTAGTTTTCACCACTTATATACTCAATTCCCAAATTCAAAAGATTTTGGAAATGCTTAATCCAGTTCTGATCCTTGTCCTTATCCTGACTGTTGCCGTAATCATTCTCCTTTTCCAACTTCCACTGGAGGAATCTGTTTTCTTCTACTTCACCCTTGAGGTTATAATGTTTTTAATTCTCCCGTGTCTTTATGTTGCGATAAA
The DNA here is from genome assembly GCF_046630445.1 of Rutidosis leptorrhynchoides. Lineage (NCBI taxonomy): Eukaryota > Viridiplantae > Streptophyta > Magnoliopsida > Asterales > Asteraceae > Rutidosis > Rutidosis leptorrhynchoides. The sequence continues at coordinate 279,817,331 of NC_092337.1, forward strand.
CATCGATATACACGGTGTATAGTTTCTGGGTTGTTGTTGGGTTTTATATATCCCTTTATATTTCGATATCCCTGCTTCTGTCTTTCATAATCATTGTCATCCACAGTTAATGCACTCTCCTATTTGCTGCGATTTATACCCCCATTTACACTTCCAAGCTTTTTTGTTTTTTTTTTTAATCCAGTAAGCACATCAAGTAATGGTCCAGAATTCTTAAGCATGGAACTTCGAATGAAACTTAATGTTCTAATCAAGAAAGAATGTAATAGCACGATTTGATTTGTCAAATTACCAGAATCACTGAGAATAGATGGAACTATCAGGAAAATATGTTCTTGATATGTTTAGAGATTAAGTAGAATGTAAGAGTCGTGTAACATGGCACATGATGACGTTATGATCTGTGAATCATCACGTTTCATTAGAAACTCAGCATGACTTACTGTAATATAATCACGTTGATCAAGTGTCATTATATTATACTAACTCATGCATCAATTCCCAACATTACTTCAATAACATTCATATTTTAAGCTTGAAAGTTTACCGAATATAGAAACTAACAGTCTCGATATGATGTAACACTGATAGCACGAAGAGATTATTGATTTCAGATAAGAATAGTTATGAAAATATTTTTAGAAATATGGAGGATATTTATAATGAAAGATACGATGATATTTTAGAATTTCTAATATCGAAGGATGGTGAAGAAAAATTTGTCCGCAAGAGTTTGGAATCAGAAGCGAGATATTCGCTAAAAATTTCATCAGAAACAGAATCATCAAAATTCTTAATGTACAAGTTTAGTCCTTGTGATTTGTTCAGCGACTCCTTCGTAGTTTGCTCAATCAGTTTTTCAGTTTCAAACTTTTTCTGAGCTTTGCCAACATACAATTCTTTATCATCAACTTTTGGCTGTTGAGGTCATTTACAGTTTTTGTTGCTTCATTCAACTTTTCAAAATTCAGAGTATTAATCTGCATACTGGGTGCTTTTCAGAATTTTAGAATGGAAGATCATAGTTCTAAGAGATAAATATTATATGGATACATATAAATGTTGATGTAGAAATGTTGCGAGATTCGAAATACTGATTGCTGATTCTTGGTAATTGGTATGGCAATTATCATTACAAAATGCGGATGAGTATATGATAGGGTATTAATAAATAAATATAGTGATTTATCGAAATGACTTACGTCAAAGAGTAGTAAAGTTGCTGATATGTTTACTTTTAATGTGGTGGGATATAAACAGTTCCCCGGTAATGAAGGCGAAAAGACGACGTATATATCAAGGTTATAATAAGGTTATTTCAAACGAAAAGTCGAAGTTAACTTGCTGGAGCTGTGACGAAACTGACTATTGTGAAAAAGAATTGAAATGTTATTTTCTGTAATAACAATGCCAAAGGAACTAGCGCAGATACGTGTTAAACGTTTACTCAGGTTCCGAGTGTTTTTAGGTGCATAACTATATGCATAAATCTTTTCTCTCGTATATGAAGTGCAGTTGGTTCGTCCTCTCGATTTAGGTGTTTTCAAGAATCATAAAAGTTTTGAACACAGATTGTAATCGTCAAGATGCAAATGAGGTTTAAGATGAAATCAAGTGGCAAACTTGAAGAATTGTTTAATTTCATATGTTATAATCAATATTTTAATTCATTTTAATTGTCTACTGTTGATAGTCCATAGTTCAAAGTCCACAGTTAGCAATTCAATAATTCATATATAGTTTAATATATAACATTCGAATTAATTAATATGTATCGTGACCCGTGTACATGTCTCAGACTCGATCACAACTCAAAGTATATATATTATTGTAGAATCAACCTCAACCCTGCATAACGAACTCTAGCATTACAGCATATAGAGTGTCTATGGTGATTCCAAATAATATATATAGATGCGTCGATATGATATGTCAAAACCTTGTATACGTGTCCCGATATTTAAAGTGCGTAAAATAAATAATAGAAATTAAATGACGATAAATTAAATGCGTAAAGTAAATAACAGAAATTAAATGACGATAAATAAAATTGCGATAATTAAATTGCGATAAATAAACTGCGATAAATAAATGTAACCAGTTAGCTAGGAACAGTTAGCTAGGATTTGGTTAGCGTGGATTCTTAATAGAATTTCTCATAGTTAATTAGTTTGTTTCTAACAAATTTTTATTTTGTCCAATGTTTTCTTCATTATGCCACTTGTTAGATTCTGATAGATCAAAATCCAAATATGAAATTGAATGAAAATAGTTATTTTGCGGTGAACGGATACGTATATCGGTGGTTGTAAATAGGATAGTAAATGACTGTTGAATCAGCTTCGACGAATGTACAGTGTAACTTATTAAGGTGAAATCTAAATATTCCTCGGGTATTACCTACCCGTTAAAATATTTTCATCATTAACAGTTTGTACAAAAGAATTTTTAATTACGATCTTTATGAAAACATATATACGTATATATTTTCTTCAAATGTAATCATGGATTAATGAGTCAATATGATATTAAACTCATTTGATTTACCGCTAGAACAATAATATATCATCTCTAAAACATTAGAGATTACATAATCGCCATGTCGAACGAAGATAAATGATGTAGAACGATACGTAGAATGATAATTATACTCGAGGTACATAATGAGATGTTGAGGCGTGTGATGCTGAAACTTGAGTTGTTGTGGTACTGGTATTGATGTTGGTGCCGGTGATATTGCTGAAGCTGGTAAATTTTTTTTTTTTTTGCACCATATTCTCCAAATTGATTACTCGAGCGCAAAGTTCGTTGACTTTTTCTATTATTCTGGGATGATTGTCGTTCGGAACGAACGGATGAATAAGAATCTAGAATATGAGATAGTATATAATCGTGACGGGATACTCTGGAAATGAGAGAGAAAATGGTTTCTCGAACAGGTTCACCGGTAAGTGCTTCAAGTTCTTCGCCAAAAGGTGTGTTCGGTTGGTGGAAAGGATCGCCGTTTTCTTGTTTCTAATGATTTAGTAGACTACGAACCCCTCCTCAATTCATCCAGAATTGATGATGGCTGATTGGTTGATTCATTCCGGTTACACTATTTTTGGAGCTCAGTTGGATTTTCATATCAGAATAGCTGTCGAAATAACTATCGGAATAGCTATCGGAATCGGAGAGACTCGAACTGGTTGAGGGATCCATCTCGTACGATCAGATGAAGGATTTTTCAATAATAAATAGATTATAGGATGTAGATTAGTACCCTGGAATACATAATTTACATATACATATATAATACTAAAATCCCATAAGTTACGAAGGAATCTACGGAAGCTGTCAGGCAAAGTCTTCAGTAGCAGATACGCTAAGATATGAATTTTGTCTATACACTATTCATGCAGTCAATGCAGTAAAACGTATCTAGACTAAGAATGATAAGCAGGTAATTTCCTAAGGATAATAAGTAGATAATTTTCGACACGAATGATAAGCAAAACTTTTGACATGCAGACACGGTCGAAGTCCAGACTCACTAATGCATCTAAACAACTATCAGTTAGACACACTAATGCAAGACCTGGTTCGCTAAGACCACCGCTCTGATACCAACTCTAATGACCCGTCCTAATCCATCTGGACGAATACATTACATTTGGTTACATTGCCAGGTACTTGACCTCTATATGATACATTTTACAAACATTGCATTCATTTTTTAAAAGACAAACTTTCTTTACATCAAAAGTTGACGGCATGCATACCATTTCATAATATATCCAATTATAATTGACTTAATAATAATCTTGATGAATTCAATGACTCGAATGCAACGTCTTTTGAAATATGTCATGAATGACTCCAAGTAATATCTCTAATATGAGCAAATGCACATCGGAAGATTTCTTTCATACCTGAGAATAAACATGCTTTCAAGTGTCAACCAAAAGGTTGGTGAGTTCATTAGTTTATCATAAACATTCATTTCCATCATTTTAATAGACCACAAGATTTTCATTTTCAGTTCTCATAAATATACGTCCCATGCATAGAGACAAAAATATCATTCATATGGATTGAACACCTGGTAACCGACATTAACAAGATGCATATAGAATATCCCCATCATTCCGGGACACCCATCGGACATGATAAAATCGAAGTACTAAAGCATTCCAAATTCCAGAATGGGGCTTGTTGGGCCCAATAGATCTATCTTTAGGATTCGCGTCAATTAGGGGGTCTGTTCCCTAATTCTTAGGCTACCAAGCTAAAAGGGGCATATTCGGCTTCGATCATTCAACAATATAATGTAGTTTTGATTACTTGTGTCTATTTCGTAAAACAGTTATAAAAGCAGCGCATGTATTCTCAGTCCAAAAAATATATATTGCAAAATCATTTAAAAAGGGAGCAAATGAAACTCACTCTACAATATTTTGTAGTAAAAATATTCATACGACGAAACGGAACAATGCAGGGTTAGCCTTGGATTCACGAACCTATATCAATTGTATATCTATTAAAATATATAATGGAAATTACATAATTTCCTTTATTAATTATATATTATTTATGTGTTTGTACTTTATATAAATTTTATACTAAATTCTATTAAAAACATATATTTCATTTATATTTATTATATCTTAACTTATATGTTATATATATATATATATATATATATATATATATATATATATATATATATATATATATATATATATATATATATATATATATATTACTTATTTTTTTATATTTATACTTATATATTTATTTACAAACAATTGTTCGTGTCAGAATCATATAAAGATTAAGTTTAAATTTGGTCAAAAATTTCCGGGTCGTCACAATATCTACCGAGAAGAAAGGCAACGAGAGCACAATTCAATAGTTCGTACTATTCTTGAGACAAGATTTTGTCGAGATCAGAAGATCATTTACTCTAAGGTCTACAACGCCTTAGCCGGATTCGCATTCTTTTCTCAACAAACCAACGAGCAATGCTGACTCTCATCCGGAAGCATATGGATCATTCCACCGAACGCCCGACTTATCACTCTGATTTGCAAATGATCGAGGATATTCACAGCTTTTTTGCTCTCTTGAAAAAAGATAATTTCGAAAACACCCCAGAGAGGCTAGTGATTTACGTAACAATTGATCACCACGCCGATCAAATTATCAAAGAGTTATAAGATGCAGTCACAGAGGAAGTAAGATGCAACAATCCATTTTCTCATCTTGAACCAGACCGAGTCAACATTGCCACCTATGTTACGAAGCAGATAGCACGTATCTTCCAAGGATGCACGGATCCTAGTTTCACATTCAAGGCCGGATGTAGGGAGATATACTCAAAGATGCTGACCTTAATGCTTAGGTCAGGCCCGCTCTTCACTTCTTTTCAGCTTCGCCTTTTGACTACTCTGTGCAAAGCTACAGACTCCTACTGCGGAGACCACCGATCAGAAGATTTTGAAATATTAATGATACAATTTCTGACACTATTTGAAGATCTCCGAAATGAGCATCCTATCAGAGAGATAATTACCACCAGCACTGCCTCAATGATCGACATTCATGGATCAATCAGCAGAGCAGTGGATCATATTCTTATTGGACTTCAAGATTTGTCACGAGCCGAAACAGCGCATTATCTTTCTTTCAGAAGATCTTCAAGAGATGTACCTGATCTGTTACCGCTTTTAGTCTGACACTTTCTCAGGATTTATCCACCAAGACTCACATTCCCTCGAGAAGACCAAGATCACAACTACCAAAGGGGAATGACTACTCTTTAAGCATCACTAAGGTCGAGCAAACGACTTTAAACAAAAGAGCTTCTCGGGAGGCAACCCGTGCAATAAAGTAGAGTAGAAGAATAAAGGACGACAAGTGAGCCGATGAATAAAGGAGGAAACTTCCAAGCCAGTCAGCTCTTCACAAGCAACCACGTCTGTTGGGGGTACCCTTTCTTCCCGCTACTAGCTCAAATTTTAAATTATGCCGCATCCTAAGCTTATCACTAAGTGTGGGATTCCAACCCAAATAAACATTAAACGAATAATCCCAAATCTTCAACTAAAACTCCTAAGTGTGAGATACACTAGGAACATTGAGGACAATGTTCGTTTAAGTGTGGGACGTTGATATAATCCTTTTTATGTTGTATCAAAATAACCCATTACAAAGATTCCAAGTTCTTAAGCCAAATTTCAAATTTTTAACAAAAGAAAGCCTTTTCGAAAAAGTATTTTTGAAAACCTGAAACGTTTGTAAATAAAAATAAGGCTTAAGTAAGGTGAAAATCTTGTTAGGACGAACCGAATCTCTAAAAGTGCATTGCATGACTAGGCATTATACCTAAATTGATTATGGTGAGGCACCCAAATAAGACCAGCATTCATCTTTAATGCTCTACTATTTTCTGTTGAGAGTGCCGATGTTTGTGCTCGGAATCAGAACTTGCTTTAGATCTACATTTCCAAGTATCGAAATGTGATTCGGTTATAATCAGAAGAGCTAGCCATTTGTCAAAACAACTCCCTCACACTTCCGCTACTTCTACCACACCACCTCATCCATATTAGGGATGGCATCGGGTCGGGTTTAGGTAATCCCGGACTCGGACCCGATTAAGAAACCCCGCCCCAAACCCGGCCCGAAACCCATCGGGTCCTCATTTATTTACATACTATCGGGTTTCGGGTTTTCTCACGGGTAAACGGGTATACCCGATTAGTCATTTTGTATCTATTTCTTAATAAGTTACCAAATCAAACTATCGAAAAATAACTTAAATACTTCATGTTTAAAGTATTATAAAATATCACAAACAAGAAGTTGATTGAAAAGTCTCTAAAATACTCAAATACTCAAATACACAAAATATAAAAAATATCACATTTCGAAAACTTGTTGTATATGATTATATTGAATAAAATTATACTCATTTTCAAAATAAATAAAACTTTCATACATTAACAATATAATACTAATACTAAAATTTTACATGAAAATTATTATTAAAATTCCTCGGGCCGGGTATACGGGTATGCGAGTCGGGTATACGGGTCGGGTGATCGAGTTTGTATCCAAAACCATACCCGAACCCGGAAATTCTTTTGTAACCATCCCCATACCCAGCCCATGATCCGACGGACTCGGACCAACCCCGATCAATTATAACGGGTTTCAAGTTTTCCCATCGGATAAGGGTCATTTTGCCATCCCTAATCCATATCATCTTTACTATCACTCGAAAACCCAGAAAAATGAGATTCTTTCCGTGAACCCGATGTTACAAACTTCTCAAGTATCACGGCAAAGGTATTGAAAAAGTTTACCAGCAAAAAGTTTCTAGAGATGAAATCTCTAAAAAAAAAATGTTGTTTTAAAAGTTCTGAGAAAAGGAGCAGAACTTATAGAGAGAAACACCGAAGAAGAACTTGACCGCAAATACCTTCAAAAAGAAGAATGGTTCAAAAGTGCTTCTCAAAAATACCAGCACTCCTATCTATCTTAAATTTTCCGAATTAAAAGTCTTTTGGGACTATGTTACCCTTTTCACCCCTTAAAACAACTTCACTACCACTCCAAAATTCCTTTCCATCGTTGACAAATGACCTAGAAGCTATGGTTACTATCGTTTCCACATTAGTAGCAAGGATTTGAGTCTTTATCAAGCCTATGAAGAAGAGTACAACATGACTGGCTATTAGTGAAATTTATTTCTTAGATCTATAGGAAACCTTAAACACTTGAGTGATTTGAGTGACCCGTGAAAGTCAGCCTAAGTCATGTAACCTCCTTGCATGCTTGCAGAGATAGTTTCAACCCTAACATAGATGACTCATCTTATCTTTCGCTCTTATAATAAAAAGCGAACCGCTTAGGCTATTAGAAAAGAAACTCCGAAAAGAATTTCTCGAAGTAAAAACGAGAAGTTTGCTTGAGGACAAGCAAAGTCTAAGTGTGGGATATTTGAAATCGGCTAAAAAGTCACGTTTTCACCTCGGTATTAAGGCCCAAAAACTATAAAGTTCCAAAATTTATCGCCAAAATACCTGCTTCGTCAGTCAATATTGATGAACAAATAATTACGAAGACGGTGCAAAAACAATCAAGAAAATCGGAGCTAAAACGAAGATTCTAGAGCGAAAACGGTGAAAGACAAGAAATCAAGTTACGATCCAAGGAACCAGGCAAGCCAAACGGCCTGCCTGGCTCAAAAACGGTCTGCCAAACAGCTTGAGTAAACGGCCCCTGCAAACGGCTTGTCTTAGCAAACGGCCCCTGCAAACGGCCTAAAAAATAGCCTGCCAGCCGTTTGCACGAAAATTTTAGGCTTATTTAAAGGGCATTTGTCATTCAATCCAACACACACTTCAATTCACTTCTTTCTCTCTCTTGTGCAATATTAGTCATACTTTCAAGGTCTTCGACTCCGTGCGGAAAACCTAGTACCCGGAGAAGAATTCCGAAGATTGTATTAGGAGCGGTCTGGAGTCTTGAAGTTGTCACTTTTGTATTCAGAACTCGTTTAATCTACTGGTACTTCTATCCCTTGTATTTATATAATGTCTTCCATTATTATGCTTTGTGATATTGTTGCTATAATTAGCGAGTAGTTATCTTTAGTGTATGTTATGACGTAATCAGTTAAAATGCCGAAATTATATTATGGTTTGTGTATGTTGTCAAAATGCTTTCCGATTATGCTTTGAACTCAATCGCTTTTCCAACTAATAGAACGTAGTTATTGGCACTGTTATTGGAAAGTCGAGAACCCCAATTCAGAGTACAATAGCTGTGTCACCCTTTGGTAAGAGAAGTCTATCGGATACAACGTAAGTTTGACTGAGGCACATCAGTTGTAGTAAGTCCACCAAGCCTTGGATTCCGACTGAGGAATCTTTCGTAGTGAAACATCTAACTAGACCCCTAGTACATTGTCGGTCTTAGACCATGCTAGTGTAGTCACCAAGCATATAAACTCCGTACGTGCACGCTGAAGCACAACGGTTGTTGTAAGCTGCACCTCTGCTAAGTAAGGTCATGGAACACGGTTAGTGTTGACTAGTACACTTCACCATAACGCGGTCTCAAGTATTGCACCCAGCTTGAGGGATTCTTGATTAATTAAGGAACTATTTGTTCGAACACATAAAGGATTGGACAGTTAGAATAACCGAATGTATTCATGGAAGTCAGCTTGACTTGGACATGGTGTTCTTTATGGTTGGAACTCATTTAAGGGTCTAACTATCTTTTAAACCAATCATTAACGAAAGTATCGAGACACAACACGTGTCTCGGATATGGAAAACCATGTATTCTATTATACTTATGAAAGTTTAGACCATTTTGGATTCTTAATACGTCACCCAACCGAGTCGCTCAATTGGATGAGCCGTCTGAACGTGTATGCCTGTAGTCAGACTGCACGGGCGTCGGGGGTAAGGGACGTTGCTGTCTATTCAGAATCTTCAAGCCTATCGCATTACCCAGTGACATGTCTTATGACAGGGGCGTTTAGGACTAGTGTAGTAAATACAAGGTCACTGCCTATCCATGAGCCAGCACTCCATAATACCGGTAAAGTAACTAATGAAATCATAGCATGCACTTGTTTTAGCCTTATCTGAATTACAAATTTTATCGCATTTACTTTACTTTATTTAGAAAACTCAAAATTAGGTAATCAAGCACTACTCCTGCACCTTAGAATTATCTTAAGTTTTAGATATAGGTTCGATTCTACTAATATCTCAAAAATACGACTATATGTCATACTTCCCTTACTCATAATAAGGATTAGTACGATTTAGGCCCCGCTAAATATAAATTTAAAACAAGTATCCTCCCTCTTGGTAGCTGACTCTGACGCGTTGAGAACTAACGACATCGCACGCAATAAAACCGTCCATTTCGACCTTATCACATACTAATTATAACTCGTTCACGTTTTAAATGATATTATATTTTGAACTTTGTTATGTTTGTTACGATGATGTGTTAATCGTGTTTTGAACTTTTGTAACACGAAATTCAAAATGTTGAACTTAGGTGTATGTGACTTGTTATGTAATATGTGTTTTGTCATTTATATGTTTTGCATTTAGTCGATACGGTTCGGATGGCCGAATTCACTATCTAAATTTTCGGATATCCGAAATTCAAATATTTGAAATTTCGAATATCCGGTTTTGCCCACCCCTAATGAGCGCTACTTCAAATCCATTAAAGCAGACACAGGGCCGCACCATCAGTGGCATTAGCAAACCCAAAAACCGCACTACCCAACAGCCCAGTGAATCACCTAAAGGTTCGCCTCTTAAGGAGGCTAACTCATATATCATTGTTAAGTCCAAAGTCATAACTTAGGTAAGTTACATTTAAGAAGACAAAAATTGAAGTCCTGAATTCCACCGCATTTTTAATAAGTAAAGTTGTCGATCATAGATTGCGCAACATTTTTACATAGGTATATTTTCTGCTTGTAATAGTACATAAGATAGAGGGAGGGAGAGAGAAACATTAGTCTTACAACGATTTTCATTTCTAATTCCTGTTACACTTTTTCTTATCTTCCCTTTCAAGTTCAAATGTGTCGTGACATGACCTAAAGGATTAAGGATTTGTGTTTGATCAATTTGGACCCCTTGGTTAGACCAAGTTTGGGTCAGGATTATAACCTTTATTTTCTCTACCGTGACTAGTTACACTAGGACCGAGCATGACCGGTACTTGTAACTTGTGTACCTCTACATAGAAGAAATATGAAAAGTACTATTCTTTCGGTCCCTTATTTTCCACACATCTTTTTATCTTATATACATATACATTAAGAGTATAAAAGAACACCATCTTTTTATTACTATATATACTAATTCACGTAAATGACATTCAACAGGGGACCGCCAAGTACCCAAAATCACTGTTATACTGTAGCACCTTTTTTTTACCCTTGATATTTGTTACTTTTTGCTGGTCTACACCACCAGCCTTGCCTTACCAGAAACTCCCCATCACGACCACCAACTTTCAACCACCACCAATACATCTCCTGCCACCACCACCGCCACTATACCTCATCCAGATCGTAAAAAACATGAAAAAAAAAATGTAGTACAAAAACAGATCTAAAACCATACAAATGATGGATCTAGACATAAACAGACAAACTCAATGTAAAAAAAAATCATAAACTCGATCATGAATAAATTTTGTTACTTGCCATACATTCTTATGAACTACTACTAAAAAACACGGTCAACCACCACCGATGGCCGCTTCGGGGAACAAGCACTGTCGGTAACCACCATCACCAACGAGATCTGAAAAAAAGTTAAACGTCGTTAAAACACGAAGATGCAATTAAAATACAAAAAAAAAAGGATATAAATGCAAAACGAAATCAGATGTGAAAAAAACTCATATCTGAAGATAAATAATCAGATCTAATATAACTCTAAATAAAACAATAAATAAGCTAAGCATTCTTTAGTTAAAACAATAAAAACACCTATGTTAAATTTTTTTAATAAAAATATTATAAATGAATATAAAAAAAATATATCAATCTATAGATCTGTAATATGTTTAATTGGTAACGGTTGTGCGAGATTGCGTGAGGTGGAAGCTGGCGGAGGTTGTAGTGACCAGGAAAATTTCGACTAATTTTGAACCAAACTTATGATACGATTTCATAACTTTGACACGATAAGAAAAGTCTATTAAACCGAGTCTCAAAATTTGTAAACTATTTATATGGATTCATTTACCCTTTGACTGTGCTCGACAATTCACGAACAACTATTTGTAATTAGATATGTGTGTATATGTATAGATAATAATTGGAGGTATAATTTGAAATATTAAATGTTGTTGTTATGAAATATGATATTATAATATTTAGTATTTAAAAACATATCTATATATAAATAAAAATATATTAAAAATAAATATTAAATAATTGTAATACTCGTTGGACGTTTCGATTATTATTTAGAGAAGTTTAATTCGAACTTATATGATTTTAAAATAAATGGTGATCCGAAAATGAGTTTTATAAATTTTAGGCTTGTTAATAATATATTTAGAAGATGTTTGTTAAATTTTAAAATTTTTATATTTTACTTGGGGTTGGGAGTTAATGTAATTTTTTATTTCATAGTTAATGATCGAATTTTATACCATAATGATCAAAATAAATAAATATAGTTAATCTAAAAAGTTGGGATTTTTTTTCCGAAGACTTTTATCCGCCACTGATTTATCAACGGAGCACGAATTTTAGTCCGTAATTGAAATAGTAGACGACGGCTAACAATTTACACGTTTTATATTTAAATTATATTATAATTATTATTATATTATATTGTTGCTTTAGTTTGTTAGGATCCGTGAACTTTAATTGTATTTATCACCTAAAAGCATATACAATGCATATTATTGAATTGAGGACAGTGGTTGATATTATTGTGTTGAGATTACTATATTTCTTGTTTTCATCCAACCACTACACTATTATAAATATTATATATCTCCTACTCCATATATAGAATATACATAATACATATATACATCAATATGAAGAACCCACCCATCTGTCTATCTGTGTGAGTCTTCATCCTGTTTAGATCACCACCATCTCCTTTCTTAATGAAACCCATTTCATTGTTTCTTTGATCCATCACCTTTTGAAGATCACGACCATGAACCACCGGTTATTCACCACCACCTTCACAATATATTTTCCGCTTCATCAACACTACAATAAATCATGTTGTGTTCGTTTATGTTTAATCGATCACCACCTCCACCTATGTGAACACAAACCATCCATCTAATTCCATTCCATTTTTCTACAACCAATGAAACCCATCAACTTGTTTCTACTTCCATTTGTCGACAACCTCTCCACTAAACCATCTAGCTCCACTACCTTGAAATTCATAAAACCACCATCCACATTACTTAATCGATCAAAAACCCAACTCGTCATCGTTATTTTTCATCATGTACAATCACCCTAAAACCCATTTAGTTACCATAACCACCACACAAACACCCGTTCCTATTTCCTGTTTCTAACCGAGAATACCTACCACCAAATCACTACCACATCTATTACTATTCCGGTTATGATCTTGATCAACCATCTATTATTAACACGCCTATCTTAAGGCTCGATGAATCCAAACCTGTTGGGATTTAACAAGTTCCATTATACTTAAAACCATTTAAGAATCAATTAAAAACGGAAGCGTGTAATTATAAATTTTTACTTGTTAAACTTTAACCATTTAAAGCTAAATCCCAATTAGGATCAAGTTTTGAATATATATATGCTTACAAACTAAAGAAAGTTAAAAGGATTATACCTCCTCAAAACTTATGTTTGAGGGCTGCAAAACCTTGAATGATGATGAAGAAAGTGATGAAACCAAGCACCAAACTATCACCTTAACACCCTTGCTTTGTTGTAAACCTTGGACACCTTCAAACCCAAGCTTAAAACCACTTTGTTTATGCTCAAAATCGACCAGCTGCTGCTGTCCAAAATGGGCAGAAACTTTGTGAAGATGATGATGAAATTATGCCTCTAACTTGAAGCCTCAAGTGTGCTATACCCCAAGCTTTCAATCACCAACACTTTCCTTTGTTTGGTTAGGATTTAGGACACTTATTTGCTAGAACACCAAGCTCAAGAACCTCTCTTTTTCCCTCACCAAATTCGGCCAGCAGCATTCAAGTGAAGAATGAGAGAGTATTTTTGGTTCTAAGTTCAAGTCTTGAGTCAAAATCTCGGTTATATGAAACTAGCATGCACATGAGGGAATGTGTTCTTAAAAGTAACAAAAAAATGCATGTGTTGGACATCCTAGGAGTCCTAAAACCGTCCACCACCAAGGGGTTTTAAAAAAAAGAGTTATTTTTTAAAACTAGTTAAAATACCATGCATTTTATTAAGTTACTTGCATATTTTATAAAACCATTTATAAAATATAACACAATGTAATTATTTAAACCTTTAAATAATTAAATATAAATTATCCAAATAATTTATCTCAAGTGATAATATTTTAGAAAACCCATTTTCTAAAATCCAAGTGTCGCGTATTTATTTAACGATTCAATCGTCAAGATTAAATACAGTTAAAGTGTCGGTAAGCTTGTTATTAGGTATGACCCGACTTGGATCATAACAGGTTAGCCACATTAATTTAATATGTCTCTCGGGCATACGAAATGCCTTCAATCTCCCACTTGCACGAGAAACATAAGAAATTAATGCAAGTGATGGATACAGCCTAACACACCGTCCATCACCCCTAATATGTTATGACATTGTGCCATTCAATAACATCATCCCTTTCGAGTTCCCTTCTCGAATATGAATAGGTGAATCTTTCATTATATCCTTTCATCCTAGATGTCATGTCAAATCCAAGAGATACAGAGTGACCACTCTCTTATAGACTCAACTTTATCAGGCCTTAGACATCTTACTCTCAACGAATAAGAGGGACAAATTCCATCTTGACTACATACGTCCTAGATACACACTTTGTATTATACCTGAGCTCTTCCTTATGTACTACCATATTTCAGAATAGCGAAGGAAAGAGTCAAGGCATAATACTCGGTGAATATCAGGACCCAATATGTATCTCAGGTCAGAGGATACGATGATATTCGCCTTTACTCAAGATTACATGTGATCAACCACAAAGGCTCCATACAGTAAATCTTGAGAGCGGGTCTTCCAATATTTGTATCCCACAAATATCTATGAACCTTGGCAGCAACCCTGCCCCACATTCAACCTGTGAATGTATACCAATCCAAGTTCATAATAGTCTAAACCTCACACTCATTCCCACAAATGTGATCGACTACGGAATTTAGAATAATAGCTTATTCATGGATAACCAATATTTGTATCCCACAAATATCTATGAACCTTGGTAGCAACCTTGCCCCACATTCAGTCCGTGAATGTATACCAATCCAAGTTCATAATAGTCTAAACCTCACACTCATTCCCACAAATGTGATCGACTACGGAATTTAGAATAATAACTTATTCATGGATAAAATATGCAAAATAGGAACTTAACTCAAAAATAAATTAAACCATAATTATATTAATGAGTTTGAACCACTTCGTCCTGTTACAATACTTAAAACAGATCATGACCAATCACTAGAATATCGAAGCCCTAATGCACAAACATGTCCTTCATGTTTTGCTCCATATAAGAGTTTCGTGAGTGGATCCGCTATGTTATGATCTGTGTGAATTTTGCGAATACATATCTTTCCCTTTTCAACTTCATCCCTAATGTAGTTGAATCTCCGCTCAATGTGACGGGTCTTTTGGTGAGCACGAGGTTCCTTGATTTGAGCAATCGCACCTTCGTTGTCACAAAAGATCTCAAGAGGGCCTTGAATGGTAGGAACCACTCCTAAGTCGTCGATGAATTTCTTCATCCATGCAGCTTCCTGAGCTGCCAATGAGGCGGCAATGTACTCCGATTCTGTAGTGGATAATGCAACAACATCTTGTTTTGAACTCTTCCAAGAGACCGTACCTCCATTTAATGTAAATACATAACCGGATTGTGATCGAGAATCATCTCGATCAGTTTGGAAACTCGCATCCACGTAACCTTTTACAGCGAGTTCCTCCTCACCAGACCCGTATATTAGAAACATATCCTTAGTCCTCCTAAGGTATTTCAGTATACTTTTAACAGCAATCCAATGACTGTTTCCTGGGTTGTTCTGGTATCTACTTGTCAAGCTTAGAGCGCATGACACATCCGGTCTAGTACATATCATTGCATACATGATAGACCCAATTGCAGATGCGTATGGGACTTTCTTCATTCTATCTTGTTCATCTTTCGTGGTAGGACACTGAGATGAACTGAGAACGGTTCCTCTTTGAATAGGTACCAAACCTTTCTTAGAGTTTTCCATCTTGAACCTTTTCAAGATTTTATCAATGTATGTACTTTGACTTAAACCTATCAATCTCTTGGATCTATTCCTATAGATCCCTATCCCCAATATGTATTGTGCATCTCCAAGATCCTTAATGGAGAAGCAACTCTTTAGCCAAGTTTTGACTCCTTGCATTGTGGTAATATCATTCCCAAATAATAATATATCATCCACATATAGTACAAGGAACATGATAGTGCTCCCACTAGCTTTCTTATATACACAAGCTTCATCACCATTTTTAATGAAGCCAAATTTCTCGGCTTCCTCATTAAAACGATGATTCCACATTCTAGATGCTTGTTTCAATCCGTAGATTGACTTCTTTAACTTGCATACCTTTTTAGGATATTTTGGATCAACAAAACCTTCAGGCTGGACCATATAGACATCTTCCATAAGATATCCATTTAGGAAAGCGGTTTTGACATCCATTTGCCATATTTCATAGTCGTAGTGAGCAGCAATGGCAAATAATATCCTAATAGACTTTAGCATTGCCACTGGCGAGAAAGTTTCATCATAATCAACCCCTTGAGTTTGAGTGAAACCTTTTGCCACAAGTCTAGGTTTATATGTATCCAAGTTTCCATGTATGTCGGTTTTCTTCTTGAAAAGCCATTTGCAATCAACTAGCTTAGAGCTAGGAGGTTGCTCAACAAGTTCCCACACTTGGTTTTCATACATGGATTGCATCTCGGCGTTCATGGCTTCCTGCCATTTATCTTTATCAATCCTTGATAAAGCATCTTCGTAGTTTGTCGGTTCATCCAAATCAACCGTATAGCAACCATCTACGAGAAACCCATATCTCTCGGGAGGATTACTAATCCTACTAGATCTTCGAACGTCTTGTGTATTTTGATCATCCATTTGATCACTATCAACATTTTCATGTTGAGTGCTAGTGTCAACCAATTGTGTATCATCTACTTGATCTTGAACCTCTTCAAGATCTATCTTCCTTTCACTATTTCCTTCCATTAGGAACTTAGTTTCAAGGAATTCCGCCTTCCGAGCAACAAATACATTCTGCTCGGATGGATCATAGAAATAGTATCCCATATCATCCTTGGGATATCCTATGAAGATACACTTCGTGGATCGAGCATTCAACTTATTAGGGACGTAACGCTTAGGATAAGCTTCACATCCCCATACCTTTAAGTATGATAGAGATGGAGGTTTACCAAACCACATCTCGTGAGGAGTTCGTTCCACTTTCTTGGTTGGGGCCATATTTAAAATACGGGCCGCGGAGCTTAGACAATAACCCCAAAATGATAGAGGCAACGAGCTTCTTGCCATCATAGATCGAACCATATCCATTAGGGTTCGGTTCCTCCTTTCGGAAACTCCATTAAGCTGGGGTGTTCCGGGTGGAGTAAGTTGTGAGATAATCCCACAACTCCTAAGATGATCTTGGAAGGCATCGCTTAGGTATTCACCTCCTCTATCGGTACGAAGTACCTTAATTGTCCTATTGAGTTGATTTTGTACTTCGTTTTGATATTCTTTGAATGCTTCAAACGTTTCGTCCTTGTGTCTTAATAAGTAGACATATCCGAAACGACTAAAGTCATCAATGAAAGTAACAAAGTATCTTTCACCATTCCTAGTCATGGTTTAAAGGGTCCACATACATCCGAATGTATTAATCCCAATAAATCTTTAGCCCTTTCATAGGTCCCTTTGAAAGGTGCTTTGGTCATCTTGCCTTGTAAACAAGACTCACATACTTCAAACGAATCCATTTCATTTGATTTCAAAAGTCCATTCTTTTGAAGTGTATGTATTCGGTTCTTGTTTATGTGACCAAGGCGACAATGCCATAAGTAGGAATCACTCAAATCCCTTTTGATTTTCTTGGTGCTTGTATGGTACAATGAGCTACTAGATGATGTGTCATCATGAACCAATTCATAAATTCCATTTGAAGGTGAAGCCTTGAAATAGAATACATTATCTAAATAAATATGGATATCATCATTAACAAAATTAAGATAAAACCCACATTGTTTCAAACGGGAAATGGAAATAATGTTTCGACATAAATCGGGTGCATACAAAACATCTTTCAAAATAAGTTCCAAACCACTTGGAAGCTTTAACACAAAGTCTCCTTGAGCCTTCACTTGCACTTTGGCTCCATTACCCATGTAGAGACTCGATGTTCCCGTTTGCTTGCTACTTCTTTTGAACCCCTGCAATGAATTGCAAATGTGAGTTCCACATCCAGTGTCTAATACCCATGTATTAGAAGAAGTAATACTAAGCTCTATATATACCATATATATATTACCTGAGGTTTGCCCTGCATCCCTCTTCTCCTTCAACTCCTTAAGGTAGACCGGACAGTTTCGTTTCCAATGACCCATCTCACCGCAACCGAAACATGGGTCTTCCTTGGGGTTTGCCTTCTCGGCTACCTTTTGCTTCTTAGCCTTGTTCTTGGTTGGGGTAACCATCTTCCCCTTCCCTTTGCCTTGATGGGCGGGTCCTTTCCTCTTAGCCACCTTTGGCTTAGAGGCGTTACCTTTGGATCCACCTTGATCGATTGCTAACACGGGTAAAGCCCTTTTACCCATGCTAGTTTCGGCCGTTCTAAGCATACCGTGAAGCTCACCTATGCTCTTATCCATCCCATTCATATTGTAATTAATTACAAATTGATCAAACCTTTTTGATAGGGAGTTAAGGATAAGATCGGTGGCTAACTCATTAGATATGTTTAGGTTAAGACGGTTTGCACGATCGATAAGGCTTTTCATCTTAAGTACATAAGATGAAACCGATTGGGTATCGTCCATACGACAAGCATGTAGCACCCGAACCGTTTCGAAGCGCTCGACACGCGCTTGTTGAAGGAACATCTCCTTCAATTGCGTTATCATGTCGTATGCACTATGATGCTCGAAATCCTTTTGGAGTTCGGGAATCATAGTCCCAAGCATTAGGCATGAGACTTGAAGGGAGTCGTGGCAATACTTATCGTAAGAGGCCATTGCCTCCACATCATTCTCATCCGGTTGATCGGGAATGGGGTCCTCAAGTACATACGCTTTATCCTCTTGTTTGAGGACAATCCGAAGATTGCGGAACCAATCCATAAAGTTGGTATGGTTGAGTTTGTCTTTCTCTAAGAGAGACCTTAATGATAGGTGGTTTAGGTTAAGTGGTGCGTTTGGAATGTTGTTGTTGTTATTGGCGGCCATCTACAAAATTAACAAAGTTCGTTTAAGTATCGATTTTAATTTAACATTCAATACCCTTTAAATCAAATTGAATTATTAAATTCTAGAATCCAACGGTAAACCAAATTTCGGTTAGGTGACCTTCATCCCGCAATTTGATTTAGCTAGGTAGTCAATAAATGACAATTGCAATCCATTTGCAACTTCTAGAGTATGGGATCATGCAATCCTTTTGCATGGCATATTTATCCCATCAACGCCTATTTGTTCCTCATGCTTCGGTGACCCTAAGTTCATGATTCCCAAATCAAGTCGTCCTACTTGTATAGACTTGTAAATTTAACATACAAGTGGTTAGGTGACCTTTATCCCACAAGCATGTGAAATTTACCTTAATCATATTAGTTTGCTCATAACGGTTAGGTGACCTTTATCCCATCATGAGTTCCCTAATACTTTTAAGTGTCACACAATAGGATGGCGTTAAACTTGTTTACCTTGTTTGTAAAAGGGATTTTAAGTTTTCGTTAATTCTAGTTTGAGAAAACTTTTATGCCATACACCAACATGCATTTAGTGTATGGTACTTGTGAAAAACCAATTTCATGTCTTGTAATTGAGCCAATTACTTGATATAAACCATTTTATATACGTTATCCTTTTCTTGTTCTTAATAACCATTTATTAAGGGTTTTGGTTGCTATTTTAATTTAACCATTTAAATTGCCGTTTTGCATGTACTTAGAACGTCTAATTTAACCAATTAAATTGTCGTTTTGTTTGTTGTTATCTTGTGATTAATTGTATCAACCAAACATACAAAACAATAATCATACAAACAACCACACATGCAAAATAAGCGTGTTCACAATCTAGCCATTTTGGTGGACATTTGTTTAGCCGAAAACAAATGTCACCGGGTTAAGGGGTAATAATACAAAGTAGGAGATTACAATCTCCCACTTAACCTTGCATCCAAATGCTCCTTGTGTTCTTCAAGTCTTCATCATCTTGTTCTTCATTTTTACAAAATATGTATCCTAATACATTTTTATCTAGAAAATGAAATACAACCTATTCTATTTTACATACCAAATGTAAAACAAATTACATAGCCAAAATAATAATTATTACATGCCAATTGAATGAATAATATTACATACCAAATGAATATAACAAATCAACCAAATATAACATGCAATCAACACAAGGTCAAGGCTAGGATTGTGAACTTTAACATGCAACAAAATATGACCAAATGATAGAGCTCAAAACCCAATTTTGAACCCTAATAAATTCGGCCATAATGAAGTACCCACCCAAAACCAACAATTTTTGCATTCTTCTTTCATGCATGTACTTAGAATGCAAATATAGTGGGTTTAAAACAATAATTCGAAGCATATTTCAACAACTTCGGCTCTAGATACCATTGTTGGGATTTAACAAGTTCCATTATACTTAAAACCATTTAAGAATCAATTAAAAACGGAAGCGTGTAATTATAAATTTTTACTTGTTAAACTTTAACCATTTAAAGCTAAATCCCAATTAGGATCAAGTTTTGAATATATATATGCTTACAAACTAAAGAAAGTTAAAAGGATTATACCTCCTCAAAACTTATGTTTGAGGGCTGCAAAACCTTGAATGATGATGAAGAAAGTGATGAAACCAAGCACCAAACTATCACCTTAACACCCTTGCTTTGTTGTAAACCTTGGACACCTTCAAACCCAAGCTTAAAACCACTTTGTTTATGCTCAAAATCGACCAGCTGCTGCTGTCCAAAATGGGCAGAAACTTTGTGAAGATGATGATGAAATTATGCCTCTAACTTGAAGCCTCAAGTGTGCTATACCCCAAGCTTTCAATCACCAACACTTTCCTTTGTTTGGTTAGGATTTAGGACACTTATTTGCTAGAACACCAAGCTCAAGAACCTCTCTTTTTCCCTCACCAAATTCGGCCAGCAGCATTCAAGTGAAGAATGAGAGAGTATTTTTGGTTCTAAGTTCAAGTCTTGAGTCAAAATCTTGGTTATATGAAACTAGCATGCACATGAGGGAATGTGTTCTTAAAAGTAACAAAAAAATGCATGTGTTGGACATCCTAGGAGTCCTAAAACCGTCCACCACCAAGGGGTTTTAAAAAAAAGAGTTATTTTTAAAACTAGTTAAAATACCATGCATTTTATTAAGTTACTTGCATATTTTATAAAACCATTTATAAAATATAACACAATGTAATTATTTAAACCTATAAATAATTAAATATAAATTATCCAAATAATTTATCTCAAGTGATAATATTTTAGAAAACCCATTTTCTAAAATCCAAGTGTCGCGTATTTATTTAACGATTCAATCGTCAAGATTAAATACAGTTAAAGTGTCGGTAAGCTTGTTATTAGGTATGACCCGACTTGGATCATAACAGGTTAGCCACATTAATTTAATATGTCTCTCGGGCATACGAAATGCCTTCAAAACCCCCATCAAACAATTTACTGCTATACGGAGTATATTTTTTCTGTTTTAAAACCCGTCTCCGATATACACTGCTTTCCTATAACGAGCTAAGAACACCACCACACACCCACTGTGTTTGAACAACACAAACAACCCTAAACCCGTCATATTTTTTTATATATATTTTTATTTTATTCTTCTTGTTTCATTCGCAAACAACCACAACACTGAACTAATACTACTATTGCAGCTGCTATTCTGTTTATGTGTATTATCCAGCACCAAACCGCCACCCTCCTCCACTCCTTCAAACACCGGTTATCATCTTTAACCCCCACCATCGTATGTCTTCTATATTACTGCATATATTTTACGTTTACTGCTGATTAAACGAACAAAGAATGCGGAAAGATGATGATGTCGAGTGCTTTAAGGTATTGGAATGAACCAATTATTCTCACAACCTAAAAGTTAGAAGTTTTGTCAAGTTGGATAAATTAAATATGTATATACAGCACTTTATCAAATGTTTGTATGTGGAATTAGTTGCAACTTCATGGCCTACACCTATTTAAAAAAAAAAGGGACGATAAAGATAGAGACATAGATAGATTTGAATAAGATTGCAAATGGGATACAGGTGTATGGCACGACTTATTACAAGAATGAGAATGGATTTTATTAAACAAAAAAAAACGTAACACACTGAAGTATATATCTTTATATATCTTCATACAACTCGTTTGTTTTTATTTATCCACATCTTTAATTGGGTTTAGTAAATTGTTAGGCTTGCTTAATTCAACAACTTAGGCCAAAGTGGTGTTAATTATTGGGCTATGTTATGGATATGATAAGGAAACACGAAAACGATAGATTAAGGCGATTAAGGCATGGTTGTTAATGGTTATGATAATGATACGAAATTAATGATGATAGTAAAGATGATGATAGGATGATGGAGACGATTATGAGGTGAGTTGATGATATTGATATAGATAATAATGATCAATGATGATCATGTAGTGTGATTATGATGATGACTAACGGATGATGGCGAAGTAGATGGATGTATGGATGATGATGAAGATAAAGAAAGATGAAGTGATTGTGATGATGCGTATGTGATTGAATGATGAAGATGATCATAATGATGGAGATGTTATACGAAGAGGAGCTGTGATGATCATGATTCAAGAGAAGGATGATGATGTATTATACGGGTTATATTATTAACAGTTGCTTTAAATAGGAAAAAATCAAAGATAGCTGAATGGTTTGATTTGGTGTTCGGGTATTCGAGAGGTCGTGGGTTCGAGTCTCGTATGCGACAATTCTTTTTAGGATGGCTTTTGAAAGGGTATACATATTTCATTATTATTATTATTATTATTATTATTATTATTATTATTATTATTATTATTATTATTATTATTATTATTATTATTATTATTATTATTATTATGATTGTTAGTGTTGTTATTATTATTGTTATTATTAATGTATAAATATTATTATTATCACTTGCATAAGTATTATAATTATTATCATTATTATTATTACTAATACAAGTAGTAAATATAATTTATTATTATTAATACGATTATAATTACAAAAATAAATATTATTATTATTATTATTATTATTATTGAGTTAAGTATTATTATTACTAATATACTACAAATTAAAATTATTCTCATAAATATTAGCATTGTATCATTTTTAGTACTGTTACAGTTATTAGTAACAAAAGTAGTATTAATATGATCATTGTTATTAGTAATGTTAATATTAGAAATTATTATCATTTTTTTTATACCAAAAATCGTTATATTGATATCATTACAACTACATAATTATTAATATTATTACCATTTTTAATACCAGTATCATAAATACTATTAGGATTCTTATTATAATAATTATTATTATAAATAATGTTATTATCATAAGCAAATACAACTTTTATTTACTATTATTAATGTTATATATTATTATGTATATAAAAATATACTTATAAGTAATATTACATATAAGTATGAATTAATTATATTAACAATCTCTATATGAATATTCATATATATAACCAATTAAGTATTTTCAATATATATATATATATATATATATATATATATATATATATATATATATATATATATATATATATATATATAACTATATAAATAATAATCATTTTTAAATATATATACAAATTAAATATATAATAAATAAAGTTAAAATATATGAAATTGTTCGATTTCGAGTATGTGTTTTAATATATATACAAATGATATAGGTTCGTGAATCAGGGTAATCCGAGGCCAACCCTGCATTTGTTCAATATAGTCATATGTATTTTTACTACAAAATACATTAGGTGAGTTTCATTTGCTCCCTTTTTACTCATTACATTTTTGGGCTGAGAATACATGTAAATGCTTTATTAACTGTTTTACAATATTTATATGTGTGAGTTCATTTGCTCCCTTTTACTCTTTATATTTTGGGACTGAGAATACATGCGCTGTTTTTACAACTACTTTACTAAATGCTTTTGAAATATATTTTGAACTGAGAATACATGAACTGCTTTTATAAATGTTTGACGAGATAGACACAAGCAAAACATTCCTCGAATGAATTATTATGCAGACAGAAGTTCTGTGGATTATTATTGAATTAGTTGGACGTTATAATTGCCACTAATTGTTGTGAATATTTCCCCTGATTATTATTGCTTGGTAACCGAAGAATTAGAAACGGGTATGTCCCTAATTCACGCGAATCCTAAAGGTAGCTACCGGGTTTAACACCCTCACCCAAAATGTTCACTAGACGGAAGGGCTAGTGGGCGTGGTGTTTAGTACTTCGAATTTTATATGATTATTATACAGACGAGATGTTCTGTTTTGGGGATATTATTATGCGCATTATATGTTAAGGTCGGTTACCAAGCCAAGCTATGAAAGTAATGAAAAGTGAATGTTATGTATCGAGAGAATGATTTTATACACAGGTTATGTGTATGATATTTTTGTGCACAAGATATGTGTACGGTTACCAAGATTTATGAAAGATGATTTCGTACACGAGAAAAGTGTACTGTATTTAAAAGATATCGCATGTACATTACAGGTGGGTATAGGATTCGGGCTCATTTGTACCATGCATGATTTAAATCTTGTGGTCTATCAAAATGATGAATTTTATTGATTTATGATAAACCTATGAACTCACCAACCTTTTGGTTGACACTTTAAAGCATGTTTATTCTCAGGTACGAAAGAAATCTTCCACTGTGCATTTACTCAATTTAAAGACATTACATGGAGTCGTTCATGGCATATAGAAGTCAGTATCATCGCGATGGTACCAGATGTTATTGTATTCGTTCCGGAAGATTTTGGATGGGGTATGACATGTGGTATCAGAGCGGTGGTCGTAGCGAACCAGGTCTTGCATTAGTGTGTCTAACAAGTAGTTGTTAGGATGCATTAGTGAGTCTGGACTTCGACCTAGTAGTTGTTAGGTTATACTAATGAGTCTAGACTTGAACCTGGTCTGCATGTCAAAAATTTTGCTTATCGTTCTTTGTCAAAAAAATATCTACCTATCATTTTCAGTCTCGATACGTCTTATTGCAATTATTGCATAGATGGTGTACAGACAAATTCATATCCCATCACATTAAACATTGTCTGACACGTTTCCTTAATTCCCTCCATAATCTACGGGATCTTCTGTACTATATTTAGATATTCTATGTAATTAGAATATCATCTGATATCCGAAAATCATTTCATATTGAATACCCTTTATCTAACCGTATGAAATGGAACTCACCACTAGTTCAAGTTCCTCGGATTCCGATATGGATTTCCACTCGAGCCACGAAAGCAGTGTCACCAGAATGAATCAACCAATTATCCATCCCCAATTCATCCGATGGATTCGTAGTCGACTTAACCAATGGAGAAGCGAAGAAGGCGATCCTTTCCACCAACTGAATTCACATCTTGGCGAAGGACCGGAAGCAATTACCGGTGAACCTGTCCAAAATACTATTTTCTCTCTCATCTCCAGGGTATCTCGTCATGACTATATACTATCTCGAATTTTAGATCTTATTCAACCGCTCGTTCCGACCGACAATCATCCCGAAATAATAGAAGAAGTCAACGAGCTACGCGCTCGAGTAATCAATGTAGAGAATATGGTGCAAAACTTACCAGCTTCAGCAACATCAACAGTACCATCACCACCACTAATAGCAACATCCGCATCCCACACCTCAACAACACAATATGTCCCTCGAACATCAACATCATACGCACCATAGATACCAAGGAGTACCAACAACAATGAAAGATGAAGTATTGATCCATAACTTCATTGAAGAAATATTCTGCGAAGAATATGTGGTTCCTAATAGTTTTAGAGATTACTTATTCTAGCTCAAACCGAAAATCATATGAGTTTAATATCATATTAGCTCATTAAATCCATAATTATATCTGAAGAAAATATATATGTAAGTATATTTTCATAAAGATCATAATTAAAAATTCTTCTGTACAAATTATTAATGATGAGAATATTTTAACGGGTAGGTAATACCCTAGAAGTATTTAGATTTCACATTAATATATTACACTGTACATTCTTCGAATCTGATTCAACAGTCATTTACTATCCTACTTACAACCACTTGCTTTCGTCCTAAACCTCATTGTATCTTGACGATTATAATCTGCGTCCAAACATTTCATAATTTTTGAAAACACCTCAATCGAGAGGATGAACCAACCGTACTTCATCTATGGAAGGAAAGATTTATGCATATAGTTATGCACCTGAAAAACTCTCGGAACCTGAGTAAACGTTTAACGCTTAGCTATGCAAATTCCTTTAGCATTATTATTACCGGAAATAACTTTGCAATCTCTTTCCAAATTAGTCAATTTTGTCACAGCCCCAGCAAGTCAACTTCGACATTTCGTTTGAAAAAACTTTATTATAATCTTGATATATATGCGTGCTCTTTTATTGTTATCGGGGTACCTTTTATATTCTACCATATTACCATCAGCGTTTAATCATCTAAAAACACAATTCTCCTGAAACCACCTCGGATTGATAACCGACGATTCAGATATGACTGCATTAAATGCAGAGGAAATAGTAAAATTATAGATGGCCTAAATGGCCAAGAGTTTGATGATAAAGAATGGAGTGTTAGGAACGCTCGATAGAAAATTTGGTACTGAAAAACAGATAGAGCTAACCATGATGGAGACCAAGGACAAAGACAAGGACCAAACCCTATATTCAAAGAATCCAGGTAATTCTGAATCCGCTGAAATCTTTAGAGAATATCTTGTTCTGAAGTCATGTTAAAATCTTGCAGAAAATTTTTCTTCACCAACCTTCGAACTTAGAAATTCCAAAATATCATTATAAATATCTTCGATATTTCTGAGGATATTTTCATAAATAGTCTTGTCCGAAATTATCTACCTCTTTGTTTTTCCGTATTTCATTATATTGAATACTTCTGTAAAATCTAAGTATAAATTATGAATGAATTGTGGAGAAGTGTTGGGAATTGAAGCATGTGTTAGTATAATATAATGACGCCCGGCCAACGTGATTATATTACAGTAAGTCATGCTAAGTTTCTAATGAAACGTGATGATGGTTCATAGTAGATCTTACCCTCATCATGTGCCATGATACATAACTCTTTCATTCTACTTAACCTCTAAACATATTAAGAGATTATTTTCTTGATAGTTCTATCCTTACCGTGATTCCAGCAGTTTGCTAATTAATCATGATATTACATTTTCTTTCTGATTAGAAGATTTTCTTAAATTTCTTGAATTCTGGAAATCCGCCATGACTACGTCAAAAGTTCAGACAAAACTTTTCACTCTTTTGTGATAGCTTCGCTCGTACGCTTCACATGATCGAATCGTTTTATCTATATTAATCAATAATGATAAAACTCTAACTCATATTCGCCATGAAAACATTTTTATTGTTAGCCATGACGACCTCACTCAAATTTCGGGACGAAATTTCTTTAACGGGTAGGTACTGTAGTGACCCGGAAAATTTCGACTAATTTTGAACCAAACTTATGATACGATTTCATAACTTTGACACGATAAGCAAAGTCTATTAAACCGAGTCTCAAAATTTTTGAACTATTTATATGGATTCATTTACCCTTTGACTGTGCTCGACAATTCACGAACAACTATTTGTAATTAGATATGTGTGTATATGTATAAATAATAATTGGAGGTATAATTTGAAATATTAAAAGTTGTTGTTATGAAATATGATATTATAATATTTAGTATTTAAAAACATATCTATATATAAATAAAAATATATTAAAAATAAATATTAAATAATTGTAATACTCGTTGGACGTTTCGATTATTATTTAGAGAAGTTTAATTCGAACTTATATGATTTTAAAATAAATGGTGATCCGAAAATGAGTTTTATAAATTTTAGGCTTGTTAATAATATATTTAGAAGATGTTTGTTAAATTTTAAAATTTTTATATTTTACTTGGGGTTGGGAGTAAATAATTAATGTAATTTTTTATTTCATAGTTAATGATCGAATTTTATACCATAATGATCAAAATAAATAAATATAGTTAATCTAAAAGGTTGGGATTTTTTTCCGAAGACTTTTATCCACCACTGATTTATCAACGGAGCACGAATTTTAGTCCGTAATTGAAATAGTAGACGACGGCTAACAATTTACACGTTTTATATTTAAATTATATTATAATTATTATTATATTATATTGTTGCTTTAGTTTGTTAGGATCCGTGAACTTTAATTGTATTTATCACCTAAAAGCATATACAATGCATATTATTGAATTGAGGACAGTGGTTGATATTATTGTGTTGAGATTACTATATTTCTTGTTTTCATCCAACCACTACACTATTATAAATATTATATATCTCCTACTCCATATATAGAATATACATAATACATATATACATCAATATGAAGAACTGAAAGGATCCGAAACTAATCATCCGGACATCGTCCATATAGATTAAAAACGAATTACAATAGTTGATAACATCGCGAGGTACTTGACCTCTATATGATACATTTTACAAACGTTGCATTTATTTCTTAAAGGCAATCTATTATTACATCGAGAGTTGACATATTAGCCTAACATTTTATAACAACCAAATGATCTAATCTGCCATTTTCATAACAATAGTCTTTAATGAACTTCAATGACTCGAATGCAACGTCCTTGTATCATAGCTTAAATGGTCCCAAGTAGTATCCTTAACATGAGCTAATGCACAGCGGAAGACTTAATTCGTACCTGAGAATAACATGCTTTAAAACGTCAACATAAAGTTGGTGAGATATATAGGTTTGATGCTAGCAGCGTTATAACAATGGACCACAAGATTTCGTATATAATCATTTCAATAAAAATATTCTAAGTGGTTGAGCACTTGGTAACCATACTTAACATTTAATCACGTCGCATATTCCCTTTAATATGAAATCTTACTACACCGTACCAAGGTGTAGTCGCAAAACGAAGTACTGTGCAACCGTTGAATACTGGTCGTCCAGTCCGGTTGGGGTTGTCAGGCCCGATAGATCTATCAACAGGATTCGCGTTTACAATACCGCTGTAAATAACAGTTACCAAGCTACAGGGAAGTATGCCAGTGGTACAACTCAACGTAGAATATATTTTTCAGTTACTTGTGTCCATAACGTAAAACATAAAATACATGTATTCTCATCCCGAAATATTTAGAGTTTAAAAGTGGGACTATATACTCACTGTTGTCTCGAAGATATATATATTTTTGACTTGGTCTTCCGGTTGATATCACGAACCTATCCATATATAATATATCAATATATTTTCATTTTAAACAAACATCTCGTATATATATTTATAATACTTTTAATACTTTGAATAATTCCTTAGTCCGTAGTTAGCGTTTCGATGTTAGTAATTCAATTTTAATGGTTCATTTTTAGATATTTAATATACCCGCAATAAATAAACCCCCAACGAAATAAATAAAACTCCCATAAAACCCCATCGTATATGTGTTGGTCGAGATTAATCTTGACCCATGGTACCGGTGTTGTCAAATGACGTGTTGCGTACATAAAGTACCGGTGTTGTCAAATGACGTGTTGCGTACAATCATGGGATCTTATGATTAATCTTCTCGTGTTGTTTACGGGTGATCCTGAACCATATGAAATTGAATTATGAGTACATATATATAAAATATCATGTTATCTTAGAAATATGTGATTTATATCTTTTTTTCCAATTGATCCCGTAGTTGAAATGATCTAGGATAACCAATTTTGTTTCGGTCATAGTTTCTTCGTTACAAGTCCGTTTTCGTTGATTCAAATTGCCATCTTCTTGGATCGAGTTCTTCTTTAAGACTATGAACTGTAAATACCTTGGTTTGTATTCAAAATCATACGGCATAAGTGAAACATTAGTGAAACATATGAAGTTAAACATTTTGTTACAAAAAAAAATCATTTAATGACCATTTTTCTAAAAATACTTATACTTTGAAAAACCAAGTTTTACCTTATTAAATTAGCATATATTTAAGTTATATTACAGGTCTTGAAGTATTTTAAAAGTTAAGTTAGAAGGATCTATTTAGTTTGCAAACAAGTTTGAAAACATTCAAACTATGTTCTTGTTGTTAAACTTTTGTACCACAAAATAAGATAGCTATATATATATGAATCGAACAAGGTTATGAACATAGATTCTACCTCAAGTTCCTTGGATAAGTTTGCTGTAAAAGAGGAGTAAGAAGCTAGAATCAAAAGGGTGATAGAAGTGGATGAAAGATTGGAAGTAAGTTGGTGTTCTTGGAAGGTTTTCTTGAAGTGTTTTTGTATGGTTTTCTTATGGTGTTTATGTAAGGTTTTTGAAGCTAGATCTTCTTAGAACTTTACTGAATTGTTGAAGGTGTTTAAGGGTTATAAGTGTGTGTGTTTTAGCTAGGAGATTGAAGTAGTAAATGAATCAAAATGATGATACATATATACTCCTAAAAATGTGATCTTTAAGGATAACATGACAAAATTTTAGTTTGTAATCTTATGTATTTGTCAAACAATAATACAAAAGCAATTACCTTATACCTAGGGTAGTAACAAGGGCTGGTTAGGTGGTGATTTGATGTGTATATACCAATAGTAAATACGTATAGAAGCTAGGTATGATACGAGTACAAATACTCTAGATATACGTATAGAAATTTTGTGAAAAATGGAATGAGGATTCAAATATAGCTATCTTTTGTGAATACACTTATATGATTTTATGTATTTAAGTCTTAAAAGTGAGTAAATACATTACTTATACGATATATGTATAAACATTATAAGTCTTAAGTATTTATGTCAAATAACGTTACGTATAGTTATCGTTTTGAAAACTTAAGTTAGTAGTTTCAAAATATACTTATAACTTATAGTGTTTGATACAAAATAAGATATTAAAACATTCATTAATCATGTTAAATATGTATATATACATATATATACGCAAACGTATAATTATCATATATTGTATAGTTCGTGATATCGTCGGTCAAACTAGACGGTCAAACGTTGTGTAAAACTCTTTTCGGAAATATAAATCTCGACAATTTGGATTACTTATCATGTTGGTAAGTTTTAATTTATGTAAATATTAATCTTATAAGTATAGAACGATCGAAAAAAAATGCGGGTCAACTTTAGGGTTTTTGCTTATCGTGTCGGAACCATATAGAGATTAGAGTTTAAATTTGGTCGGAAATTTCCGGGTCGTTACAGTACCCATCCGTTAAAGAAATTTCGTCCTCGAAATTTGGTAGAGGTTGTCATAAATAACCATAGGAATGTTTTCATGACGAATATGAGGTAATAATGAAATTTTATCATTATTGAAAGATTTAGATAAAACGATTTGGTTATGTGAGACGCACGAGCGAAGCTATCACAAAAAAAAAAAAATGAAATGAGTAAATATGGAATCGTTTTTAATCGATGACGTGGTTTAGAATTGATTTCCGGGATTTAAGGGATTTAGGAAAAATCTTACGTAATAAGATTTGGTTATTCGGCGATCAGAATCTTCTTTGATTTAATGCGGTAATCTGTTTCGATTTCTCTGTCGGATATTTCACTATAAATCCACCCCTTCGTTTCCTTATTTTTCACAACTCGCATCTTCTACTCTTTCTCCTTAATTCCTACTTTAAGGTATCCTTTGAAATGCTTCATCCCGTTCTGATTTTTGTTATACTTCTAACTTTTATATCTTTCATTCTTCTCTTCCATCTACCGCCAGAAGAATCTATTCACTTTTATGATTTTCTTGGAATTATAATGTTTCTAATTCTCCCGTGTCTTTACGTCGCCATACGTATTGATATACATGGTTTGTAGTTTCTGGGTGGTTGTTGGGTTTGATATCTTTCCTTATACTTCGATGCTCCTGCTTCTGTTTTCCATAATCATTGTCATCCATAGTTAATATTCTCTCCTATTTGCTGTGATCTATACCCCAATTTCTATTTTGGGACTTTGTCCCTTCGTTTCTTCTTCCCGTCCTTGAGTCAAGCGATCAATAGTTCGGAATTCGTAGGTATAAAATTTGGAATGAACCTAGCTATTGGTTTTAGAATAAAATTGTAATGGCACGATCTTGATTCGTTAAATTACTCGAATATTCCGGAAAAATAGAACTATCAAGGTGATACGTTCTAATATGTTTGGAGACTTGATAGAATGTAAGAGCCGTGTAACATGGCACATGATGACGGTACTGTGAATCATCACATTCCATTAGAAACTTAACATGACTTACTGTAATATAATGAAGTTGATCAAGTTTCATTATATTATACTAATTCATGTATCAGTTCCCAACACTACTTCAAAACATTCCTATTTTAAACTTGAAGGTTTTAGAACTTAGAAACTAACACAGTTTCTTTTATATTGTAACGCAGATATTACGGAGAAATACATGATTTTGGATAAGAACAGTTGTGAGAATATCTCCAGAAATATGGAGGATATGTATAACAAAAGATATGAAGATATCTTATAATATCTAAGATAAGATGATGATGAAGAATATCATCGGGAAAGGTTTAGGATAAGGGGTAGGTTTTTTTTTTTTTTTACTAATGGTTTCAGCAAGCACTGAATCGTTTGAATCCTTTGAAAGCAGATTCAGTTCTTGTGATTTATCTACATCCTCCTTCATACTTTGCTCAATCCGTTTTCCAGTTCCAACTCTCCTCTTTTTCTAAGCTTTACCAATACAATGTACTTCATCATTAAACTTTTGACTGTTAAAGTCGTTTACAGTTTTTTTTTTTTTTTTTTTTTTTTTTTTTTCTGCTTCTTCAGCATTTCAAGAACTACTTCATAGTCCAGGATGTTTTTCAGAACTTCACATTCGAAAAATGTAATTCTTAGGGATAGTCGTTCTTGGTATAACTGGGAGAATTTCTACGAGATTTTCAAAATACTGATTGCGGGTTTCGCCAAAGAGATAACGAGTTGCTGGTACGTCTGCTGATGATGTTGTGAAAAAGGTTCTCCGGTAACAACGTCGAAAGGACAAAGTATAAATATCGAGATTATAATAGGAGTAGTCTCACTGAGAAGTCGAAGTGGAGCTGTGACAAAATTAGCTTCTTGAAAAGGAATCGTATGATTGTTTTTGATAATGAATGATAAGGAATTCGACGCGGATACGTTTTAACTATAACTTCGGTTTCGAAAATTTTTCAGGTGCATCACTGTATGCATAAATCTTTCTTCCGTAAACGAGGTGCGGCTGGTTCAACTTCTCGATCGAGGTGTTTTCAAGAATCATGAAAAGATTTGAATGAGGATTATAATTGTCGAAGTACAAATGAGGTTTAGGATGAAATCAAGTGGCAAAATTGAAGAATTGTTTAGTTTCATATGTTATAATCAACATTTTATTTCATTTTAATTGTCCAATGTTTCTTCTTTATGCCACTTGTTGGATTTGGATAGGTAAAAAAAAATTCAAATATGAAATTTAAATGGAAATGGTTATTCTGGGGTGAACGGATACGTATATCGATGGTTGTAAGTAAAATAACAAATGACCGTTGAATCAGATTCAAGAATGTACAATATAACTTATTAATGTGAATTCTAAATATTCCTCGGGTACTACCCACCCGTTAAAATATTTTCATCATTATTAGTTTGTACGAAGGAATTTTTAATTACTATCTTTATGAAAATATACTTGCATATATATTTTCTTCAGAGATAATCATAGATTTAATGAGTCAATAAGATAATAAACTCATTTGATTTATCGTTAATTCTAGATTACATAATCTCTAAGACTTTAGAAATTACATAATCGTCATACGATACGTAAAGCGAAGATAATCGATGTAGAACGATATATAGAACGAAGATCATACTCGAAGTACAGATATTGAGTCGTGTGATGTTGATATTCGAGATACAGATTGTGATGTTGAGATTTTGGGGGTGACAAGAGTACTGTCGGCGTTGATGATGGTGGTATAGATTATGCTGCTGGTGCTGCTGCTGGTGTTTGTAACCTTCGCACCGTATTTTCTAAAGCCACTACCCGAGCGCGAAGCTCGTTGACTTCTTCTATTATACCGGGATGATTGACGGTTGGAACGAGCGAATGAACAAGATTCGAAATATGGGATAGTATGTAATCATGACGAGATACTCTAGAAATGAGCGAGAAAATGGTGTTTCGAATAGGTTCACCGGTAAGTGCTTCAGGTTCATCGTTAAGAGGACAATTTGGTGGATGGAATGGATCACCTTCTTCTTGCCTCCAGAGATTTAGTATATTACGAACCCATCCCCAATTCATCCAAAATAGATGATGGGAAATTGGTTGATCCATTCCGGTGACGCTGTTCTCGGAGCTCGAATGGAAATCCATATCGGCGTAGCTATCGAAGTCGGAGGAATTCGAACTGGATGAAGAATCCATCTTGTATAGTCGGAGAAGTGAATTTTTGGTTTGGAATAGATTATAGGAGTTGGGTTTGGTACTCTTCAATACATAATTTACATATGTATATATAATATCAAAATCCCATGAATTACGGAGAATCTTTGAAATACGTCAGGCAATGTCTATAGTAACAGATACGCTAAGATATGAATTTTGTCTATACACTATCGATGCACTAAATGCAGTAAGACGTGTCTAGACTTAAGAATGATAAGCAGGCAGTTCCCTAAGGATGATAAGCAGATGATTTCCGACTAGGATTGATAAGCAAAACTTTTGACAGGCAGACACGGTCAAAGTCCAGACTCACTTAATGTATCATAACAACTACTAGTTAGACACACTAATGCAAGGCCTGGTTCGCTAAGACCAACGCTCTGATACCAACTGAAAGGATCCGAAACTAATCATCCGGACATCGTCCATATAGATTAAAAACGAATTACAATAGTTGATAACATCGCGAGGTACTTGACCTCTATATGATACATTTTACAAACGTTGCATTTATTTCTTAAAGGCAATCTATTATTACATCGAGAGTTGACATATTAGCCTAACATTTTATAACAACCAAATGATCTAATCTGCCATTTTCATAACAATAGTCTTTAATGAACTTCAATGACTCGAATGCAACGTCCTTGTATCATAGCTTAAATGGTCCCAAGTAGTATCCTTAACATGAGCTAATGCACAGCGGAAGACTTAATTCGTACCTGAGAATAACATGCTTTAAAACGTCAACATAAAGTTGGTGAGATATATAGGTTTGATGCTAGCAGCGTTATAACAATGGACCACAAGATTTCGTATATAATCATTTCAATAAAAATATTCTAAGTGGTTGAGCACTTGGTAACCATACTTAACATTTAATCACGTCGCATATTCCCTTTAATATGAAATCTTACTACACCGTACCAAGGTGTAGTCGCAAAACGAAGTACTGTGCAACCGTTGAATACTGGTCGTCCAGTCCGGTTGGGGTTGTCAGGCCCGATAGATCTATCAACAGGATTCGCGTTTACAATACCGCTGTAAATAACAGTTACCAAGCTACAGGGAAGTATGCCAGTGGTACAACTCAACGTAGAATATATTTTTCAGTTACTTGTGTCCATAACGTAAAACATAAAATACATGTATTCTCATCCCGAAATATTTAGAGTTTAAAAGTGGGACTATATACTCACTGTTGTCTCGAAGATATATATATTTTTGACTTGGTCTTCCGGTTGATATCACGAACCTATCCATATATAATATATCAATATATTTTCATTTTAAACAAACATCTCGTATATATATTTATAATACTTTTAATACTTTGAATAATTCCTTAGTCCGTAGTTAGCGTTTCGATGTTAGTAATTCAATTTTAATGGTTCATTTTTAGATATTTAATATACCCGCAATAAATAAACCCCCAACGAAATAAATAAAACTCCCATAAAACCCCATCGTATATGTGTTGGTCGAGATTAATCTTGACCCATGGTACCGGTGTTGTCAAATGACGTGTTGCGTACATAAAGTACCGGTGTTGTCAAATGACGTGTTGCGTACAATCATGGGATCTTATGATTAATCTTCTCGTGTTGTTTACGGGTGATCCTGAACCATATGAAATTGAATTATGAGTACATATATATAAAATATCATGTTATCTTAGAAATATGTGATTTATATCTTTTTTTCCAATTGATCCCGTAGTTGAAATGATCTAGGATAACCAATTTTGTTTCGGTCATAGTTTCTTCGTTACAAGTCCGTTTTCGTTGATTCAAATTGCCATCTTCTTGGATCGAGTTCTTCTTTAAGACTATGAACTGTAAATACCTTGGTTTGTATTCAAAATCATACGGCATAAGTGAAACATTAGTGAAACATATGAAGTTAAACATTTTGTTACAAAAAAAAATCATTTAATGACCATTTTTCTAAAAATACTTATACTTTGAAAAACCAAGTTTTACCTTATTAAATTAGCATATATTTAAGTTATATTACAGGTCTTGAAGTATTTTAAAAGTTAAGTTAGAAGGATCTATTTAGTTTGCAAACAAGTTTGAAAACATTCAAACTATGTTCTTGTTGTTAAACTTTTGTACCACAAAATAAGATAGCTATATATATATGAATCGAACAAGGTTATGAACATAGATTCTACCTCAAGTTCCTTGGATAAGTTTGCTGTAAAAGAGGAGTAAGAAGCTAGAATCAAAAGGGTGATAGAAGTGGATGAAAGATTGGAAGTAAGTTGGTGTTCTTGGAAGGTTTTCTTGAAGTGTTTTTGTATGGTTTTCTTATGGTGTTTATGTAAGGTTTTTGAAGCTAGATCTTCTTAGAACTTTACTGAATTGTTGAAGGTGTTTAAGGGTTATAAGTGTGTGTGTTTTAGCTAGGAGATTGAAGTAGTAAATGAATCAAAATGATGATACATATATACTCCTAAAAATGTGATCTTTAAGGATAACATGACAAAATTTTAGTTTGTAATCTTATGTATTTGTCAAACAATAATACAAAAG
Source organism: Rutidosis leptorrhynchoides (assembly GCF_046630445.1). Taxonomy (NCBI): domain Eukaryota; kingdom Viridiplantae; phylum Streptophyta; class Magnoliopsida; order Asterales; family Asteraceae; genus Rutidosis; species Rutidosis leptorrhynchoides. The sequence goes on from NC_092337.1 coordinate 279,854,674, forward strand.
CAATTACCTTATACCTAGGGTAGTAACAAGGGCTGGTTAGGTGGTGATTTGATGTGTATATACCAATAGTAAATACGTATAGAAGCTAGGTATGATACGAGTACAAATACTCTAGATATACGTATAGAAATTTTGTGAAAAATGGAATGAGGATTCAAATATAGCTATCTTTTGTGAATACACTTATATGATTTTATGTATTTAAGTCTTAAAAGTGAGTAAATACATTACTTATACGATATATGTATAAACATTATAAGTCTTAAGTATTTATGTCAAATAACGTTACGTATAGTTATCGTTTTGAAAACTTAAGTTAGTAGTTTCAAAATATACTTATAACTTATAGTGTTTGATACAAAATAAGATATTAAAACATTCATTAATCATGTTAAATATGTATATATACATATATATACGCAAACGTATAATTATCATATATTGTATAGTTCGTGATATCGTCGGTCAAACTAGACGGTCAAACGTTGTGTAAAACTCTTTTCGGAAATATAAATCTCGACAATTTGGATTACTTATCATGTTGGTAAGTTTTAATTTATGTAAATATTAATCTTATAAGTATAGAACGATCGAAAAAAAATGCGGGTCAACTTTAGGGTTTTTGCTTATCGTGTCGGAACCATATAGAGATTAGAGTTTAAATTTGGTCGGAAATTTCCGGGTCGTTACAAGAACCCACCCATCTGTCTATCTGTGTGAGTCTTCATCCTGTTTAGATCACCACCATCTCCTTTCTTAATGAAACCCATTTCATTATTTCTTTGATCCATCACCTTTTGAAGATCACGACCATGAACCACCAGTTAGTCACCACCACCTTCACAATATATTTTCCGCTTCATCAACACTACAATAAATCATGTTGTGTTCGTTTATGTTTAATCTGTTGATGCATGTTTTGGATGTCCGTCGCTTGGCGAATAGTTTTGGATATTGTCATATTTATGTTATACACCTAGGTTGATGTATATGCATGAAATTGGTCAGTTGCAGGAGCATATGTGACTGAAATCCCGTTCGTACGAATGAAACCCATTCGTTGCCTATATAAACCAGTTTATGCATATTTTAGGGTTAAGCAGTTTGTGAAACCCTCTCTCTGGAGCTGCGGCTCTAGAGACTTGTAAGGGATGATTTATGCCTCAAATCATCCCTTGCCAACCACTGTTTCTCTGTTTAATCGATTGTAATCGTTCAACAATGTTTAGCTATCAATAAATCATTCGGTTAACTTTGATATGGTGTTTAATTGCTTCCGTCTTTTTATTAATCGATCTAGCTCGTATATATTGTTGTTAAAGATCCATGTACGTGGTCTATCAAATTGGTATCAGAGCGTAGAGTTGCTGATCCAAACGTTTTTGAGCCAATTTTATAGTTTTCTTGTTTTAGGGTTTTGGTCAAAACGGGTTTTCAATCAAAAGTTGAAATTTTTACGTTTAAATCTTGTGTTTTCGAGTCTATTTTTGTTCAAGGGTGTTTTTCTAAGGTTTCTATCGGTTTTGTTTAAGTCTACAACGACAAATTTGATCAAGATTGAAGTTTTTGTCGAAAAACCCTAGTTTTTTCTGCCCAGAATTCGTAAGAACTACCCTCGGTCGATCGTCCTCGACCATCGACCGTTCGTCACGACCCTCGACCGTACGTCAGACACAATCGACCGATCATCTAGCAGTGAACCGAAGGACAGCCTTTCATAACTTAGAACCGTTTGTCTTAACCATCGGCCGTTCATCTTTTGTCCATCGGCCGATCGTCTGTTATCATCGGCCGACTGACTCTTCCATCGACCGAAGGTCCTTACGCTAAGATTGAGCTACTGAGTTTTCACCATCGGCCGTCAGTCTTAGACCTCCGGTCGATTGTCACGTCATCCGACCGATCGTCTCGTCCTTCGGCCGATCCTCTTTTGAGACAGAATCTTTTAATTGCACTTAAGTATTCTTAATAAATCTTAATCAGTCAAAATGTCTGACACTATTGAACAAATGACAAATGAATACAGCGCGTTAGTAATTGCACCTGGACTACAAAATCTGTTACTTAATGAAAGTGAATCTGGATCAGCGAATAAAGCACCTAGACTTGACAACCTTATGAATTTCTTGGACTGGAAAGTTAGGTTTGTTATTTACTTAAACGAATAAAGTTAGGTTTGTTATTTACTTAAACGGAGCAGATGGTGAACCCAAAGAAACATCACAGTTTAGTCCTACAGAGTGTGAAGAGTACAATCTTGAGTGTAGATGTTATGCTCAGCTAACCCAAGCGTTCTCTAAGGAGATTTTTCAGCAATTTAAGAACCGAAACAAAACATCGTATACTATCTGGTTGGCTCTTCAATCAGCAATAGAGGGTACATCTACTTATCGTGCGACTAAGGGTAAGGTTTTGAAGGATGAATGGAGGGTGTTTGCGGCTCTTCCCTCAGAATCTCTAGGACAGACTTTGGAAAGATATCGATTATTGGTTGTAGAGATGGCAGATTATGGGATTGAGGTGCCTGATGAATACAGGTACAGCTCATCAGGTCGTTCATTAACACTAACAGCTTTTACGTCGAAGTTGATGGAGAAGGACATTCAAGATGAAGCAAAGAGAAAGAGACTTGGTTCTGTAGCAGCTGGTACATCATCTTTAGCTTCGTCTTCTGGTACTCATGCTCCACTACAGACAGCATACATATCAGCCAATGCTTCACAAATGTCTGCACCATCGTCTCAGTCGGGCTACTTTAATGCTAAATTACAAGCTTAAAATTCTATAATTAAGATGATTGAGGATTCTCCGATTCAACAGACTCAGACTCAGACTCAAACTCCTGTGTTTCACACTGAGAATATCAAGAAGAGATCTCGAGAATATATTCAGGAAGATATGGCATTAGCAGCTATTGTTGTTAACTCATACAACGATATGATTGGTGGACAGGTGCTTAATAGTCATCTTGAAAATGAAGTCTATGATCAGATTGATGAGGACGAGCTTGAGAGAATGGATATACTTTACTGTATGGGTAGCATTGTGAGACGTGCTAGAAAGTACTTAAAGAAAACAGGACAAAGATCATTGAGTTTGAATCGAGATTCAAAATTTGGTTTGGATATGTCAAAGGTTAGGTGCTACAATTGTGATGAATATGGTCATTTTAAGAAGACTTGCATGAGACCACCCAAGCCTGGTTTTCATGATCCTTTTCACCAGACAACCATCTCAGTTACACCACAACATGTAATTGTAGAGAAAGAATCTTCGGGTTCTGTTCAATCCAAAGCTTTGACTACAACATATGCGGATGAAGTATGTGACTGGTCCATCTTGGTAGATACACAAAAGGCTAATGTTGTGTTTGTAGGTAAAGGCGAAGAAGAAATTGAAGAGGAAAGAATTGTTCGGAAAAATGCAGGTTGTACGGGTAAGGATAATCCGAATTGCACATGCTATGTGTGCAAATGTGATGCTAGGTTGAAGAGAGCAGAAGAGCTGATGAAACTTTGCTTCAGGAAGAGGATTAAGGATAGGTTGTATGATAAGTTTCGCAAAGCTCGGGAATTATCAGATTTTGAGTTTACTACTGACTCGTCTGATGAAGAAGAAGGGATGAGTTATCATGTTGGTACTTGGTTCAGAGAGGAGCTGGAACATTTGCTCAACTGTGATCTTAAGAGTGATGATGAGAAGATTGTTACTATTCAGAGTCCAGTTTGTGGAGATCAAGGTGAGAGTAGAGGAGGTTATGAAGCTGATTACTCGGATAGTATGAGCTCAGAGTCAGAGTCAGAATCAGATGCAGATTCTCAGATTGGAAGAAATGACTATGCATTCATGGCTAACACGCCCGGAAATGATAAGGTATGTATTGACTCAGTTTCTAATTGTTCTAAATGCATTGGTTATGAACAGGAAATTGAGAGGCTTGAATGTGTTATCACAAAGCTTAATGAGATATCTTTTACATGTGAGACTTGTCCTAAGCTTAGAGTTGTCCTTAAGAATTTAAGTTTGAAGAATCAGACTAATAAAAAGAACTATGATGATGCGCTTTTCTACCTTAATAAACAGAAAGACTACGTTGATGTGATTAAGTCTTTAGAAAATCAGGTGGATCACTTAAAATCAACAGTTATAGATGATAGAAAAGTGATTACTATGTATTTGGGACAGATAGAGACTCTTAAGGCTGAAAGGGATTCATTTAAGTTGAAATACGAGTCTGAAAAAGCTAGGATCGACAATTGGCAGAGGATGTCTTATGTGAAACAGACTTTGAATCCTCCTAAACAGCAGGGTTTAGGTTACAACCAGGTTGCCCCACCACTTTTAGGTGAGTATATTAACAAGCCAGTTGAGAAAAGTAAGGGTCCTGTTGTAGAACTAGAATATGGTAAGCCTAAAGAAGCACCTGTTGAGAGTACTGTTAAGATAGTTGAGTCGAAGAAGCCTTTAGATGTTGTCTATGAAACAGAGTCAGATACTGATATCGACACTGAGAAAGATAGCAAACCATTTGAGCTTGTCACTAAACCAGTTACCATTCTGAAAAATCCTGTTAATGCTAGTAAGATGACTGAGAGTCAAAAGGCTCAGTCTAAGAAAACTGTGACTCCCAAACAGAATAAGAAGAAGAACACCCAGGGAGTGTCACCTAAGTTTTTCAGTAAGGGCAGGATAGATAAATCAGGTCCTAAGGTAGAACCATCTCCAATAGAGACAAGTTCCAAATCTGGGAGTGTGTCCAAGTATGTTTCGCCTGGTCGTCGACAGACTGTTAAGCAACAAGTCTCGTCATCCCCTATGACTAGACAACATACTGAACCACCTAGGAGACAGTTTTCACCAATTAGACGTAAAGTGTTTAATTCTCATGATTTTGATAATGTTAACTACTTCAATTGTGGGAGGTTGGGACACAGGGCTATGAATTGTAGACCCATTCGACAGACACCAAGAAGGAAGGTTGATCTTAGTCCAAATCGGTTCTTTAATAGGAGATCACCTTCACCAGTGTTTAATTCTTTTTCAGTGCAAACAAATGATAAAAAGGTTTTTCAAACTAATGATTATTATAGAAAACCATTACCGAATAACACAGTTTGGAAACCTATATCAGAAGTTAAGAGTGTTCAACATCCAGAAGGTCCTTCTGGATCTAAAGGACAATGGGTAGAGTTGCCAGTTATTGGTGTTGATGGGAAACCCACTGCCATTAGGGCATGGGTGGCCCTTTCTAACTAATCCTCTTACTTTAATGTGCAGGTCGCCTACAATCCACGCTGCAGTACTTAGATTGTTGATAGTGGGGCGTCCAGGTACATGACAGGGAACTTGTCTTTGCTGTCTAATGTGAAAACAGTAGATGGAGGACCAGTTTCTTTTGCAGGTAGTGAAGGAGGATTTATTACTGCTCAGGGTGTTATTTCTAATGAGAACGTCAGCTTTGATAAAGTTAATTATGTAGAGCAGATGTCGAACAATTTGCTTTCAGTTTCACAAGTTGCTGACAAAAAGTATTCAATTGCTTTTGATGATAAGTTTTGTTATATTTTGAGAAAAGAGTTTGTAATTCTGGAAGACATGATTCTGATGACAGCTCCAAGGTGCAAGGATCTCTATATCCTTGATATGCGTAAGGCTCATGTTAAAGCAGCTTCAGGCCATCAGGCCTTTGTTTCTAAAGCTACTGAACAGGAGTCGATTATTTGGCACAAGCGTATGGGTCATCTGAGTCTAAGGAAGATGAATAATCTAGTCCACAATGGATTAGTTGATGGTGTGAATGTTAAGAGTTTTCATATTCCTGAAGTATGTATTCCGTGTAAATAGGGGAAGCAGACTAGAAAGTCACATACTACCAAAAAGCATCATTCTGTAACATCCCGCCTTTTTCCGTTTTCTTTTCCGTTATACTAATTTAAACTCCGTTATATGTTTATAACATCTCCCGTTAATACGCGTTTTAAAATATTTCGTTTAGGTATTTTCCGCACCCGACTACAAACTCGAGGGACTAAAATTGACACGGGGCAAACTAGTTGACTAAGTCACCTAGTCTACCCCAATCACCACCATTCAACCATCTCTCACTCTCTCTCTCTTTCTCTCTAGCAAGAACACACCCAATTTCCAAATTCATTCAATCATCATCTAAATTCGATCTAGGAGGCTTACAACAAAATAAACTACATATTTGGAATCCTCTCTTCATCCTCTTCAATTTGATACCAACTTCATCTCATTTGGGTAACTTTCTAAAATCACTAATTTTATGTGTTCTTGAGATTTTTGAGTTATAAAGTTGTCAATTAGTGTCTATGGCTCATTGTGATGTCGTGTATGTAATTTGTATGCTCGATTCGTTGTTTTTGGTGTAACTAGTTCAATATGAAAATTACTTGCTAAATCCTTGATTTTGGATGATCAAATGTTGTTAGATTGTTAAAGTGCATGTTTTAAAAGTGTTACTAGTATCATTAGCTTCGTTTTGATGTATAGGTTGATTAAGGAAACTCCAAGAACATGATTAGTGATTTTGTGAACTTGGATTAGGGTTTGATAAGCTTTAGATGAACTTTTGATGCACCAAATGCTATAAAATATTGTAGATAAGAATTTTGTTACAATGTGTGTTTGATCACCTTCAAAACGGCATATCACATGTGTGAATTGGATTCCCGAAACTTAAAATGCATTTGATGAACTTGAAACTTTGAAAATGGATTCTTAATGATCACTTGACGGAAAATTGGTTATTGAAATTGATGTTTTTGTTTGATGAAACGTGTTTAGTTGTTTTCCTGGTCAAATTACCTTTCCAACGATATATAGTATGCATTTTGGATGTTTTCGGTTCATAAAATATGTTAATTTGAGTTTTGGTTCGTGACTTGGACCATTTTTCTGCAAACTGCATGTTTCCCAGGTATTGCGCGCCGCGCATATACCCGCGCGCCGCGCAAAATTAGAAATCCCAGATGTTTGCCTTCGTAGTTAAGTTCTGACCAGGATTTACACTTGGGTGCGCGCCGCGCAACCCATTGCGCGCCGCGCATATGCCCAGCTCATTTTTGTTTTTATTCTTCCTTTAACAAAATGTTTCCCGCTTAACCGTAACTCCGATTAACATGAAACTTGGCCATTCTGCTCATAAATGATTTCTCATCATGGGAAAATTGTCGGATACCCGACCCCGTTGACCTTGACTTTGACCAAGTTTGACTTTTAGTCAAACTTAACCAAATAATTATACGATCGTTCTAACATGCTTAGTTACTTGTACCGTGCATGAAACTTGACTAATTGATTCACATGCTATATTAATCGAGTCGTAACGAGCCATAGGACTAATTGAACATCTTTAACCGTTTGTGTTTACCGTTATTGATACAACCTATATGTTTAGGTCAAGACTAGCTTTGTCTTTGCACGCGTCTACTTGTTGAAGTACTTTATTAACTCTTGCACTCAAGGTGAGATCATAGTCCCACTTTTACTCTTTTTGAACTTATATTTGGGATGAGAAAACATAAACGATCCTTTTGGACTAAGTGAACACAAGAACGGGAAAACAAACATTCTACATACGAGTTTAGAACAAAAATCCTCAATTCGATTATCATTAGTTACACTTGCCGGGTGTAAGCGAGAACTTATGTTATATGGCCATATGGGTTGACAACCCTCATCTTTGACGGTTCACTACCGTCTACGGATGAAATATATTTTCGAGAATCAGTGTTTGTTCTAGCACTATGGATGGGGTATACAATGGATGGAATGTAAAGCTTTGATAATTGGGTGCTCGTGAAACAAACTTTTGGAATGTATTACTATTATTTCTTCGATGCAAATCTTGTGGTTCACTTGTACTTACTTACTTAAACCTATGATTTCACCAACGTTTTCGTTGACAGATTTCTATGTTTTTCTCAGGTCCTTGAACGATACATGATACATGCTTCCGCTCATTATTTTGATACTTGCATTGGATGTCGAGTATATATGCATACATGGAGCGTCTTTTGGATACTTTTAAATTGTGTCGCATAAGTTTCATTTGTACTTAAAACTTTGTATCGTAACTTGTGGTGGAACTATTCTTGTAAACTTGAACAACCTTTACAATTGAAATGAATGCGACATATCTTTTGGTCAAACGTTGTTTTAAAGACTTATGACCACGTAACGGGACCTAAGTAGACGGCGCCGTCAATGATGATTTGGTCGGGTCGCTACAGATGGTATCAGAGCGTTGGTTGTAGGGATTTAGAGTTCATTAGTGTCAACCCCGAGTCATAGGGTACATTGGTGAGTCTAGACTACAACCGGAATATAGACTTGAAGTAGGAATTACTTGACTACTTGTGCATTTATACTCGAACGCTTCTACTCATATCTACTCTTAGTTCATCTTAATCTCACGTTGTTTAATTTGATTGACGCGCCACCTTGACTATATGAAATGATGTCGAATGCACATATGAATCAGGGTAATATAATTTCCGGGATTATATTACGGTGACTCATATGAACGTTCCGACATTATGACATAAAGAATTTAAGGCGAGTCGAGGAAAAAAAAAAAAAAAAAAAAAAAAAAAAAAAAACTTCTCTTTATCTTTATTCTATATCACGGTTAGTATTATTGAGAATACTAATCAATGATATTCTTGTGTCTTGAAGGAACAATGGCTCCTCGTCGTGTACGCCGCAATGAAACTCCCGAACAAGCTCTCGAACGGATGATAGCCACCGCCGTAGATGCGGCCATGGCCGGTCACTCATCCAACAACAATAATAATAACAACCACAACAACAACCAAGGAGCCGGTAACTCTAGCGAAGGGTGCTCCTACAAAGCTTTCATGGGGTGCAAACCCCACACTTATGATGGAACCGGGGGACCGGTTGTGCTTACTCGTTGATTTGAACAAACCGAGGCCGTCTTTAGCATAAGCGGTTGCCGGGATCAAGACAAGGTCAAATACTCCACTCACACTTTCTCCGGAATTGCTCTAACATGGTGGAACACCTATGTTCAATCGGTGGGTACCGATGAAGCTCATGCCCTCTCTTGGGCCGATCTAAAGGAAAAGATGATTGTTGAATATTTTCCGCGCGAAGAAACCCGAAAGCTTGAGGAAGAACTAAGAGCTTTGAAAGCGGTCGGAAACGATCTTAAAGCTTATAATCAACGCTTCGCCGAACTATCCTTGATGTGTCCTAATCTTGTTAACCCCGAATCTCAAAGGATTGAGCTCTACATGCTCGGTCTTCCAAAAAGCATCAAACAAGGGGTGATGTCATCCAAACCCACTACTCATCAAGCCGCTATGAACATGGCTCGCCAACTAATTGAAACGGTTGACGAAATCGTAGTGCCGGCTCCTAAGGCCGAGGACAAGTCGGGTGGCAACAAAAGGAAATGGGAAGCCACTCCATCAACCAACTACAACAACAACACCTTCACCAAAAAGCCCTTCAACAACGACGGCAAGAGGGGTTATGCCGGGAACCTACCTCTTTGCAACAAATGCAACAAACATCACTTTGGTGAATGTGGCAAGTTAATTTGTCACCGGTGCCAAGGAGTTGGTCATAAGGCCAACGATTGTAAAAGTGCCACTCCCGTTGCTCGAAAGTGGCCCAATGCACCAAAGACGGGCACTTGTTACGAATGTGGTCAAACGGGTCATTATAGAAATGCATGCCCAAAGAAGAAAGCCAACCCCAACAACCGAGGCCGAGCCTTTAACATCAACACCGAGGAAGCCCGAGATGACAATGAACTAGTCACGGGTACGTTTCTTCTCAACAACTCTTATGTTACTTGCTTATTCGATTCGGGTGCCGATAAATGTTTTGTGTCCAAGACTTTAGCTCCTACCCTTTGCACTCCACCACACCCTTTAGATACTACTTATTCCATCGAAGTGGCCGACGGAAAACTCTTAAGTGCCGACACATATTACCGGGGGTGTACTTTGAACATTTTGGGTAAGGAATTTGAAATTGACTTGATACCCATGGAACTAGGAAGCTTTGATGTAATAATCGGTATGAATTGGTTAGTCAAAACGAAATCTCACATTCTTTGTGATCTTAACGCAATCCGAATTCCTATCGAGAATGGTGAACCTTTGATCGTCTATGGCGATAAGAGTTGCACCGGACTCAACCTCGTTTCGTGTATTAAAGTTAGAAAACTACTCCGTAAGGGTTGTTTTGCGATCCTTGCTCACATTAAGAAAGTCGAGTCCGATGAGAAGCACATCGATGATGTGCCAATTGTTAGTGACTATTCCGATGTATTTCCCGACGAATTGCCGGGTCTTCCGCCTCATCGACCGGTTGAATTCCAAATCGATCTTATTCCGGGAGCCGCACCCGTAGCGCGTGCACCATATAGACTCGCTCCATCTGAAATGCAAGAATTGCAAAGTCAAATCCAAGAACTACTTGATCGTTGTTTTATCCAACCTAGCCATTCACCTTGGGGCGCTCCGATTTTGTTTGTTAAAAAGAAAGACGGATCCCTACGAATGTGCATTGATTATCGTGAACTAAATAAATTGACGGTTAAGAACCGATATCCTCTTCCTCGCATCGATGACCTCTTTGATCAACTACAAGGGTCTTGTGTATATTCGAAAATCGATCTCCGCTCGGGTTATCATCAATTGAGGGTTAAGGGGGAAGATGTCTCCAAAACCGCTTTCCGAACTCGTTATGGTAGTTATGAATTCCTTGTCATGCCATTTGGTCTCACTAACGCACCGGCGGTGTTCATGGATCTTATGAACCGCGTGTGCAAACCGTATCTCGATAAATTCGTTATTGTGTTCATCGATGACATATTGATCTATTCTAAAAATGAAGAAGAGCACGAACAACATCTCCGACTTGTGCTTGAACTTTTAAGACAAGAACAACTCTATGCCAAATTCTCCAAGTGTGAATTTTGGTTAAAGGAAGTTCAATTTCTTGGTCATGTTGTAAGTGACCAAGGTATTAAAGTCGATCCAACGAAAATCGAAGCCATTAGCAAATGGGAGACTCCTACTACTCCTACTCACATTCGTCAATTTTTGGGTCTCGCCGGGTACTATCGTAGATTCATCGAAAACTTCTCTTTGGTTGCACGTCCTCTAACCGCATTGACTCACAAGGGAAAGATTTTCATTTGGGCGACCGAACATGAATCCGCATTCCAAATCTTGAAAACGAAGCTAACCACCGCTCCTATCTTGTCACTTCCCGAAGGCAATGATGACTTTTTTGTATATTGTGATGCCTCGAAACATGGTTTTGGGTGTGTATTGATGCAACGAACGAAAGTCATTGCTTATGCTTCTCGACAACTCAAAATTCATGAACGAAACTATACGACACATGATCTCGAACTCGGAGCCGTTGTCTTTGCACTTAAAATGTGGAGACACTATCTTTACGGAACCAAGAGTACTATCTTTACCGACCACAAAAGCCTCCAACACATTTTCGATCAAAAGCAACTAAACATGAGACAACGAAGGTGGATTGAAACCTTAAACGATTACGATTGCGAGCTTCGTTACCATCCCGGGAAGGCAAATGTAGTAGCCGATGCCTTAAGTCGAAAAGAAAGAGCGGTGCCTCTTCGTGTCCGAGCCTTAAACATCACCATCCACACAAACCTTAATAGCCAAATTCGGGTAGCCCAAGATGAGGCTCTCAAGGATGAAAACCTTTCACACGAGCTCTTGAACATTCTCGTCTCTCGATTCGAAATTAGGGAGACCGGACTCCGATATTACGCCGGAAAGATTTGGGTGCCTAGTTATGGGGACCTACGAAGCCTTATTTTAGATGAAGCCCATAAGTCACGATACTCGATTCACCCCGGTGCCAATAAGATGTACCACGACCTTAAACAACTATATTGGTGGCCGAACATCAAAAGGGACATAGCTACTTATGTTTCCAAGTGTTTGACATGTTCCAAAGTCAAAGCCGAACACCAAAGACCGTCCGGACTACTTCAACAACCTGAGATCCCGCAATGGAAGTGGGAAAGGATAACGATGGATTTTATCACCAAGCTACCAAAAACGACGGGCGGTTATGATACCATTTGGGTTATTGTTGACCGTCTCACCAAATCCGCACACTTCCTTGCCATGAAAGAAACGGACAAAATGGAGAAACTTGCACAACTTTACATTAAGGAGATCGTAGCCCGACACGGTGTACCTTTATCGATTATCTCCGACCGAGATGGCCGTTTCGTTTCTAGATTTTGGCGTACATTGCAAGAAGCGTTGGGAACGCGTTTAGACATGAGCACCGCATATCATCCTCAAACCGATGGACAAAGCGAACGTACAATTCAAACCTTAGAGGACATGTTACGAGCTTGCGTGGTTGATTTCGGAAAAGCTTGGGACAAGCACTTACCTCTCGCCGAGTTCTCTTACAACAATAGTTATCACGCGAGTATTAAAGCCGCACCTTTTGAAGCGCTATATGGCCGCAAATGTCGTTCACCTCTTTGTTGGGCCGAGGTAGGCGACGTGCAAATCACCGAACCCGAACTCATTCACGAAACCACCGAGAAAATCGTTCAAATCCGAGATAGGCTTAGGACGGCCCGAAGTCGTCAAAAGAGCTATACCGACAAACGACGCAACGATCTTGAATTTCAAGTCGGTGACCGAGTAATGTTAAAAGTCGCACCTTGGAAGGGTGTAATCCGTTTTGGAAAACGCGGGAAGCTAAATCCGCGGTATATTGGTCCTTTCGAAATCTTGGAGCGTATTGGAACCGTTGCTTATCGTTTAGATCTTCCGCCTCAATTGAACTCCGTTCATCCTACCTTCCATGTATCTAACTTGAAAAAGTGTCTTGCCGAACCCGATATCGTCATCCCTCTCGAAGAACTTACTATTGATGACAAACTTCATTTTGTGGAAGAACCGGTTGAAATTGTGGACACCTCCGTCAAGACATTGAAACAAAGCCGAATCCCGATTGTCAAGGTTCGTTGGGATGCCAAAAGAGGACCCGAGTTTACTTGGGAAAGACAAGATCAAATGCAAAGGAAGTATCCTCATCTATTTATGAATTCAGAAACGCAAGATCTCGAGGAAGAAACAACGACTACTACGCCTACTTAAATTTCGGGACGAAATTTCTTTTAAGGAGTAGGTAATGTAACATCCCGCCTTTTTCCGTTTTCTTTTCCGTTATACTAATTTAAACTCCGTTATATGTTTATAACATCTCCCGTTAATACGCGTTTTAAAATATTCCGTTTAGGTATTTTCCGCACCCGACTACAAACTCGAGGGACTAAAATTGACACGGGGCAAACTAGTTGACTAAGTCACCTAGTCTACCCCAATCACCACCATTCAACCATCTCTCACTCTCTCTCTCTTTCTCTCTAGCAAGAACACACCCAATTTCCAAATTCATTCAATCATCATCTAAATTCGATCTAGGAGGCTTACAACAAAATAAACTACATATTTGGAATCCTCTCTTCATCCTCTTCAATTTGATACCAACTTCATCTCATTTGGGTAACTTTCTAAAATCACTAATTTTATGTGTTCTTGAGATTTTTGAGTTATAAAGTTGTCAATTAGTGTCTATGGCTCATTGTGATGTCGTGTATGTAATTTGTATGCTCGATTCGTTGTTTTTGGTGTAACTAGTTCAATATGAAAATTACTTGCTAAATCCTTGATTTTGGATGATCAAATGTTGTTAGATTGTTAAAGTGCATGTTTTAAAAGTGTTACTAGTATCATTAGCTTCGTTTTGATGTATAGGTTGATTAAGGAAACTCCAAGAACATGATTAGTGATTTTGTGAACTTGGATTAGGGTTTGATAAGCTTTAGATGAACTTTTGATGCACCAAATGCTATAAAATATTGTAGATAAGAATTTTGTTACAATGTGTGTTTGATCACCTTCAAAACGGCATATCACATGTGTGAATTGGATTCCCGAAACTTAAAATGCATTTGATGAACTTGAAACTTTGAAAATGGATTCTTAATGATCACTTGACGGAAAATCGGTTATTGAAATTGATGTTTTTGTTTGATGAAACGTGTTTAGTTGTTTTCCTGGTCAAATTACCTTTCCAACGATATATAGTATGCATTTTGGATGTTTTCGGTTCATAAAATATGTTAATTTGAGTTTTGGTTCGTGACTTGGACCATTTTTCTGCAAACTGCATGTTTCCCAGGTATTGCGCGCCGCGCATATACCCGCGCGCCGCGCAGAATTAGAAATCCCAGATGTTTGCCTTCGTAGTTAAGTTCTGACCAGGATTTACACTTGGGTGCGCGCCGCGCAACCCATTGCGCGCCGCGCATATGCCCAGCTCATTTTTGTTTTTATTCTTCCTTTCACAAAATGTTTCCCGCTTAACCGTAACTCCGATTAACATGAAACTTGGCCATTCTGCTCATAAATGATTTCTCATCATGGGAAAATTGTCGGATACCCGACCCCGTTGACCTTGACTTTGACCAAGTTTGACTTTTAGTCAAACTTAACCAAACAATTATACGATCGTTCTAACATGCTTAGTTACTTGTACCGTGCATGAAACTTGACTAATTGATTCACATGCTATATTAATCGAGTCGTAACGAGCCATAGGACTAATTGAACATCTTTAACCGTTTGTGTTTACCGTTATTGATACAACCTATATGTTTAGGTCAAGACTAGCTTTGTCTTTGCACGCGTCTACTTGTTGAAGTACTTTATTAACTCTTGCACTCAAGGTGAGATCATAGTCCCACTTTTACTCTTTTTGAACTTATATTTGGGATGAGAAAACATAAACGATCCTTTTGGACTAAGTGAACACAAGAACGGGAAAACAAACATTCTACATACGAGTTTAGAACAAAAATCCTCAATTCGATTATCATTAGTTACACTTGCCGGGTGTAAGCGAGAACTTATGTTATATGGCCATATGGGTTGACAACCCTCATCTTTGACGGTTCGCTACCGTCTATGGATGAAATATATTTTCGAGAATCAGTGTTTGTTCTAGCACTATGGATGGGGTATACAATGGATGGAATGTAAAGCTTTGATAATTGGGTGCTCGTGAAACAAACTTTTGGAATGTATTACTATTATTTCTTCGATGCAAATCTTGTGGTTCACTTGTACTTACTTACTTAAACCTATGATTTCACCAACGTTTTCGTTGACAGATTTCTATGTTTTTCTCAGGTCCTTGAACGATACATGATACATGCTTCCGCTCATTATTTTGATACTTGCATTGGATGTCGAGTATATATGCATACATGGAGCGTCTTTTGGATACTTTTAAATTGTGTCGCATAAGTTTCATTTGTACTTAAAACTTTGTATCGTAACTTGTGGTGGAACTATTCTTGTAAACTTGAACAACCTTTACAATTGAAATGAATGCGACATATCTTTTGGTCAAACGTTGTTTTAAAGACTTATGACCACGTAACGGGACCTAAGTAGACGGCGCCGTCAATGATGATTTGGTCGGGTCGCTACACATTCTGTTCATATTCCTTTGGAACTGTTACACATGGATCTCTTTGGTCCAGTTAACTGTAAAACTCTCACCAGAGAGTCTTACTGCTTGGTGGTTACAGATGAGTATTCTGGGTTTTCGTGGGTCGTAATGTTGAAACACAAGTCAGATACTTTCGATCATATTAAAGTTTTGATTCTGAAGCTCGAAAGTTTGTATAAGTTGAAGGTTAGAAAGATTCGTACTGATAATGGTACGGAATTTAAGAACAATCAGATGCTGCTGTTCTGTAATGAGAAGGGGATACAACAACAGTTCAGCCCTGCTTATACACCTCAATCAAACGGTGTTGCTGAAAGAAAGAACTGGACTCTAATTGAGACCGCAAGAACAATGCTAGCAGATTCATGTCTTCCAATTGTTTTCTGGGGTGAAGTCGTGAGTACTGCATGCTACGTGATGAACAGAGTTCTAGTGGTGAAGAGACATGGTAAAACATGTTATGAACTGTTACACAAGAGAAAGCCAAACATTAAACATTTTGAACCCTTTGGTGCACCTTGTACTATTCTGGTACGAGACGCTGGAGGAAAATTTAATTCAAAGGTGATCTCTGGTATCTTCTTGGGATATGGGAATCCGAACAAACGGGTGTATAATACTGAGTCCAAGTGTGTGGAAGAACGTTATGAGGTTGATATTCAACGCAATGCTCCACCTCGTGTCAGTAAAGGATTCGCATGGCAGTTTGAATATGATAAGTTATTTGATTCCTTCAATCTTCTGCCAGACACTACAGATGAAGAAGTTCTGACTCAGATATTGTTTGATTCTCAAAAAACTTCTGAAAATGTTATCCCTACTCCAGTGTAGGTTCAGAATCCGGTTTCTAGCTTGCAACCAGGTTCGCAGAGTGTTAGAGGAAGATAGTGAGCTTGAAGATGACGAGGAAGTTAGTCGAACACAACTGACTGAGGAACATCTTAATCCTCTATATAATCAACCACCAACTGTAACAGTGACTGAACCGCCAACTGAAGCAGGAGGTGTACGCAGATCCAATCGTGTGATTCTGCCACCTAAACGACTTGATGATTATTATGTGGATTCAAGAGGCATTCCTCACATTAGTATTCCTCTAGGGAAGTCTAATGCATCCTCTACATCTGAAGTTCCAACTACATCAGAGGTTCCCGTGACTAGTGTAAGTTCAACAGTAGCGGAAGACGTTCAGACAGAGAGTGCGAATGTAGCAACAGCTTTTTATTCAACGTTGAATAAGATAGGAAGAATATTTGTGCATGCTCACTCATGTTATGTGTGTCAAATTGAACCTAAAGATGCTTATGAGGCATTGAAGTTTGACGAGTGGGTTAGTGCAATGCAAGAGAAGCTGTTACAATTCTAACACTTAAAGGTTTGGAAGCTAGTCAATCCACCGCATGGTTGTGTACCCTATGGTCTTCGATGGGTTTTGAAGAATAAGCAGGATGAACATGGTATCGTTATCAGAAACAAAGCTAGATTGGTGGTAAAGGGATATCAACAGATCCTTGAAATTGACTATGATGAGGTTTTTGCTCCGGTTGCATGACTGGAAGCAATCAGGATTTTCTTGGCTTTTGCATCGTTCATGGGGTTTAAAGTTTTTCAGATGGATGTTAAAAGTGCATTTTTGTACGGCGAGATCAATGAAAGAGTGTTTGTTGAACAACCACCTGGTTTTGAAGATCCGCATTTTCTAGAAAAGGTTTATCGACTACAAAAGGCACTGTATGGTCTTCACCAAGCTCCTAGAGCATGGTATGCTACGTTGTCCAATTACATGATAGAGAATGGTTTTCGGAGAGGTGTCATTGATCAGACACTTTTCATCAAAAAGAAGGGACAACACCTTATGTTAGTGCAGGTCTATGTTGATGATATTATCTTCGGGTCTACAGATCAGAGTATGGTTGATGAATTTGAGAAGGTTATGCAACGGAAGTTTAAAATGAGTTCCATGGGAACTATAAAGTTTTTCTTAGGTTTGCAGGTAGATCAAATGGATAAAGGCATCTTCTTGCATCAGACTAAGTATGTTGCTGATATCCTAAAGCGCTTTCAGGCAGATACAGAGAGACCAGCTAAGACTCCGTTATAGGTTAATCATGGGATCTCACCCGATTGTGAGGGTGCTCCAGTGGATCCTACTTTGTACAGGGCGATCATAGGTTCTCTGATGTACCTTACAGCTTCTCGACTAGATATTATGTTTGCGGTTTGCCTGTGCGCTTGTTATCAGGCGAATCCTAATGTTCATCATATGTTCGTGGTTAAGAAGATTCTGAGGTATCTGAAAGATACTCCCAGCTTAGGTTTATGGTATCCGTGTGAGGATGGTTTTGATCTCACAGCATACAGTGATTCAGACTATGGAGGATGTAAGAAAGATTTTAAGTCAACATCAGGAGGTTGTCAGTTTCTGGGAAGCAAACTAGTTACATGGTAGTGTAAGAAGCAGACAGCGGTGGCTCAGTCCACGTGTGAAGCAGAATATATTGCCGCAGCCAGCTGTACATCGCAGGTCATCTGGATCCAACAGCAACTACGTTACTACGGTTTGCAAATTTCTAACACTCCTATTTATGTTGATAATAATGCGGCCATAGCTGTCACTAAGAATCCCGTAAATCATTCTAAAATGAAACACATAGAGATTAAATACCATTTCATTAGAGATTGCTATGAGAAAAAGCTGATAGATGTAGTGCAGATAGACACAACAGCCCAAAGGGCTGATCTCTTCACAAAAGCTTTTGATAAACCGCGATTTGATTTTCTTTTAAAGGAAATAGGTATTAAATTGCTTACTGACGTGGTTCCTGAAACTGAGGTTCCTGACACAGAGGAATCTAACCATGAGACTGAGTTGTGAAGGATTTGAAACTGCCTATATTATATGTGTAGCTGTGCATGGTAGTTTGTAAATCATCTGCATGTTTTACTTTCTATTTGCATGATAGACTAGTTTTTGATGATGTTTCTGCATGTTTGCTTATGTTTTTAGATAGTTTTATGTTTTTGTACAGAGAAAATAGAAAAACCATAAAAATCAGAAAAACCAGAAAAACAAATAAAAATTAAAAAACGGAAAATCAATAAAAAAAATTGAAAAGCCTGAAAATGAGTTGCGTATTCTTTATTGTGGGAAGTGATTGCAATACTGAACTAACATATAAGTTGTGAAAACAAGTAATATAGAATGATTGATAATGTGTTAGTTGACTTTATTGGCCTAATTCTAGATAGAGATGATCACACGAACAAAGCGTAAATATCATGATAAGGAAATCATGGAAAGGTTTACAGCGGTTGAGGGTAGTCACCTACTTATTTATTTTGTTTGTTTTATTTATGGAGAAAAGGCAACATCAGAAAATCAAAAAAAAAAAAAAAAAAAAAAAAATTTGCAAATTATGGTCTGTTTATGTTTATTCCTTTAAAGTTGTAAATAATTTGATGCGCCACCTAGCTGCAAGAGAATCATGGATCAAGAATTGAACAAAGCTTCAGAGATTCCTTGGTTTTCTATGTCTGCGACAACATATATTCCAATCGGAGACTTATTATGAACACTTTAGTTATCTACATCTGAGGGGGAGAATTTATCAGATCATCAGATATAGAGAACTTAAATCATTCAGTCTTTTGTCTGTGGTATGGGATTATGCCTATTGACCTGGATAGAGGGAATATCTTCTGGAGGATATCTTAGCATCCATCCAACATCATAGGCATAATCCCATACCACAGACAAAAGACTGAATGATTTAAGTTCTCTATATCTGATGATCTGATAAATTCTCCCCCTCGGATGTAGATAACAAAAGTGTTCATAATAAGTCTCCGATTGGAATATATGTTGTCGCAGACATAGAAAACCGAGGAATCTCTGAAGCTTTGTTCAATTCTTGATCCATGATTCTCTTAGCATCCATCCAACATCATACATCATACGATTTCCGTTTAAGTATGGGGTTTATAGCGGCCGGTATGCGTCTTTTCAAAGTATGCAATAAATTTGAGATTCACAAGGTTATCTAAAACGAAAAGTGTAAGTTTAAGGTAGAAGCTCATGGCTGACAGGGTTGCTAGAAACATCGTGAGATGGTTCTGTTCAATCAAATTGAAAGTACATTGATGTGATAAGAGGACAGAATCAACATGTTGTGCTCAATTGTTCTACCTGAAACATCGTGCGATCTCAAATGAGGACTAACTTCGTGATCAAAGTCTAACATTGAAAAGTGTTAAGGTAATTAATATAACGTGATCATCGAAGTCTGGGGTGAAAGTTGATAAATGTTTACTGATATATTTGAAAGTTGTTCTGTATATACTTTATCAAATAAGTTAATGAACTGTGAAAAACATGTCAATGTAGTTCAGTTTTGATCCTCGAATCAAAATATTTAATCAATTTAATGTGTCAACTCACAAAAAGTTGTGTCTTACTTCTTGAAGTGTGATTCATGATAAGCAGTTTTATCTGTTCCTATTCTGATAACATCATATATTCTTCTTATGCTATTGTTTAATGAAACTGATGTTAGAAGTTGTTTTGTTTCAGATCTAAAAGGTTAATTGTTACTGATTATGTCGTTATAATGTGGATAATCATGACACACTGGACCTTGTATAGTTATATGTCTGTGCTTTTGCATATGCATACATATCTGAGTTTGTTTGCATTCATAAGATTAGCGACATGTGCATTTCTGTTTATGTATTTAGCCAAACAACTCAGTTCTCGGAAAGGTTTACTGTGAAAGGAATCTTATGTTCTCCGTGTTGACGTATACTGTGGAGATCAGTCCTAGGGGGAGTAAATGTGATAAAAGAAGTATAGTTTGAATTTGAAAAGTGTTAAGTTTTTAAGTTTTTCAAAGCATAGACCACCGGCCGAATGAAATTACCCTCGGCTGAAGGACTAAGACACTCGACCGAGTGTCTAGACCATCGGGCCGAAGGATTAGACCATTGACCGATGGTCACTGACAGAGTATAAAAGGACCCAAAGTCAATCGGGTCTATCACTTTGTGTATTTTTGAGCGATTTTACCCTAGAATTTCAAGTGAGAGAGAAAGGTGTTTTCGTCCGTGTGTTTTGTGCATCATTCCTTTGTGATTCTAGCGCCGTAAGCGAGGTAATCTAACTCGATTTCGTTTAGTTTAAATCTTTAATTTTGTGTTCGAAGTTTGAATTTTAAATCGAGTGATTTCTGTTAGTTATTTGTTGAGTTTGATCATGTATTTATTTTAATCGGCACCTTTAGCAACTATTTTGACCAGGATTCGAACCAGAAAAACGGTTTGATCGAATTGAATAGTTTGGGAAAACAGATCTGATGAACTACCTCCAGCCGATGGTCTCTGACCATCGACCGATGGTGTCTTACACTCGACCGTATGACTCGTCACTCGGCCGTCGGTCTCCAGTTGATCAGTTTGTTAATGTGGTTTAGACCAACTGCCGTAGGTCTAGACCATCGGACCGATGGTCACTTAATTGGACCGATGGTGAATTTTTATGGTTAAATCTGAATGAATTTTAGTTTTCTGATAATATTTGTTATGCCTATCTAATGCTAGTGCTTGTAGTCTGTATTAGAATGTCAGGTGGTTCCTTTGTCGGGCAATGGATGTTTAACATTGACCGTAGGAGAATTCTAGCTAGTGGACGACCCATCTTAGTGGAATAAAAGGTCATTGCTACTCGACAGACCTATAGTCTTTGGGAACAAATTGGATGTCAAGCTTTCTTAGATATTGGGGATTACTTTTGTCCTGATTTATTGTGGGAATTTTATGCCAATGTTGCCTTAGAAGATGGTAAGAAGAAGTTTGTGCACTCAGGCCTATTTGACCATCAGTTTAAGTGGACTATGGAGGAATTTTCAAACCTATTGAATGTCCCGCATACTGGGGTTAAAATTTTGTATCCTATCAAAGATATTCGAAAGATTCCCAACAGATTCAGACTATCTGACATAGTTGCAAGGTTATGCAAGCCAGGGAAAGTAGTTAATGCTGGTAGGGTTGAAATTAGTGATGACGAGGTGTCACAACAACATGAGATACACTTGAGAATCATCAAAAGGAATGTGACCTTTAGGAAAGAAGGAGATAATTTGTTGTCTGGTACTGAAGCTATGCTTTTGTATTGCCTGCTAGAAGGTATTCAAGTGAATATGGGCCATTTTCTCATTCATGTGATGAAAGATCTTCTTGAGATGGAAGAACCATTTCCATACGCAGCTTTACTATATACCTTGTTTGAGAAACTTGGTGTAATTCAACATGAGGAAAAGCTAGTGCCAGAGGATTCCATTATGGGGTGAATGATTCTGAATTTATGTTTATATGTTTGTTTATTTTCAGCTTGTTATGTAATTTGATAATGCTAGCTTGTTAGCATTAATACACTATTCTATGTCTGTATTAATTCTACTGCGAACATGTAATCATGTAACTGAGATCCTGATCTATTAGTCTTTATAATGTAATATATTCTGTGATGATCACACTGTGATATTGTCTTTATAATGCTGATTTGAATTGTGTTTGCAGTTATTTTCATAATGTCAGGTGTTCAAGCTGATCCAGAAAACATTGCACATGAATCCGATTCTGAGTCATCGGGAGGTCCGTTTTCTATTGATCTTCCAGGATTGAAAGCTAACAGTGGCTCCAACCTCACTGCATGTCTAAATGAGAAAGGTCCTAATGCTGGTAAGTACAAGGGTGTAATCGAGTTTCTGAAACGTTCAAGAGTATTTGCAGTTATCTCTATGCCATGTACGGCATATTACTCACATCAGAGAGAGTTCTGGGAACGTGCAAGAGTTGAGATTGTAGATGACAGGAAGGTAATTATAAGTACTGTTTGTGGTCAGGAGATTCAGATTTCTGAAGATACAATTCGAAACACCTTCTTGTTTGAGGATGATGAGAATATGCCGAAGAAGTTGTCAAAGACAAAGATTACTGGATGTGTGTTAAAATGCAAGTATTCTGGTGATATTACGAGAGCAATGATTAAAAGAAGTGGATTCACACCACCGTATAGATATTTGTCACTTGTTGTGCTGAGGTGTTTAAGTCCGTTGCAAGGAGGGTTTGATGAACTGAGTGAAATCTATCAAGGAATGTTTGCTGCTTTATCCTTAAAAGCTGATTTTAATTTCTCCGGGGTCATTTTTGATCTACTGGTGGAGAATGTGACGAGCAAGTCATATCTGATTTATCCGAGGTTCTTACAAATTATGATCAATCGTCAAACTGTTGATTTGCCTAGATTGAGAAAAGACGTCATTGAGTTGAAGCATATGACAGATCTTACGTTCAATCTACTGAATCAGATGAAGAGTGCTAGTGATGGTAAGCTGGTGTGTCATCTTGCTCGAGAGGATTATCGGTGTCCACCAGGAAAGAAGTGGAGAAATGAAAACAGTTTATCTGATCGAGAGCCTGATTTTGAGGTAGCTAACAGTGATGAAGAACTTGATCAACCTGTGAATACTCAAGCTGCAGGTGGTTCAGGTGCAGAAGGTTTAGTTGATGAGATTGGTGATATTAATCCTGATGTTGGTGAAGAAGCTTCAAGGGGATCAAAAAGAAGAATGGTTGAAGATGAGAGTTCTCAGGTTTCAACTAAGCTAAAATTGAAAAGAAGGTTCAAGTTGGTTTATAAAGATGCTGGTAGATCTGCTACTGGTGCTACCCAAGGAACACCGCCCACTCAAACTCAAGGACAACAACAACAACAACTGATACAACAAACCCAATCGACTCATCAATCACCACCCATAGCTCAACAAGTGTCGCAGGAGACAGTTTCTACTCCAACTCCTAGTGCTCCATCAAGTATAGGGGTAGAAGGAGGTGTTAGCTCATCTACTCTTCAGAATTTGAATGACTTATATGTTCAAGCGATGGCTGACAACTTGAGGTTGAGAAAGGAAATGGATGAGAAGGTTGAACTGTTGAAGGAAGAGAATCGTGTGAAGTCTGAGGATGTTACACGTTTAGGTATGCAAGTTGAGTTGCTTCAGAAGAAGGTTGGTGATCAGTCGTTGTTATTGACTGATGCGAAAAGAGAGGCTTCTCAAGCTAGGAAGTTGGCTGAATCTGCTCTAGCAAAGGTTACAGCTTGGGAAGAAAAGTTTGATTTGATTGAATTGCCTGAGGGAGAGACTGATAATCAAATGTTAGAGGCACCTGGTTCCTCCAAAGCTACAGTACTGTCAGTAATTCCTCTTAAAATTGATTATAGTTTTAGTGATTTCTTTTCTAAACAGGATGAGCTCAAGCATTCTGTTGTTTATGATGATTTAGAAGAGGGATAGATCCCTCACAACTTCACTAGAGCTGAGCTGGACGAAATGGTGCATCTAGAGCAAGAAGAAGCTAAAGCTGCTGATGCACAGTCCGATGATCCTCCATCAGAGGATGATTCTTTTGGGCCTGAGATTTCTAAAGATCTTGATGATCGGGATGTTGATAATTTAGTTGAGGATGTTACTCATGAAGATTTTCCTACATATCAAAATGATGAGAATGAAGATCTTCCGGGTTTTGAGGAGTTGTTTAGAACTGATGATGAGATTTTAAATAGAATGTGTAAAGAGAAGGAAAGGACAGAGGTTTTGCCTGAAGGTTTCTTGCCGATTAAGTATAATGATGAAGTTGTCGAGAAGTTAGAAGCTGATTGGCGTGATATATTGAGAATCAGAAAGTACTGTGAGAAACCGAAGCTTGAGCCAAAGTATTTGAAGATGATTAATTTGAGAAAGAGTGCGACAGGAGTTGTTTAGAACAACATGGTAATCGATCCGTACGAATGAAGTAAATGATGACTGAAGATTTTTGAAATAGAACTAGGTCTTAGGGGGAGTTTGTTGGTGCATAATCCCGAGTTCTATTATGTAATAAGTTCTACTAGTTTTGTATTTCGTATTTCAGTCATGTATGAACATCGTCATTAATACTTTGTATTTGAATTGCTTAGTATAATGTCGTGAAATGGTTAAGAGCAGTTGGTTGGCTGCCCAGACCATCGACCGATGGTAGGGACCATCGGTCGAGGGACTCTCACCATCAGCCGTAGGTCACAGACCACCGGCCGATGGTCACTGAAGATATATATATATATACGGGTTTTGTGGTTCATTGTAAGGTTACACACCACAAACCCTTTAGCCGTCGTATCACTCTGTGTTTATCGTCCCAGACCAATCCCCAACCGAATACAAGGCTCTAGGCATCGATTATATCAACTATTTGTTGGTTAGATTGATCCCGATAGTTATTTAAGTATTCGACTCGCCCTAGTTATCGTTTCCGTTGTTAATCTAGGTTAATACGTTTGATCTAAGGTCCTTAGTTCTTCTACATAATCGATCACCACCTCCACCTATGTGAACACAAACCATCCATCTAATTCCATTCCATTTTTCTACAACCAATGAAACCCATCAACTTGTTTCTACTTCCATTTGTCGACAACCTCCACTAAACCATCTAGCTCCACCACCTTGAAATTCATAAAACCACCATCCACATTACTTAATCAATCAAAAACCCAACTCGTCATCGTTATTTTTCATCATGTACAATCACCCTAAAACCCATTTAGTTACCATAACCACCACACAAACACCCGTTCCTATTTCCTGTTTCTAACCGAGAATACCTACCACCAAATCACTACCATATCTATTACTGTTCCGGTTATGATCTTGATCAACCATCTATTATTAACACGCCTATCTTAAGGATCGATGAATCCAAACCCCCATCAAACAATTTACTGCTATACGGAGTATATTTTTTCTGTTTTAAAACCCGTCTCCTATATACACTGCTTTCCTATAACGAGCTAAGAACACCACCACACACCCACTGTGTTTGAACAACACAAACAACCCTAAACCCGTCATATTTTTTTATATATATTTTTCTTTTATTCTTCTTGTTTCATTCGCAAACAACCACAACACTGAACTAATACTACTATTGCAGCTGCTATTCTGTTTATGTGTATTATCCAGCACCAAACCGCCACCCTCCTCCACTCCTTCAAACACCGGTTATCATCTTTAACCCCCACCATCGTATGTCTTCTATATTACTGCATATATTTTACATTTACTGCTGATTAAACGAACAAAGAATGAGGAAAGATGATGATGTCGAGTGCTTTAAGGATTTGTGTTTGATCAATTTGGACCCCTTAGTTAGACCAAGTTTGGGTCAGGATTATAACCTTTATTTTCTCTGCCGTGACTAGTTACACTAGGACCAAGCATGACCGGTACTTGTAACTTGTGTACCTCTACATAGAAGAAATATGAAAAGTACTATTCTCTCGGTCCCTTATTTTCCACACATCTTTTTATCTTATATACATATACATTAAGAGTATAAAAGAACACCATCTTTTTATTACTATATATACTAATTCACGTAAATGACATTCAACAGGGGCCCGTCAAGTACCCAAAATCACTGTTATACTGTAGCACCTTTTTTTTACCCTTGATATTTGTTACTTTTTGCTGGTCTACACCACCAGCCTTGCCTTACCAGAAACTCCCCATCACCACCACCAACTTTCAACCACCACCAATACATCTCCTGCCACCACCACCGCCACTATACCTCATCCAGATCGTAAAAAACATGAAAAAAAATGTAGTACAAAAACATATCTAAAACCATACAAATGATGGATCTAGACATAAACAGACAAACTCAATGTAAAAAAAATCATAAACTCGATCATGAATAAATTTTGTTACTTGCCATACATTCTTATGAACTACTACTAAAAAACACGGTCAACCACCACCGATGGCCGCTTCGGGGAACAAGAACTGTCAGTAACCACCATCACCAACGAGATCTGAAAAAAAGTTAAACGTAGTTAAAACACGAAGATGCAATTAAAATACAAAAAAAAAAGGATATAAATGCAAAAAGAAATCAGATGTGAAAAAAACTCATATCTGAAGATAAATAATCAGATCTGACATAACTCTAAATAAAACAATAAATAAGCTAAGCATTCTTTAGTTAAAACAATAAAAACACCTATGTTAAAATTTTTTAATAAACATATTATAAATGAATATAACAAAAATATATCAATCTATAGATCTGTAATATGTTTAATTGGTAACGGTTGTGCGAGATTGCGTGAGGTGGAAGCTGGCGGAGGTTGTAGTGACCCGGAAAATTTCGACTAATTTTGAACCAAACTTATGATACGATTTCATAAATTTGACACGATAAGCAAAGTCTATTAAACCGAGTCTCAAAATTTTTGAACTATTTATATGGATTCATTTACCCTTTGACTGTGCTCGACAATTCACGAACAACTATTTGTAATTAGATATGTGTGTATATGTATAAATAATAATTGGAGGTATAATTTGAAATATTAAATGTTGTTGTTATGAAATATGATATTATAATATTTAGTATTTAAAAACATATCTATATATAAATAAAAATATATTAAAAATAAATATTAAATAATTGTAATACTCGTTGGACGTTTCGATTATTATTTAGAGAAGTTTAATTCGAACTTATATGATTTTAAAATAAATGGTGATCCAAAAATGAGTTTTATAAATTTTAGGCTTGTTAATAATATATTTAGAAGATGTTTGTTAAATTTTAAAATTTTTATATTTTACTTGGGGTTGGGAGTAAATAATTAATGTAATTTTTTATTTCATAGTTAATGATCGAATTTTATACCATAATGATCAAAATAAATAAATATAGTTAATCTAAAAAGTTGGAATTTTTTTCCGAAGACTTTTATCCGCCACTGATTTATCAACGGAGCACGAATTTTAGTCCGTAATTGAAATAGTAGATGACGGCTAACAATTTACACGTTTTATATTTAAATTATATTATAATTATTATTATATTATATTGTTGCTTTAGTTTGTTAGGATCCGTGAACTTTAATTGTATTTATCACCTAAAAGCATATACAATGCATATTATTGAATTGAGGACAGTGGTTGATATTATTGTGTTGAGATTACTATATTTCTTGTTTTCATCCAACCACTACACTATTATAAATATTATATATCTCCTACTCCATATATAGAATATACATAATACATATATACATCAATATGAAGAACCCACCCATCTGTCTATCTGTGTGAGTCTTCATCCTGTTTAGATCACCACCATCTCCTTTCTTAATGAAACCCATTTCATTATTTCTTTGATCCATCACCTTTTGAAGATCACGACCATGAACCACCGGTTAGTCACCACCACCTTCGCAATATATTTTCCGCTTCATCAACACTATAATAAATCATGTTGTGTTCGTTTATGTTTAATCGATCACCACCTCCACCTATGTGAACACAAACCATCCATCTAATTCCATTCCATTTTTCTACAACCAATGAAACCCATCAACTTGTTTCTACTTCCATTTGTCGACAACCTCCCCACTAAACCATCTAGCTCCACCACCTTGAAATTCATAAAACCACCTTCCACATTACTTAATCGATCAAAAACCCAACTCGTCATCGTTATTTTTCATCATGTACAATCACCCTAAAACCCATTTAGTTACCATAACCACCACACAAACACCCGTTCCTATTTCCTGTTTCTAACCGAGAATACCTACCACCAAATCACTACCATATCTATTACTGTTCCGGTTATGATCTTGATCAACCATCTATTATTAACACGCCTATCTTAAGGATCGATGAATCCAAACCCCCATCAAACAATTTACTGCTATACGGAGTATATTTTTTCTGTTTTAAAACCCGTCTCCTATATACACTGCTTTCCTATAACGAGCTAAGAACACCACCACACACCCACTGTGTTTGAACAACACAAACAACCCTAAACCTGTCATATTTTTTATATATATTTTTCTTTTATTCTTCTTGTTTCATTCGCAAATAACCACAACACTGAACTAATACTACTATTGCAGCTGCTATTCTGTTTATGTGTATTATCCAGCACCAAACCGCCACCCTCCTCCACTCCTTCAAACACCGGTTATCATCTTTAACCCCCACCATCGTATGTCTTCTATATTACTGCATATATTTTACGTTTACTGCTGATTAAACGAACAAAGAATGCGGAAAGATGATGATGTCGAGTGCTTTAAGTTATTGGAATGAACCAATTATTCTCACAACCTAAAAGTTAGAAGTTTTGTCAAGTTGGATAAATTAAATATGTATATACAGCACTTTATCAAATGTTTGTATGTGGAATTAGTTGCAACTTCATGGCCTACACTTATTTAAAAAAAAAAAAAAAGGGGACGATAAAGATAGAGACATAGGTAGATTTGAATAAGATTGCAAATGGGATACAGGTGTATGGCACGACTTATTACAAGAATGAGAATGGATTTTATTAAACAAAAAAAAAACGTAACACACTGAAGTATATATCTTTATATATCTTCATACAACTCGTTTGTTTTTATTTATCCACATCTTTAATTGGGTTTAGTAAATTGTTAGGCTTGCTTAATTCAACAACTTAGGCCAAAGTGGTGTTAATTATTGGGCTATGTTATGGATATGATAAGGAAACACGAAAACAATAGATTAAGGCGATTAAGGCATGGTTGTTAATGGTTATGATAATGATGCGAAATTAATGATGATAGTAAAGATGATGATGGGATGATGGAGACGATTATGAGGTGAGATGATGATATTGATATAGATAATAATGATCAATGATGATCATGTAGTGTGATTATGATGATGACTAACGGATGATGGCGAAGTAGATGGATGTATGGATGATGATGAAG
Source organism: Rutidosis leptorrhynchoides (assembly GCF_046630445.1). Taxonomy (NCBI): domain Eukaryota; kingdom Viridiplantae; phylum Streptophyta; class Magnoliopsida; order Asterales; family Asteraceae; genus Rutidosis; species Rutidosis leptorrhynchoides. The sequence goes on from NC_092337.1 coordinate 279,884,123, forward strand.
ATAAAGAAAGATGAAGTGATTGTGATGATGCGTATGTGATTGAGTGATGAAGATGATCATAATGATGGAGATGTTATACGAAGAGGAGTTGTGATGATCATGATTCAAGAGAAGGATGATGATGTATTATACGGGTTATATTATTAACAGTTGCTTTAAATAGAAAAAAATCAAAGATAGCTGAATGGTTTGATTTGGTGTTCGGGTATTCGAGAGGTCGTGGGTTCGAGTCTCGTATGCGACAATTCTTCTTAGGATGGCTTTTGAAAGGGTATACATATTTCATTATTATTATTATTATTATTATTATTATTATTATTATTATTATTATTATTATTATTATTATTATTATTATAATTATTATTATTATTATTATTATTATTATTATTATTATTATTATTATTATTATTATTATTATGATTATGATTATTAGTGTTGTTATTATTATTGTTATTATTATTGTTATTATTAATGTATAAATATTATTATTATCACTTGCATAAATATTATAATTATTATCATTATTATTATTACTAATACAAGTAGTAAATATAATTTATTATTATTAATACGATTATAATTAAAAAAATAAATATTATTATTATTATTATTATTATTATTATTGAGTTAAGTATTATTATTACTAATATACTACAAATTAATATTATTCTCATAAATATTAGCATTGTATCATTTTTAGTACTGTTACTGTTATTAGTAACAAAAGTAGTATTAATATGATCATTTTTATTAGTAATGTTAATATTAGAAATTATTATCATTTTTTTTATACCAAAAATCGTTATATTGATATCATTACAACTACATAATTATTAATATTATTACCATTATTAATACCAGTATCATAAATACTATTAGGATTCTTATTATAATTATTATTATTATAAATAATGTTATTATCATAAGCAAATACAACTTTTATTTACTATTATTAATGTTATATATTATTATGTATATAAAAATATACTTATAAGTAATATTACATATAAGTATGAATTAATTATATTAACAATCTCTATATAAATATTCATATATATAACCAATTAAGTATTTTTAAAATATATATATATATATAACTATATAAATAATAATCATTTTTAAATATATATACAAATTAAATATATAATAAATAAAGTTAACATATATGAAATTGTTCGATTTCGAGTATGTGTTTTAATATATATACAAATGATATAGGTTCGTGAATCCGAGGCCAACCCTGCATTTGTTCAATATAGTCATATGTATTTTTACTACAAAATACATTAGGTGAGTTTCATTTGCTCCCTTTTTACTCATTACATTTTTGGGCTGAGAATACATGCAAATGCTTTATTAACTGTTTTACAATATTTATATGTGTGAGTTAATTTGCTCCCTTTTACTCTTTATATTTTGGGACTGAGAATACATGCGCTGTTTTTACAACTACTTTACTAAATGCTTTTGAAATATATTTTGAACTGAGAATACATGAACTGCTTTTATAAATGTTTGACGAGATAGACACAAGCAAAACATTGCTCGAATGAATTATTATGCAGATAGAAGTTCTATGGATTATTATTGAATTAGTTGGATGTTATAATTGCCACTAATTGTTGTGAATATTTCCCCTGATTATTATTGCTTGGTAACCTAAGAATTAGAAACGGGTATGTCCCTAATTCACGCGAATCCTAAAGGTAGCTACCGGGTTTAACACCCCCACCCAAAATGTTTACTAGACGGAAGGGATAGTGGGCGTGTTGTTTAGTACTTCGAATTTTATATGATTATTATACAGACGAGATGTTCTGTTTTGGGGATATTATTATGCGCATTATATGTTAAGGTCGGTTACCAAGCCAAGCTATGAAAGTAATGAAAAGTGAATGTTATGTATCGAGAGAATGATTTTATACACAGGTTATGTGTATGATATTTTTGTGCACAAGATATGTGTACGGTTACCAAGATTTATGAAAGATGATTTCGTACACAAGAAAAGTGTACTGTATTTAAAAGATATCGCATGTACATTACAGGTGGGTATAGGATTCGGGCCCATTTGTACCATGCACGATTTAAATCTTGTGGTCTATCAAAATGATAAATTTTATTGATTTATGATAAACCTATGAACTCACCAACCTTTTGGTTGACACTTTAAAGCATGTTTATTCTCAGGTACGAAAGAAATCTTCCGCTGTGCATTTACTCAATTTAAAGACATTACATGGAGTCGTTCATGGCATATAGAAGTCAGTATCATCGCGATGGTACCAGATGTTATTGTATTCATTCAGGAAGATTTTGGACGGGGTATGACAGAGGTGGCGGATGGCGACGATCATGAGTGGTCTAGGTGGTGGTGGGTGTTGCATAGAATCATTAAACAGTATTAAAAAGAAAGAAGAAAATAATGAGGAAGTAGAAATTGAAAGGGTTTGTGGAAGAAAAATTAAATAAAATTGAAGTGTTATGTTACATTGTTGCAAAAAAAAACATGTGTATCAGCAGGGACATGTTAGCCCTGTATTGACTTTGTCAACCCATCCAGCGGTCCCCGGTAGCCCACTGAAGCCTGGCGAAACACCATCATACATTTTCCCACAGCATGCCAGGCCCGAGATTCGAACCTGCATTGTTATTGTTGCAATCTTCACCTTGCGTGGGACCAAGGGATCATTTGGGCCCGGTAAGAATGGTTTTTGATCCAATTATTTGGAAAATCCTCACCTAGTGGGAATCGAACCCTCACCTCCCCTAAGGGAGAGTGAGTCATTCACCACTAGGCTATTGGCCCATTCATAAGTGTTATGTTACATATACGGAGTATAAAGATAATGTGTCAGGGTAACAGTAGAGTAGAGACCAGCACATGGTTTTGATTTATGGCATTGGGGTTGGGATTTTGGGATGTAAAATCATTTTTATTACACTTCCAATACCATACACCCCAAAAAAAAAAAATACCAACATTTTAATTGAATTCTACAAACAAATAGTTTTATTACTCCGCACAAGGTTGATCAATCGAGTTATACGTTATACAATTTCATTACTACGTTTTTTTTTTAAAGCTACTTTTATTGTATTAACTACATACATTACATCGTCTCAAATTACACCAGAGGTTCGATAGAGACGAACATTAAAAACAAGATAATACTCCCACAATATAGCATGAGAGATCCGACTCCTTGCTATACATTTATCGCCAGTCTAACAGAACACCGAATCATTTGGATCAGCTCTTCAATCTTCGAAGGTGACTTTAATCTTTTTACTGCTATTAGTAAATCAAAGATGCGATAAAACTTTGACTTTCACCATTTTATCTTCGTATATTATAACATTTATATATTTGTATTATAAGTTTTTGTATATGTATATAACAATATAACTATGTAAGTAACTGCTGGCGTGATTATTTTTACATTCAAATGAACCGAACAAAACCCGATCAAAACATCCTGCAGCGAAGCGCGGGTTTTTTATTTAATGACTTGGTTTTGCAGGGATGAATTGATTCAAGAATGTGAGTTAAAAGGATGCAATAGTTCGAGGATGTGACGTAAAAACAGTAAACAACATCAAAGCAAGAGACAAAGCATGAAGCAGTAACAGATTGTGAGTAGCAGACTAGCAGTGCATGCTTAGAAGTTTAGTTATAAGTTTAGATTAATGATAAGTTAGTTTTAGCTTTAAATATATAGTATTGGTCACTTGAAAACACAGGTGTATTGGGAACACAAGGAGTTTCTCATGTCTGAAGGCAATTAAGTCTTTTTTTAGATGTGTTGTATTTTATTTCCACCAGCACTATCTTTTGTTCCGGGACTTTTTTGCCCCGTTGGTCCTTCAATTATTCATGAAATTGCAATCCGAGTCCCTCAAGTTTTTTTTTGGATTTTCGAGTCCTTAAAATTGCAAAATTTTTCAATCCGAGTCCCTCCGTCTAACTTCCGTCTAAATTGGCCGTTAACCTTTGACATGTGCCATGCATGTGAGGGTAAAATCATCTTTTTACTCTTTTCTTTAATTTTTTTGCTTCGTTGGTCCGTAGTTTATACACAAAATTGCAATCCGAGTCCCTCAACTTTTTAATTCGAGTTTTTATCTTTAATTCATAATTTTTATCTAACTTCGACTTTTTTATCTTAATGTATTTATTATTGAATCGGCTAGTATATATATAATGAAAATCTATATAAATTGTTGTAAACCTTTAAAACAGTAAAAATAATTTTTACAGAATGTAATTTACTTATAATAATTATTAGTATCGAAAATATAGTTTATACATTATTTGGAATATTTATTCTTTATTTAGTTATATACCGAAATTGTTTAATTATTAGATAAATCGAATAAAAATAAAATTTACGGATAAACCACCTGGGAAAAAAATTTTGCTACCTGATTTCGAATCCGAATGAACTTCAGATCTGTCGATGATGATTTAACGATGATTCGATGAAGATGATGACGATGGTGAACAAACAAGATGATGAAGAACATGAACTAACAAGCGTTTTAAATCAGACAAACCCTACCCATTCCTTAGCGACGATGCGAAGCGCCGGAGAAAGTTAGAAGAAGAAGATGAGAGATGATGATGATGATAAAAAGTCGAAGTTAGATAAAAATTATGAATTAAAGATAAAAAAAAAAGATAAAAATTTGAATTAAAAAGTTGAGGGAATCGGATTGCAATTTTGTGTATAAACTAAGGACCAATAAAGCAAAAAAGTCAAAGAAAAGAGTAAAAAGATGATTTTACCCTCACATGCATGGCACATGTCAAAGGTTAACGGCGAATTTAGACGGAAGTTAGACGGAGGGACTCGGATTGCAAAATTTTGCAATTTTAAATACTCGAAAATCCAAAAAAAAAAACTTGAGGAACTCGGATTACAATTTCATGTATAATTGAAGGACCAACGGAGCAAAAAAGTCTTTGTTCTGGCGTATGGACTGATGTATGTCTCTGGCATGCTTATTGTATTAATGTTGGTCCATGTGACCCATTTGAAGTTTGATGAAATGCCTTTTGCCTTGCAAAATAAAACGTATTGGTAATTTGAATCAATCTTTAGTTTACATTTTGGAAATTTTGAATGTACAGAACAATCTGCCTGATGCATACGACCGTTATGATTCGTCCCAACGTTAATACAAAATCCGCTGCGAAGCGCGGACCCCAAAACTAGTTCTTATCTATTTATGGAAATGGACAATCAATTTGGAACGTCTCAAAATAATATATTGGAGGGAGTAACGGAAACTTTTGAATTATTTCAAGTGTCATTACTTCATATAAGAACATGATGAAAAGTTGATTATACGCTATAAAAATAATTAATATAAGGATAAAGGTACTGGTGTTCTTTAGAGTCACTACAAAGTTAGATTAGTACTATCATGTTACCGGCAGATATTTAAATTAAAAGGGAAATTGACGAAAATAGTCATTGACGTGTTTTGGCGCCTACTATAAGACCGCTCCAAATGTTTCCGTCCAGAAGCACGTCCAGGCCGCCGCCCTCCTGGGCGCCGATGGCAGCGGGCCGCCCAGCATTCCGTCCAGCTCATCGTCTCCTCAGCCTTGCTTTTTGGTCATATTCGAGGACGGGAAAAGTAGCCGTTTGAGGCTCCAACGGTCCATTTTTTGGCCGTTGGAAATTTAATTTTTTTTTCTTTTTTATTTTCTCACCTCTATATATACATACATATACATTTTACATTCATACATCTCAAACACATACACATTTTATATACATTTCTACACTTTCTACTTCAAAAATGAGTTCCAAAAAAAATTCAAATAAAGGAAAATCAAAACAACGCCCTCAAGTTCAAGAACGAGGTTCGGTCGAAAACGATATGTTGCAATCTTTAATTGATTCTACGCAACAAACAACCGGGTTTTCTCCATTTGAAAACTCGGATCAATTTGCGCTTATGTTTACAAACATTCTCAACCCGAACCAACCACTTAATCAACACTACTCACACTACCCGAATCAACCTCAATCTCAAGTTTATACACACTACCCGAACCAACCACAAACTCAAGTTTATACACACTACCCGAACCAATCACAATCTCAACAACAAACACCTTATTATCCTAGGCTACGTGACGAGTCGGACGAGGAAGAAGTTCCCGAAACTCCACGACAACCCGAACCCGAGCCCAAGCCCGAAACCGTAGCCAATCCAAGAGGAAAAAAAGTGAAGTGTCCGAAAGTGCCTTGGTCCGACTTGGAAACTCGAATTTTAGCCGAGCGTTATGTGTACATTTCCGAACATCCGGATGCGGGAAACGATCAAAATTTTAATTCATTTTGGGGTGAGGTGCGAAAACAATATAATTCGATCGTTCCGGAGAAAAGACGTGCGGATCAAATTAGTGGAAAATGGGCTAAAATTCAAAGGGATGTGAAGATATTTATTGGAATTTATTCAAAGCTCGAGAAGATGTGGCAAAGTGGAGCTGCGGGGGAAGACATTATGAACGCGGCCCATAAACAATTCAAACAAAGGGTCGACAATTCGCTTTTGAAGATGCGTGGCAAGTTTTAAGGAATTGCCCGAAGTTTTTAGAATGTGAAGGTGTAGCGGCTACGAATAAACGAAAACAAGCCGATGATATACCGATAAATGTTCAAACCGAGGCAAGTTCCCACCCGAACACAATTTCGAACCCCGACCCAACCCAATTTGAAAATTTACTTAACGATCACGACCCAATCCTGTAGTGACCCGAACTTTTCCATGATTATATATATTAAATGAAAACTATTTTTGCATGATTAAATGTTTTCAACATGTTAAGCAATCAAACTTGTTAAGAATTGATTATTTGAAATGAGTTTCATGTAGACAATTGACCATCCGAGTTGACCGGCGATTCACGAACGTTAAAACTTGTAAAAACTATATGATGATATATATGTGGATATATATATATATATATATATATATATATATATATATATATATATATATATATATATATATATATATATATATATATAATTAACATGATATTATGATAAGTAAGTATCTCACCAGGTATATTAACAAAGAGTTAAATACATAAAAATGAGATTTCTAAGTTAAGAAACTCGAAACGATATATATAATGATTATCGTTATAACAACGTCTTACGAAATACATATGTATCATATTAAGGTATTGTTATACTATATTTAACATGATAAAATGATAATTATATATATCATTATGTATGTTAACAATGAACTACATATGTAAAACAAGACTAATAACTTAAGAATTTCGAAACGAGACATATATGTAACTATTATCGTTGTAACGACATTTTAATGTATATATATCATATTAAGATATATTAATATATCATAATATCATGATAATGTAATAATTTAACATCTCATTAGATATAATAACAATGGGTTAACAACATTAAATGAGATCGTTAACTTAAAGGTTTCAAAAAAACACTTACATGTAACAACTAACGATGACTTAACGACTCAGTTAAAATGTATATACATGTAGTATATTAAGAAGTATTAGTACACTTTTGAAAGACTTAAAGACACATATCAAAGTACTTCTACTAAAAAAATGCTTACAATTGCATTCTCATTCATTTTCATCAACAATTCTACTCGTATGCAACCGTATTCGTACTCGTACAATACCCAGATCCTAGACGTATATACTATTGGTATATACACAAAATAATTCAGCTCTTAGCAGCCCTAGATAGTGAACAAACATGTGGAACCAACCATTTGGAAACTAGCATGAAATATCTCACAAAATTATAAACTAATAGAGGCTATATGTCAAGCCTCCATTCACGTTTTCAACCATCACCAATAACACTTTCATTTTGCAACTTACATGCATCAAACTACTCTCTCTCAAGTTCTCTTATATTGTTCTAAGTGTTCTTCATCATTTCCTTCATAATCGAGCTCAATCTAGCTCATAAATCCTAACCTAGATCAACATACAAAACAACAACTCAAGAACACATCAAGAACACTTTCAAGTTTACTAACTTACTTCCAATCTTGCAAATCCATTTCAAGTGATCATCCATTCTCAAGAAATCTTTGTTATTTACAGTAGGTTATCTTTCTAAATCTAGGTAATACTCATATTCAAACTTTGATTCGATTTCTATGACTATAAACTATATTAATTCGAGTAATAATCTTACTTGAAATTGTTTTCGTGTCATGATTCTGCTTCAAGAACTTCCAAGCCATCAAAGATCCATTCAAGCTCAAGATTATTTTTGTCATTTCCAGTAGGTTTACCTACTATATTTGAGGTAATAATGATGTTCATAACATCATTCGATTCATATATATATATAACTATCTTATTCGAAGATTTGAACATGTAATCACTAGAACATAGTTTAGTTAATTCTAAACTTGTTCGCAAACAAAGTTAATCCTTCTAACTTAACTTTTAAAATCAACTAAACACATGTTCTATATCTTTATGATATGCTAACTTAATGATTTAAAATCTGGAAACACGAAAAACACCGTAAAACTGGACATACGCCGTCGTAGTGAAACCGGGGGCTGTTTTGGGTTAGATAATTAAAAAATTTGATAAACTTTGATTTAAAAGTTGTCCTTCTGGAAAAATGATTTTTCTTATGAACATGAAACTATATCCAAAAATCATGGTTAAACTCAAAGTGGAAGTATGTTTTTCAAAATGGTCATCAAGACGTCGTTCTTTCGACTGAAATGACTACCTCTTACAAAAATGACTTGTAACCTTCATTTTGGACTATAAACTTATACTTTTTCTGTTTAGTTTCATAAATTTCAGTTCATTATGAAACCATAGCAACTTGAATCACTCAAAACGGATTTAAAATGAAGAAGTTATGGGTAAAACAAAATTGGATATTTTTGCTTGTTGTTGCTACGTGAAATTTGTAACAAAACTATTCTAACCATAACTTAACTAACTTATAATGTATTATACATGTACTCTAACATATTATGTAATCTTGATAGACCATAGACACGTATACAATGTTTTGACATATCATATCGACGTCATCTTTATATATTATTTGGAACAACCATATACACTCTATATGCTGTAATGCTAGAGTTCGCTATACAGGGTTGAGATTGATTCTAGAATATATATACTTTGAGTTGTGATCTAGCCTGAGACTTGTATACACTAGGTCGTGGATTGATTTGAGATAATATATATTGATTTATTTCTGTACTATTAACTATGGACAATTAGTTGTAGATTAATAACGATGGACTGCTAACTTAACAAACTTAAATCATTAAAACGTAATAAAAATATTGTGAATATATTTCGATCATACTTTGATATATATGTATATATTTGTTATAGGTTCGTGAATTGACCAGTGGCCAAGTCTTATTTCCGGCAGAGTAAAAATCTGTGAAAGTGAGTTATAGTCCCACTTTTAAAAATCTATTATTTTTGGGATGAGAATACATGCAGTTTTATAAATGTTTTACAAAATAGACACCAGTAATCGAAAATACTTTCTATGTTGGATTATCGAACCGAATATGCCCCTTTTTTGCTTGGTAGCCTAAGAATTAGGGAAATGGCCCCTAATTGACGTGAATCCTAAATATAGATCTATTTGGCCCAACAAGCCTCATCCGAGTTACGGATGCTTTAGTACTTCGATTTATCATATCCGATGAGAGTCCCGGAATGATGGGGATATTCTATATGCATCTTGTTAAGGTCGATTACCAGGTGTTCAACATATGAATGAATTTTATCTCTATGCAGTTTACGAAATGCCTGATATGAGATGTATATTTATGAAGAAAAAAAATGAAATCTTGTGGTCTATTGTTACAATTTGATAAATATATAGGTTAAACCTATAACTCATCAACATTTTTGTTGACGTTTTAAGCATGTTTATTCTCAGGTAATTATTAAGAGCTTTCGCTATTGCATGCTAATGTATGGACAAGAGCTGGAGTCAGCATGCTTGTATAATATTGTTTAAAAACTGCATTCGAAGACTTAAGTTGATGTGTAATATTATTGTAAACCATTATGTAATAGTCGTGTGAAAACGATATATTTTAGATTATCATTATTTGATAATCGTTGTAATATTTTTAAACCTTTATCGATAAAATAAAGGTTATGGTTTGTTTTAAAATCGAATGCAGACTTTGAAAAACGTCTCATATAGAGGTCAAAACCTCGCAACGAAATCAATTAATATGGAACGTTTATAATCGATATGAACGGGACATTTCAAATCCGACGTCCTCCAAGTCGAGCTAAAAGTCAAAGGGATTCATACTCATCTGATGCCACGAGTCGTATGTCTTCCGATGAAGTACGTTTAAAGATAGCTCAATCGACGGAAGCTTCTCAACTAGCGGCGACTCGAACCATGGAAAAGCTTTGTGAAGAAAGCGAGACGAGAACAAGGTTAAAAAGTTTAAAGCTACTTTCCAAACCGGTTTCACGTGACTTGCCTCCCGACGAATATGAAATGATGATGAATTATCGAGCGAGACTTAAGAAGAAATATGCAAAGAAATTGGCACGTCCCGACGACGACGAGTAGTTCGTTTAGTTTTATAGTGTTTTATTTTAATATATGTCGCATTTTACTTATCGTCGTAATGTTTCAAATTTTAATTATTCTATTTTTTTAATTATCAATGAAATTTTAGTTTTATGTTATTAAATTTTTATTATTTATACTATATATAACTAAATTAATATTATTTTTGAAAAAATAAAAAAAATAAAAATAATAAAAAAGGAAGGAAGGAGTGTCATGATTGGGAGTGTTTAGTCCTGGGTTTAATCCTGAGAAAGAAGTGGGAAAAAAGTGTTGATGTGGCGCTGAGGACTAAGATGGAGACATATCTCCATTAGGAGCACTCTTAGAGTTGGAGCTGTACAATTTAAATATTGTAATTTCAACGTTTTCAAAACAGTAACAGCACTCATACATATTTTTAACATCATAAACGAAGCGTTTCTTATGAGTAAGTTTGGAGAATAGTCTTCAGATTTTATTTTTGCTCCTTTTTCGTATGTAGTAAGTTTTAGAAAAGAAAGCTTTTTATGATAGTTCATACACCAAAAATATGAAGGCTCCTAAGACCACTCCCAGCGGCCCGTGCTGGGGAGCGTCTTCCACACTTTCATTCGAGGGCGACATTGGCATTGTAGCCGCCCTCTGATGCCACAACCCATTTCGCCCTGCAATTTTTCTTCCCGTAGCATCTTTGAGGACGAGTAAACTTCCCTTTTTCCTTCTTTTTTACTTGTTATTTTATTATTTGAAATTTTTTTATGGTTGGTTAAAGTGAAAATGAAGTTTATAAAAATTGGAGGTTTGAACATGGTGAAAGAAGATGAAGAAGAAAAAAAAAGAAGTGGTGGTGGTGTGCACACGTATTCTTTTTCTTTTGTTTTTTATTTTATTTTTTAAAGTAGTGGTGGTTGTACACTTGCTTGTAATATTAGTGTATTTTAATTATTATATACAATACAATTTTTATTTAACTTAATAATTGATAAATTAAATTAAATATAGTTAATAATAATAACAAAAATATTAATAATTAATAGTAATAATAATAACGAAAATAATAATAATAATAATAATAAGTAATAATAATAATTAATAATTAATAATAATAAAATAATAAAATTTGAGAAAGTATGTCATGGTTGGCAATGGTGTGTTGTGGGAGGAAGTAGTGAGGAAGGATGAGAAAGAAAGCTGATGTGGCGTTGAGAAAATTTTGAAGACGGTATCATGGTTGGGAGTGGTCTAAGAGTGGTGATAACAATGAATTTCCTCAGCTCGTGATGATTTTCCGATAATTTCGCCCTCCAGCACACCAGTGACACACCAATTATCACTCTCATTGGTTGTCAGTTAGAGGTCGTTTCACATTAATAATTTGATATATACGATATATATACGTTAATGACATGTAAGATTGATTTTTTTTAATTAAAAAAATATTATAATTTTCAAACTTAAAAAACACCCTTATGTTTAATGTTTTGCAAAATATTTATCTCGTCAAAAAAACTTAATTCTAAGAGATTATCGATCTACGATTGTGCGTATTGTGATGAAGAATCGGAGGTATTCGAGTGTCTTAATGTAAAATTTGATTGAGATGAATACTCAATTGTTTTATTTCATTCGATTGAATCAAGAGTACAGAACAAGTTTAGTTATAGATACAAAAATAAGAAGAATAAGAATTGCAGTAGAAGTCGTATATCAATTTGATTCCCAGTAGGAGTCTTCCTTTAATAGGTCATAGTCATAAGCCCATATATATTTAATGGACTTTTATAATGGACTTCTACACTCCCCCTCAAGTTGGAATGTGAAGATATCAAACATCCAACTTGCCACGAAAGAATTCCATCTGTAGTCTCCTCCACCTTTTGATCCACCGCTGCCTTAACAGAAATTCTAGATTGCGACTATCCAGCTGGTAAAGGTTCCTCCATTAGATTTTGATCAGAGACGAATACTTTGTATTTGATTCTTGATCAGAGATGAATACTCTGTTTGTTTATTTTGATCATCAAGCTCCGGACATGAACTCGGTTCATTCTTAAATCTTGTTTAGTTCGCCCGGAGTTTTCATCTCCCCGACTTGAACCCAGTCTTCTTGGACCTTCATGGTTCGCCGAGGATATTCAGACATGAACCCAGTCCAACTGGACCTTATTTAGTTTTCTTGGAATATTCAGTCTCCAAACGTGAACCCAGTTCGACTTGAACCTTGTTTGGTTCACCATGGAGAATTCATCCTTTTTTTTTCTTTTTTTTCCTCGGAGTTTGGAATCTAGTCAAACTAGGCTCCTCGAATGTAAGTCCTGTGGTATTAGCGATTGGTTTTGTATCCTTGGCCTTTGACTCCTTTATCAGTTGTAGCAGATGTTCAATATCTTCCCTTGAGAGATTTGCGGTCTGTTTATCATCATGAGGTTGATCTTAAAACGATTTGTTTGATTCTTTAAACCTGCGGTTTTCTTGGACCACCAGTCAGGATATCCGATAAGTTCGAAATAACCATCAACAGTGTGACCCGTTTTCTGACAGTATGTACATTCTTTTTCTTCAGTTTTCCCACGATGTTGATTGTTCTGTCTTCTTGGTACACGTGGGTTTCTTCCATAGGCTAGAAAAGTTGTTGCATCAGTATTGTGAGTCCTATAATTTCCAGTTGCCCTTTGATGTTCATCTTGACTTACAAGGTGAAACGCAGCCCCAACAGTAAGAATAGGGTCACTGCTCAAAATTTGGGTTCTGACTGTACTAAAATCTTCATTTAAGCCCATCAAGAAATCGTATAACCTATCTTTATCACGCATCGAAACAATAGATTTACCAATCCCGCAAGTACAGTTATTACAAGTACATGTAGGCATAGGGCTCACAGATTGAATTTCATCCCATATACCTTTTGGTTTAGTGTAGTATGCTGACACGGTAAGATTACCTTGATGGGTTGTGGTGAGAATTCTACGCAGTTCATAAGCCCTTGGTGCGTTGTCTTTATTGAATCGTTCGTTAAGATCAGTCCAAATATCCCTATCCGTCGTTGCATATTTGACACTGTTCTTGATCTCTTTTACCATTAAACTCACCAGCCATCCACGAACCATTGCATTACACCGTTGCCAATTCATGTAATCATTCGAATCTGGATTGGGCTTCGGTAGAGTTCCATCTACGAATCCTATTTTTTTTCATTGCAAAATCCCCACATAGAAGAAGCAAAGCAAATGGATTCCGTAATCCCTGAGGAAGAACCATGGAGAAGGTCAGCCAGGCTCAAGAACAAATCGATATATATTCAAAAGCTGACCCCTGAAACTCCAGTTCGTGTACCCTATCCTGGAAGGCTACAGGAGGAACCATCTAAGCTTGATTCCTTCAAACTTGATGGAAGATTCCTGGACACTATGTCCAAAGTCCTCAACCAGAAGAGATACATACGAAGGCTTCTCTCTACAAATGAGAGGATACCAGATTCTAACAAAATTTCCCTGAGTGAAGAATGCTCTGCATTACTCAAAAACTCTCTACCACCAAAGCTAGGAGATACGGGCCGATTCGTTTTCCCGTGTTCAATCTACCAATCTGGAACCATTCATGCACTAGCAGATTTAGGAGCAAGTATCAACCTAATCCCCTACTCTCTCTACAAGATATTAGAGTTAGGAGACTTGTCACTAACTAAAATGACAATCCAACTTGCTGATCAAACAATTCGATATTCTAAGGGCATAGTTGAGAACGTCTTGGTGAAAGTTAACAAATTCTTGTATCCTACGGATTTCATAGTAATGGATATTAAGGAAGACCTACACACACCAGTAGTGTTAGGAAGACCTTTCATGGATACGGCTAGGACTATCATTGATGTGTACAATCAAACCTTGATCTTACGATCACATGGGGAGAGCGTTACCTTCAAAATTGACCGACCAACCGATCTTTCTGGACAGGCAGAGATGTTTGCTATTTCCACCAGATAGATCACTTCCGATGATGAGTCTTCACCACTAGCCGATAATATCGAGATGGGTGTCGAATCACAATCTGTAGACGACCCAGAAATGGAAGAAGAGGATCCCAACGAAGAAATAGAGGAAGAGGAGGAATCTGAAGAGGAAGAGGAAATGGAAGATGTAAAAGAAACAACAATAATACCCGCTCTGAGCATTGAGCATCACGAAGAATTAATGAGGCTTGAGACAGAAGATCACAGTTTAATCATTCACTTCAAGAAGAAGACTGACAAGGCTGAGGTTAAGGATATAGAAATTGATCCTGCAAGTATCAAAGTGGAGAATCAGAATACTGAAGAAACCCGTTCATCAGACACATCCTCAGAAGAACACTGTAACAATGATGACGAGGAAGAGCAACATGAAGACATTCTGAATAACTCACACTCTCCAACCGAACCAGTGCAAGGGGAGCCGGACTCTTCTTCAGATCGAATTCTGGTCATATCCATACACACAAACATGATAACCTTCATCAATGATACCGCTGAATTTGAAGATATACTCGAAGCCATCCATAAATCAACAATTGATTTCACGCTACGCTTAACAGAACGAATTATGGAAATCCGAGAAGAATACAACCTTTATCTCCAAAGAGAAGACAATGATGTTGAAATCTTAGAAGAACGCATTCAAGACTTTATCAATACTCTTCACGATCATATCTACCGAGAAAAAAGGCAACGAGAGCACAATTCAGTGGTTCACACTATTCTTGAGACAAGATTTTGTAGAGATCAGAAGATCATTTACTAACGCCTTAGCCGGATCTACACTTCCGTTCTCAGCAAACCAACGAGCACTACTGACTCTCATCCGGAAGCATATGGATCTTTTCCACCGGACGCCTGACTTATCACTCTGATTTGCAAATGATCGAGGATATTCACAGCTTTTTCGCTCTCTTGTAAAGAGATAATTTCGAAAGCACACCAGACATACTAGTGATTTACGTGACAATTGATTACCATGTTGATCTGATTATCAAAGAGTTACGAGACGCTGTTACGGAGGAAGTAAGGCGCAACAATCCGTTCTCTCATCTTGAACCAGACCGAGTCAACATTGCCACCTATGTTACGAAGCAGATATCACGTATCTTCCACGAATCTACAGATCCAAGTTTCACATTTAAAGTCGGATGTCGGGAGATATACTCAAAAATGGTGACATTGATGCTCGGGTCAGGATTGCTCTTCACTTCTTTTCAGCTTTGTCTTTTAATAAATCTATGCAAAGCTACAGACTCTTACTGTGGAGATCACCATTCCGAAGTCTTCGATATTCTAAAGATACAGTTTCTAACATTGTTTGAAGACCTCCGAAATGAGCATCCCATCAGAGAAACAATCACCACCAGTACTGTGTCTATGATTGACATTCATGGGTCAACCAGCAGAGCCGTGGATCATATTCTCATCGAACTTCAAGACTTATCAAGAGCCGAAACTGCGCACTTCTTATCCTTCAGAAGATCTTCAAGAGAAGTACCGCATCTTCTACCACTATTGGTCCGAAAATTTCTCAGGATTTACTCGCCAAGACTCACGTTCCCTCGAGAAGACCAAGATTATAACTATCAGCGTGGAATGTTTGCTTTTTAAAGCATCACTACGGTCGAGCCAACGACCTTAAACAAAAGCGCTTCTCAGGAGGCAACCCGTGCAATAAAGTAGAGTAGAAGAATAAAGGATGACAAATGAGCCGATCAATAAAAGACGCAAGGATTCAAAGCCAGCCGCATCTGCTAGGGGTATTTCTTTCTTCCCGCTACTAGCTCAAAATTTAAACTATGCCACATCCTAGCTTATCACTAAGTGTGGGATTCCAACCCAATTAAACACTAGAAAAATACTCCTAAATCTTCAACTAAAACTCCTAAGTGTGGGATACACTAGGAACATTGAGGACAATGTTCGTCTAAGTTTGAGATGTTGGCATAATCTTTTTATGCTGTATTAAAATAACCCATTACGAAGATTCCAAGTTCTTAAGCCAAATTTCAAAATTTTTAACAAGAGAAAGCCTTTTCAAAAAAGTATTTTTGAAAACCTGAAATGTTTGTCAATAAAAGTAAGGCTTAATAGGGTGGAAATCTTGTTAGGATGAACCAAATCTCTAATAGAGCATTGCATGACTAAGCTATTATTGACCTAAATTGATTATGGTGAGGCACCCCAAATAAGACCAGCATTCATCTTTAATGCTTCACTATTTTCCGTTTAGAGTGCTGATGTCTGTGCATAGAATCAGAACTTGCTTTAGATCTACATTTCCAAAGCAGCGAAACGTGATTCGGTTATAATCAGAAGAGCTAGCCATTTGTCAAAAAATAAGCCTTCCGCACCTCCACTACCTCTACTCCACCACATCCACATCATCTTTACTATTACACGAAAAATTCAGAAAATGAGATTCCTTCCGAAAACCCGATGTTATAACCTCTCAAGTATCATGGCAAAGGTCTTGAAAAAGTTTACCGGCAAAAAGTTTCTCGAGATGAAATCTTAAAAAAAAAATAAAAAAAAAATTAAAAAAAATCTGAGAGCAGAACTTATAAAGAGAAACGCCAAAGAAAAAACTTGACCGAAAATGATTATCAAATGAAGAAAAGTTCAAAAGTGCTTCTCAAACACTTCAGCACTCCTATCTATCCAAATAAAAGTCTATATAAAGACTACATTACCCTTTTCTCTCACCCCTCAAAAACAACTTCACTACCACTACAAAATTCCTTTCCATTATTGACAAATGACCTAGAAGCTAAGATTACTACCGTTCTCACATTAGTAGCAAGTATTTGAGTCTTTATCAAGCCTATGACGATGGGTGCAGTATGACTGGCTATGAGTGAATTCATTTCTTAGATTTATAGGGAACCTTAAACACTTGTGTGATTTGAGTGACCCGTGAAAGCTAGCCTATGTCATGTAACCTCTTCGCATGCTTGCAGAGATAGTTTCAATTATAACATAGATGACTCACCTTATCTTTCTGCTCTTATAATAAAAAGCAAACCGCTTAGGCTATTAGAAAAGAAACTCCGAAAAGATTTCTTAAGGTAAAATAAGAGTTTTGCTTGAGGACAAGCAAAGTCTAAGTGTGGGATATTTGATATCGGCTAAAAAGTCACGTTTTCACCCGAGTATTAAGGCCCAAAAACAAGAAAGATTCGAACTTTGTCGGCAAAATACCCACTTCGTCGGTTAGAATTGAAGAACTAGTAATTACGAAGACGGTACAAAAAGAATCAAGAGAATCGGAGCTAAAACGAAGATTCTAGAGCGAAAACGGTGAAAGACAAGAAATCAAGTTACGATCCAGGGAATCCAGCTGACCAGGCAAGCAAACAGCCTGCCAAACGGCTTTTCTGGCTTACAAAAGGCCTGCCAAACGGCCAGGGCAAATGGCCCTTGCAAACGGCTTGGCTTGGCAAACGGCCCCTGCAAACGGCCTGCCAGCCGTTTGCAGGGAAAAATTTAGCTTATTTAAAGGGTCTTTGTCATTCATTCCAACACACACTTCAATTCACTTCTTTCTCTCACTTGTACAATATTAGTCATACTTTTAAGGTCTTCGACTCCGTACGGGAAACCTAGTACCCGGAGAAGAACGCCGAAGATTGTATTAGGAGCGGTCTGGAGTCTTGAAGTTGTCACTTTTGTATTCGGAACTCATTTAATCTACTGGTACTTCTATCCTTTATCTTTATATAATGTCTTCTATCATTATGTTCTGTGATATTGTTTCCTTGATTAGTGAGTAGTTATCTTTAGTGAATGCTATGATGTAAGCAGTTATAATGCCGAAATAATATTATGGTTTGTGTATGTTGTTGAAATGCTTTTCGATTATGCTTTAAACTCAATTGATTTTTCAACTAATAGAACGTAGTTATTGGCTCTGTTATTGGGAAGTCGCGAACCCCGATTCAGAGTACACTATCTGTGTCACCCCTTGGTAAGAGAAGTCTCTCAGATACAACGTAAGATCAACTTAGGCACACCGGTTGTAGTAAGTCTATCGAGCTTTGGATTCTGACTAAGGACTCTTTCGTAGTGAAACATCTGACTAGACCCTTAGTACATTGTCAGTCCCAGACCATGCTAGTGTAGTCACCAAGCATATAAACTTCGTACGTGCACGATGATGCACAGCGGTTGTTGTAAGCTGTACCTTTGCTAAGTAAGGCCATGGAACCCGGTCAGTGTTGAGTAGTACACTGCACCATAACGCGGTCTCAAGCATTGCACCCCGCTTGAGGGATTCTCAGTTAATTAAGGAACTGTTTGTTTAGACACATAAAGGATTGGATCGTTAGGATAACCGAACGTGTTCATGGAAGTCAGCTTGACTTGGCCATGGTGTTCTTTATGATTGAACTCTTTTTAAGGGCCTAACTATCTTTTAAAATCAATCATTAACAAAAGCATTGAAACACATCACGTCTCTCGGATATGGTAAACCATGTATTCTATTATGCTTAAGAAAGTTTAAACCTTTGTGGAATGTTAATACGTCACCCAACCGAGTCGCTCAATTGGATGAGCCGTCTGAACGTGTATGCATGTAGTCAGACTGCACGGGCGTCGGGGGTAAGGGACGTTGCTGTCTATTCAGAATCTTCAAGCCTAGCACAGTACCCAGTGACATGTCTTATGATAGGGGCGTTTAGGACCAGTGTAATGAATACAAGGCCTCTGCCTATTCATGAGCCAGCATTCCATAATCTCGGCAGAATAACTGATGAAATCATAGTATGCACTTACTTTAACTATCTTAGGCTTAAATATAGGTTCGATTCTACTGATATCTCAAAAATACGACTCTAGGTCATACTTCCCTTACTCATACTAAGGAGTAGTACGATTTAGGCCCCGCTAAATATAAATTCAAAACAGTACCCCCCTCCCCCCTCTTGGTGGTTGATTCTGACGTATTGCGACCTAACGACACCACACAAATAAAACTGTCCGTTTCGGCCATATCAGCTGATTTAAACAATTTTAGGATTAGGGTTTAAAACGAGATGATTGATCAATCCTATATTACAAAGATGTTTAATTAAGGATCGAGTGCAATCACATTAAGATGGTGAATGGGATGTTTGATGATTATTTTAGGTCCTGATGATCGTCTTTCACTTTTCAATCAAGTGATCAACCACCCCGACCCAGTCTTGATTGTTAATTAGTATGATTCACCTTAAAACAATGTAAAAGTTCCTTGGGCAAAGTCACAAGTGAAAATTACAAAGGTCCAGGCAAATGGCAAGGAATCAACAACCTATAAATGAGAGGCCAAGCTCCCTATTTATAATATTCAAAATATTCGCGGTATGCGTATTATCTAACTATCCGCGGTGACTTAGCGAAGATAACCCGCAGTCTTTTATTAACGCGCCATAATTCGCAGACTTAATTTTCAGCGAATATGTCAAGCCTTTTGAATATACTTCGCGCAACTTTTGTTTTTAGCCTTTAATAAATAAAATATACATATACAATGCTATGTATATGATCAAGTCCCCCCAGTTTATTATGGTACATTTCGCATAGTAAATGTATCATGATAAACTCGAAAAATAAAATTTGCAATTTTTATGATCGCAAACCGCATTGAGTTGTTCGCTATGCCTTTTTTACCGTTGGATTAAACTAAGTTACCGTTTCTATCCGTTGGCGAAAATTGTTACCGTTTAATTATCATGATGGATACTTAATCATAACCGATTAACATTCCCGTCTCACCTATATATATATCGGCATCGTCGACCACAAAATTCTTACTCGCCACTTAAAACATTTGTAATTAATCAAATTCACAGCCAATTTTCGCAATTTTTAACTTATTCACAACTTCTTTACCATTAACAATGAAGATCGACGAGGTTGATAGCAAAGTTAACCCGAAAACGCTAATTACAAAACTACTAAAGAGTCCAGAATCAAAATCAACAACATCATATGGGAAGGAAAAGCATGCAATTCCATTTGTTGACTTAACTTCGAAATCACCTCTCACCAAACCAAGCTCTGCTAAACGACCATACCAGACGTCGCCATCATCGCAAAGCAAGAAGTTAAAACAGCGCGACACTACCCTTTTTGATAATCTGATCTCATCCGATTATGAGGGTGAGCAATAAATGGGTAAGTCCTGAACATTACCTCATGATTACAACACTTGCGTTGTTTATGCTTTTTCGCTAATTTATAAATTTATCGCAGTTGATTCAACCGGTGATCAAGTTTTCCCCAGCCCTAACCCCTTTGATCAAATCACTGAACTATTCCGCACTCCACCCGACTCCTATGGCGTGAGAGTTGACGGTTTATCAGGATAAACCTACACTTCTTCTTCTGCGGTGCTAGATCAATGCCATCAGATGAAGCTGGAAATTCCTAACGAGCTTCGCCATGAGTTCGCGAAGCTGCCTGCACCTGAAGCACACAATTGCTTCGTGCAGAAATTCTACATGGCGTTCAACTCTGCGTACGACATGATGTGCCGTCAAAAGTAATTCTTCAATGTTCTTGAGGCTGAGAAGGCCAAATATCTTACCGAGAAGGCCAAAGTTGCAGATAGTGAAAAGCACTGTGTTGATTTATCTTATGAGCTTACCGCAACAAAAACTGTTGTTGATGATTTAAAACAACAACTTTCTGCTCCGGCAGATAAAGAAAACAATTTTTAAGCTACTGTTAAAGCGCTAACAGAGGATGTTGCAAACCTTACTACAGAGCGGGAAAATGCTCTAGCTGCTAAATCTTCTGCAGAGCTTGAATTCACAAAGCTTCGCCAACATCTGCCCGAGTTGTCAAGGAAAATTCTCAACTCGCACCCTGTTTCTGCTAAATTTTCAACATACACCGCTGCGCTGCAGTTGCGCGAAAGGATGGAATTCATGGATCAAATTGCCATGCACTGCCCTTTGCCAGAACACCTACCGACTGACATAGCGGACTGCTTATGCTTTGTGGCAGATGCTCAGTCTGCCTTTGCTGTTGCTAGGGAAAGCATAGCGGAAATTCCTATCCCAAAAATAACGGCGATAAGCAAGCAGGATGATGCCACTGCAGATGACATCATCAAGCTTGACTTATCTAAGGAATAAAATTTCATTGTGTAAAAACAGCGCGCAACTATCTCTGCGTTATCATTAATAAAATTTTTGTATTTTTATATTTTTAAAAGGTATTATATTTATATAGCGCTTTGTCAATAATATTCATAACATAGACTTGCCCTTTGCAATTTCCAACTATTATTATCGTGCACATAATAAGTATGTACTTTTGTGAAACCATCTGTATTTGTATATATTTATACGTTATGAATCTTTTAAGTCCGCCAAAACGATCCTTAGGCAATTAATTAGCATCGCGAAGCATCTAAGTTTGGCAAAATCAAACACTTAGGAAATTAACACCCTTTCACGATAATTAGCGTCTGCGTAAGTGGGCAATGCCATCACTACGCGACTTAGCCTTCCCAAAACATATTAGTATATTAAAACTAAACACTGTAAACTGTTCCATAAACTATAGATATGCCGCGAATTATTATTAATTTCACAAATATAAACAAGCTTTTCGCATATTCTTACAAGTGTTTATTCGGCATATTCTTGTAAGTGTGATCAAGACTTAAAAAATAAAAATAAAAAATCATAGAAAAATAGCAACTGCGTTTCTGTTTTTTATATCTCAAGCTGCACTTTGAATGCGTATGTACATTGGCCAACACTTTTATTTTTTTACATGTTTATGCATAATATCGCTTTAATAAAGCAGCAAGCCACGCATTAGGGAGATTGCGCCCTTCTATGTCTGCGAGTTTATATGATCCTGCCGCGTTAATAGCAACAACTTGAAAAGGACCTTCCCAGTTGGGTCCTAACTTACCAAGTTTTTCTGCTCTACTCGCATCATTATTTCGCATTACCCATTCGCCTACATCAAAGGATAATGTGCGCACTCTTTTGTTGTAATACTTAGCAATTTGTTGTTTGTTATTTGCCTCCCTGATAGTAGCCATTAATCTTCACTCTTCTATTAAATTCAAGTTTTCGCACAAAGCTTCGCCATTTGCTTCTTCATCAAAATTAGCAACTCTATGCGTTGGCACAAGAATTTCAGCGGGAATTACTGCTTCAGAGTCATATACCAAAATAAAGGGTGTTTCACCTGTGCTCTTCTTAAAAGTAGTACGGTGTGCCCATATATAAGACCCAAATATTTATTGTACATAATGTATTTATGGTGTATGATGCGTGTATGAAGTGTACGTGTTGCTTGCTCGAACGTCGAAGGAAACTGGACGTTGTCCGAAGTGACAAGGTGTGTACGTATCTTTTCAACCCCAAATGAAGTTTGAGTTGATGTTTCAAAGCCTTACCATTGGATAGAATATCTTATTACGTTTCCAACGATATTTGATTCATCGAAAACGGAGCTACGGTCAAAAAGTTATGGCCAAAACAAGTTTCTGAAATCTGACCTGCATGTTGGAGCGGCGCCCCACCATTTGGAGCGGCGCGCCGAACCCGTCTGATGCAATTTTCAGCCTTTTTAAAAGGTTTAAATGAGGGGTACTTTGGTCTTTTCACTTGGGGTCGGTTTAGAGTCATCAAAACTGATCCATTGATCAGTTTGGATCACATCTCACTCATCAAACACTCTCATCCTCAAACCCTAGAGAGAGATTGAGTTCTAGTGAGAGAGAACTCCATTTGGAGAAGAAGGAGGTTGTTTCGGGTCAAACCTCAAGCATTAAAGTTGTTCTACTCGTCAACGGCATCATTTTGGCGGTATTGGTAAGTTCTAACTCCGAATTTCATTGTTGATTTTGCTATTCAAAGTTAGGGTTTGAACTTGATTTGTTGATAAACTCATTTAGACTCATGAAGTGGGTTTAGTGATGCTAGTAATCGGGTTTATTGTTAGTGTTGGTGGATTTTGGTTTGGTGAACAAATTGGCCTTGATTAGGACTTGTAATTGGGTTTAATCACTAGGTTTAGTGATTATGGAAGTGTTAGAACACTTTTAGGTGTGTTGGTTGACTAATTTTGACTTTGGGTCAAAATTAGGGTTTGGTGATGATTATGACCCAATTGTCGAATTAATAAGGTTTATAAACTTAAAATGGATTAGGTTGAAGCATATAACCGAGTTAAATATGTTTTGGTGTCAAAACTTGCTAATGGCGTGATATTGACTTCTTATGGGTCAAATTAGGGTTTAAATGTCATTTTGGGAAAGATAGGTATTTAACACCTATGATGGGGTTTAATTGGCGTATTAAGACCATTCTCACTTGTGTTAGTGATTATTGGTTAATTTTGGGCGCGGTTTGTACTTGGAAGTGCATTTGGGTCAAATTTGCACTAAGCGTCAAATTGGGTTGGTTTGTAAATCCAATCTAAGTGTGTTGTTGAATTTGTGATAATGGAATAGGTACTTTCCATTGACGAGTTGCAGATTATTCGGTAGCATTCTTCAAGGCGACAAGGTGAGTGGAATAATTATATGTGTAGGTATATAATGTATCTATTTGTTGTAGCGTGAAATGTGTAGTGTCGAGGTGTTAAGACACCACGTTTCACGTGAAGAGTGTAGCATCGAGGTGTTAAGATGCCACTCGGGTGTAGCATCGAGGTGTTAAGATGCCACCTAGGAGTGTAGTGTCGAGGTGTTAAGACACCACTCCGTAAAAATAATGAGTGATGCATCGAGGTGTTAAGATGCCACTCAGGGTGATGTGCCGAGGTGTTAAGGTGCCACCCTAGGGGTTAGTGGTGCGAGGTGTTAAGTGCCCTAACGGATGTTACGAACACCGATGGCGTTTTCGCGAGCGCCGTTCCCTTGTACTATTGGTTAACCATGGTTATTTGTGTTGTAAGCGTATTATATTATTCGAGTTATATTCATATGCGGTTGTTATGCTAGCTTGTGGTATTGGAGATTTATAGCTTGTTATTGTGACGATAAGCTAAATGTGTATGCTAGCGTGTTTGCGGTTTGGTGTGTAAGTGTATGCAAGTAGGTATAATTATATATGTATTCGTATAATTATTGCATTCACTAAGCTTTGCTTACCCTCTCGTTGTTTACTATTTTTATAGGTTCGGTTTTGGACAAGGGTAAGGGCATCGTTTTGGACTAGAGATCCCGCTTGATGCTAAGGGACGCTTTTGGCTTTAGTAGCTCTTGGAGTTTGACCGATAGTTGGGTAGTTTAATCCCAAACGCCATGCTCATTGTGTAGTTTGGAACTTAAACTTTTTGGTGGTCGAAACTCGTAAATTGTATTAAACTCGTAAAACGGCCGATGTGGGCCCCGCCTGTAAAACATTGATTTTATATTTGAAACAGGTTAGTTTTACATATTTGGATGTATGGTAAAAAGCGTTTCATCTAAAAGTGTCAGGAACTAGTCAATCTTTTTCGCATTTTGAGACTTTTCGGACAGACCCGAATGGCGCGCCGCGCGGCCATCCTGGCGCGCCGCGCCAGTTCACTGTGCAGCAATTTTTTTTTTATTTTGTATTTTCACGTGGTTTGTTCACGGTTTGGTTTGAGTTGTTACAAGTGGTATCAGAGCATGGTCTAAGGGATTTAGGTGACTTGAGATAGGCGCCTAGACTTAGACTTTTTGTGTGCGCGTTATGCGGGACTTGTAGGACTTTGAGTCGGAACGGGATTGGTTAGTGCATAGGTTTATGTGAACTAATCATGTACTAATTGTTTGTGTTGTGTTTAGCTATCATCAAGCGAGATAGACGTTGTACTAGCGAGTTAACGCGACGTGCTCGCGTAACAACGACTAGCTATCATTGTTACGGGTGCAAATCATGTCAAACAAGCAATGTACAACGATTGTTGAGCAAGATGGGGTAGTGTGGTATATGTATATATATATATATATATATATATATATATATATATACATACGTGTTATATCTTTTCGTTCCATTGATTAATCTATTTCATTTCTTAAGAATGAAGACGGAAGATGAATACGGAACGGAAGAGCCTACTCATGAAAGGAAGGGCGAGTTAGCGGTAATGGTTGAAGCCGCGATTGAGCAATGCGTCTCGGGTTTCGCCAACGGAGTTGGTCAAGTAGTCAAAGAGTCAATCGAAGGACGAGTAACCGAAATGGTCCAAGACCAAGTGACTAAGGTAGTAAGGGAAGAGTTTGAGAAGAGGTTTTCTAAACCTCGAGTTAGTAGTAATGAGGATGTACTTGCAAGATTGGAGCCAAGTGCTCCTGGTAAGAGGACAAGAAGTGCGCCTGAAGGCGTCGAAAACGTGAAGAAGAGGAGTAAGGGAGGTCATGTACCTACGTGTTATAATTGTGCTGAAAAGGGGCACCTGTCGCGTGATTGCACGCTTGCGCCTCCTAAAGACGACATATGCTTCAAGTGTCGAAGAAAGGGACACCGGAGGTCGGAGTGTCCCGAGTTGTTTAATAATCAAAGTAGAGGTGTAATTGAGGCGGCTAGTAGCATGAAGAAGGGAGCGTCGGGCCCCGGTGGGTTGAAGTGTTACAAATGTGGGCAAAGGGGACATAAGGCTCGCGAGTGCCCGTCGGGCAAGAAGTTATGTTTTTACTGTTGGAAGGAAGGGCACCAAAAGCCAAAGTGTCCTAAATTGATTGCTAAAAGAGATTGTAAGTTGGGGGATTTCGCGCCTACGGGTTATGATCATCTACAACGAGGTTATATGACACGCGATTGTGAAAATATGCCTTCAAGTACGATCATGTGCTTTAATTGCCGGAAGGAGGGACACAAAAGGTCGGAGTGTTCCGAATCGTTCGCCTATCGAGTTAAGAGGTTAGAGCGCGAGTATTCGATGGATAGTGAAGCACAGAAGTCCAACGATGATGTTTCAGGTATTTTCGTCTTTGGTACAAATATGCCTTATTATTGTTTATTGTGTGCCGATGGATTCATGTATGTATTAGAGACTTAAACTTTGTTTCGTGGTCTAATTAGTCTCAAGTGAGTGTATGTTTCAAAAGTACCCATAAGGGTGCGGGATTAGTGAGCTCGGTGAAGATTCAGTTTGTTAGCGATTTTGATGATAGTGCACCGGGGTAGCTTTTGAGTCGTTGACTCGTGGAAATGCGCCCTGGGGATGAATGCATGGCGGTAATACGTAGTATTAGTATGGGTGGCATTCCTAATGGAAACACCCTATGATGACGTTTGGTTGTCGGGCGAAGGGCGTAAGACTTGGTGCAACCAAGCATTCTTTAGTGTTAGGAAATGTTTCTACCAAGCCATAGGTATGTGCATTGGTGTTCGATTATTAGAGTGTTTTTGCTTTCGTGTTGAAGTTGTTGAACCATGAAGTTCTACGGGTGGATAGAACCCTTGAGATCGAGTGTTTTGGATCTCGATGTATGTTGGAAATGGAGTCTACGGGACGCAACGTTAGGTGCCTCTTTCATACCTACTAGTGTGGTATTCGACTCCGATGGTGTTGCGGTTACATTGTACTTAGGGTACCGGATAGAAACCCTTAGGTACATGAGTGACTAGGTGGAAATTTGACAAACTATAGCAATTGGATTATTGTAAGTGTAAGGTTTGTGTAAATTGTGGTAGACTCTTCATTCAAAGAGTTTAAGGATAGGTTAAATTCCTTCGTATGCTCAAGGTTGGAGCAAGATTATGGTAACGTGCGTATTAAGAGATGCAAGACGGGTGAGCCTCGTCTCTCTCATAGGAGTTACGGTAATGCGATTTGGCGCATTAGTTGTTAGGTTAGTGGTCACTCTTTCTAAGAACGTGAGCATGTGTTTATCGTCGGAATTTATTGTTAAGGACGAATTCGCGAGAATTCAAGGACTATGACCAATGAGGATATTGGTTGTGTATGTTGATAAGTGGTCATTCCATGGGATGCTATTATTCGATGATGTGGTTACGAAGCGGAGTCCTAAGTGGGGGAGTTTGTACTCTTGCATGAAGGTGTTCTATTGCAGTGATATTTGGACGATGCTCGTAGGGATTCGAAGCTAGTGTTGAGACCTACATTGGTCTATTGTGGTAAAAGTACGATTTGGAATAAATTGTACTTATGGTTTTTGGATTTAAATTATCACCGCGGTGGTAAGGTGGTAAATCTCATTGGGAGATAATTTACGTGTTCGACGAGCAAGGTAAGATCCCTCGGTAAAGGGATGTGTATGCCGGATTCTCTTCTAGGGAATTATTGTTGTGTCTATGAGTAATGTGGGTGGTTCTTGGCTCGATTGTGATAGCCGTGTGGTTACTTTTGGGAATAGAGTAATGGGACTTTGAGAAAGGTTACGATGCCTCATTATCGTATACTTTGGGTGGTAGTTACACAATAGCCATTTTGTGAACTACAAGGTGATTATGTGATGTTTATTTGGGGTTACCTCTATGTTAACCGCGTTTGACTTAAGATAGGTGACGAGGGATATCCGGAAGGATTAGCTCTTCGTTAACCACTCGTGGTTGTGAGTGATAGCCGATTTTTTACTCACACGTTGGTAAATAGGGATGCGATAGCCGTGTTTCGCTCACATATGGTTGGTAGTGTTGCAATAGCCGTTTTTGCACACTACGGATATATCACGATAGCCGTTTTTGTACACCATAGGTTTCGTGTGAACTAACCTTCGCGTTGTTGGACTTGAGAACCACTGGTTGTTTTAAGCTCCGATGGTTCGGTCGTAAGGACCATGTTGTGTGATTAGTGATGTAATAGCCGTATTTTGCTCACGTAATTGGGTAGTTACGTATTAGCTATGTTTGCGCACTACTAAGGGTGTTAGATGGTAAGTGTTATCCGTAAGGATTCGTCTTTACTTGGTCTTCATCGTTTGGGTTGTTGACCTTAGGTCGATATTTGGTTGTTTTTAGCATTGTACTTGGAAAGGGTACACTATAGGGTTGATATCTCGGTACGAGATCGGTTGAGTTTTCCTGATGTATGGGGGATTGAGCAGGTTTTAATGCTCGGATTTTAGTTTCGATAAAATCGCGGGTGACGATTTTAGTTGTTAAAGGCGATTCATTGGGAAGAATTGCTTAGAAAAGTCGGATTGGGACTTATATTGAGGACCGTTGAGTAGTTCCGAATTGGTTAAGTGGAGAAGATCACGAGGACGTGATCGAGTTTAAGTGGGGGAGAGTTGTAAGACCCAAATATTTATTGTACATAATGTATTTATGGTGTATGATGCGTGTATGAAGTGTACGTGTTGCTTGCTCGAACGTCGAAGGAAACTGGACGTTGTCCGAAGTGACAAGGTGTGTACGTATCTTTTCAACCCCAAATAAAGTTTGAGTTGATGTTTCAAATCCTTACCATTGGATAGAATATCTTATTACGTTTCCAACGATATTTGATTCATCGAAAACGGAGCTACGGTCAAAAAGTTATGGCCAAAACAAGTTTCTGAAATCTGACCTGCATGTTGGAGCGGCGCCCCACCATTTGGCGCGGCGCGCCGAACCCGTCTGATGCAATTTTCAGCCTTTTTAAAAGGTCTAAATGAGGGGTACTTTGGTCTTTTCACTTGGGGTCGGTTTGGGGTCATCAAAACTGATCCATTGATCAGTTTGGATCACATCTCACTCATCAAACACTCCCATCCTCAAACCCTAGAGAGAGATTGAGTTCTAGTAAGAGAGAACTCCATTTGGAGAAGAAGGAGGTTGTTTCGGGTCAAACCTCAAGCATTAAAGTTGTTCTAGTCGTCAACGTCATCATTTTGGCGGTATTGGTAAGTTCTAACTCCAAATTTCATTGTTGATTTTGCTATTCAAAGTTAGGGTTTGAACTTGATTTGTTGATAAACCCATTTAGACTCATGAAGTGGGTTTAGTGATGCTAGTAATCGGGTTTATTGTTAGTGTTGGTGGATTTTGGGTTGGTGAATAAATTGGCCTTGATTAGGACTTGTAATTGGGTTTAATCACTAGGTTTAGTGATTATGGAAGTGTTAGAACACTTTTAGGTGTGTTGGTTGACTAATTTTGACTTTGGGTCAAAATTAGGGTTTGGTGATGATTATGACCCAATTGTCGAATTAATAAGGTTTATAAACTTAAAATGGATTAGGTTGAAGCATATAACCGAGTTAAATATGTTTTGGTGTCAAAACTTGCTAATGGCGTGATATTGACTTCTTATGGGTCAAATTAGGGTTTAAGTGTCATTTTGGGCAAGATAGGTATTTAACACCTATGATGGGGTTTAATTGGCGTATTAAGACCATTCTCACTTGTGTTAGTGATTATTGGTTAATTTTGGGCGCGGTTTGTACTTGGAAGTGCATTTGGGTCAAATTTGCACTAAGTGTCAAATTGGGTTGGTTTGTAAATCCAATCTAAGTGTGTTGTTGAATTTGTGATAATGGAATAGGTACTTTCCATTGACGAGTTGTAGATTATTCGGTAGCATTCTTCAAGGCGACAAGGTGAGTGGAATAATTATATGTGTAGGTATATAATGTATCTATTTGTTGTAGCGTGAAATGTGTAGTGTCGAGGTGTTAAGACACCACGTTTCACGTGAAGAGTGTAGCATCGAGGTGTTAAGATGCCACTCGGGTGTAGCATCGAGGTGTTAAGATGCCACCTAGGAGTGTAGTGTCGAAGTGTTAAGACACCACTCCATAAAAATAATGAGTGATGAATCGAGGTGTTAAGATGCCACTCAGGGTGATGTGCCGAGGTGTTAAGGTGCCACCCTAGGGGTTAGTGGTGCGAGGTGTTAAGTGCCCTAACGGATGTTACGAATGTAGTGACCCGAACTTTTCCATGTTTATATATATTAATTGAGATTGATATTTACATGATTAAATGTTTCCAACATGTTAAGCAATCAAACTTGTTAAGACTTGATTAATTGAAATATGTTTCATATAGACAATTGACCACCCAAGTTGACCGGCGATTCACGAACGTTAAAACTTGTAAAAACGACATGACGATATATATATATGGATATACATATGGTTAACATGAGATTATGATAAGTAAGTACCTCCATAAGTATATTAACAATGAGTTATATACATATAAACAAGACTACTAACTTAAGGATTTCGAAACGAGACATATATGTAACGATTATCGTTGTAACGACATTTAAATGTATATATATCATATTAAGATATATTAATATATCATAATATCATGATAATATAATAATTTAACATCTCATTAGATATAATAAACAATGGGTTAACAACATTAATTGAGATCGTTAACTTAAAGGTTTCAAAACAACACTTACATGTAACGACTAACGATGATTTAACGACTCAGTTAAAATGTATATACATGTAGTGTATTTAGATGTATTAAAATACTTTTGGAAGACTTCAAGACATATATCAAAACACTCATACTTAACGAAAATGGTTACAGTTACTTTTCCATTCTTTTCTTTCATCAAGAATTCTAGTCGTATTCTTATCCGTATTATACACAGCTTCAAAACGTACTTACTATGAGTATATACCAATAGGAACTAGTATGGGATTCCACTCTTGATTATGTCATGTATGACTAATCAATTTTAACTTCTACCATGAGCTAGTCAACTAACTAGAACTCCTTTTAACCCCACTCACCACTCACCAATTACCACTCATCATTCACTCCATTTCACTTCCAATTCTCTTTCTAATTCTCTCTCAACACACACACACTATTATGAACGTATTTTTCTAGTAGTTAATCATCATCTTCATCAAAAATCACTTCAAGAATCAAGCTATAATCATCATAGGAAGAACACTTCAAGAACACTTCAAAAATCCCTTCAAGTTTACTAATTTACTTCCAAGCTTTCTAATCCATTCCAAGTAATCATCTAAGATCAAGAAACCTTTGTTATATACAGTAGGTTATATTTCTTATTCAAGGTAATATTCATATTCAAACTTTGATTCAATTTCTATAACTATAAACTATCTTAATTCGAGTAAAAATCTTACTTGAACTTGTTTTTGTGTCATGATCCTACTTCAAGAACTTTCAAGCCATCCAAGATCCTTTGAAGCTAGATCATTTCTTGTCACTTCCAGTAGGTTTACCTACTAAACTTGAGGTAGTAATGATGTTCATAACATCATTCGATTCATATATATAAAACTATCTTATTCGAAGGTTTAAACTCGTAATCACTAGAACATAGTTTAGTTAATTCTAAACTTGTTCGCAAACAAAAGTTAATCCTTCTAACTTGACTTTTAAAATTAACTACACACATGTTCTATATCTATATGATATGCTAACTTAATGATTTAAAACCTGGAAACACGAAAAACACCGTAAAACCGGATTTACGCCGTCGTAGTAACACCGCGGGCTGTTTTGGGTTAGTTAATTAAAAACTATGATAAACTTTGATTTAAAAGTTGTTATTCTGAGAAAATGATTTTTATTATGAACATGAAACTATATCCAAAAATTATGGTTAAACTCAAAGTGGAAGTATGTTTTCTAAAATGGTCATCTAGACGTCGTTCTTTCGACTGAAATGACTACCTTTACAAAAATGACTTGTAACTTATTTTTCCGATTATAAACCTATACTTTTCTGTTTAGATTCATAAAATAGAGTTCAATATGAAACCATAGCAATTTGATTCACTCAAAACGGATTTAAAATGAAGAAGTTATGGGTAAAACAAGATTGGATAATTTTTCTCATTTTAGCTACGTGAAAATTGGTAACAAATCTATTCCAACCATAACTTAATCAACTTGTATTGTATATTATGTAATCTTGAGATACCATAGACACGTATACAATGTTTCGACCTATCATGTCGACACATCTATATATATTTCGGAACAACCATAGACACTCTATATGTGAATGTTGGAGTTAGCTATACAGGGTTGAGGTTGATTCCAAAATATATATAGTTTGAGTTATGATCAATACTGAGATACGTATACACTGGGTCGTGGATTGATTCAAGATAATATTTATCGATTTATTTCTGTACATCTAACTGTGGACAACTAGTTGTAGGTTACTAACGAGGACAGCTGACTTAATAAACTTAAAACATCAAAATATATTAAAAGTGTTGTAAATATATTTTAAACATACTTTGATATATATGTATATATTGTTATAGGTTCGTGAATCAACCAGTGGCCAAGTCTTACTTCCCGACGAAGTAAAAATCTGTGAAAGTGAGTTATAGTCCCACTTTTAAAATCTAATATTTTTGGGATGAGAATACATGCAGGTTTTATAAATGATTTACAAAATAGACACAAGTACGTGGAACTACATTCTATGGTTGAATTATCGAAATCGAATATGCCCCTTTTTATTAAGTCTGGTAATCTAAGAATTAGGGAACAGACACCCTAATTGACGCGAATCCTAAAGATAGATCTATTGGGCCTAACAAACCCCATCCAAAGTACCGGATGCTTTAGTACTTCAAAATTTATATCATATCCGAAGGGTGTCCCGGAATGATGGGGATATTCTTATATATATGCATCTTGTTAATGTCGGTTATCAGGTGTTCACCATATGAATGATTTTTATCTCTATGTATGGGATGTGTATTGAAATATGAAATCTTGTGGTCTATTGTTACGATTTGATATATATAGGTTAAACCTATAACTCACCAACATTTTTGTTGACGTTTAAAGCATGTTTATTCTCAGGTGAATACTAAGAACTTCCGCTGTTGCATACTAAAATAAGGACAAGATTTGGAGTCCATGTTTGTATGATATTGTGTAAAAACTGCATTCAAGAAACTGATTTCGATGTAACATATTTGTATTGTAAACCATTATGTAATGGTCGTGTGTAAACAGGATATTTTAGATTATCATTATTTGATAATCTACGTAAAGCTTTTTAAACCTTTATTTATGAAATAAAGGTTATGGTTTGTTTTAAAAATGAATGCAGTCTTTGAAAAACGTCTCATATAGAGGTCAAAACCTCGCAACGAAATCAATTAATATGGAACATTTTTAATCAATAAGAACGGGACATTTCAGTTGGTATCCGAGCGTTGGTCTTAGAGAACCAGAAAATTTACATTAGTGTGTCTTATCGAGTTTGTTAGGATGCATTAGTGAGTCTGGACTTCGACCGTGTTTTCTTTAAAAATGATTGCTTAACATTTTTGTTGGAAACTATATATTTTTAACATATGAATATTATGTGATATATTAATCTCTTAACGTGTTTGATATTATGTGATAGATGTCTACCTCTAGAACAAGTCCCATTGACTCACCTAATAATAATGAAGAGTCAAATGTAAATTGGAATGATTCGTGGACTGATTCACAAGTTCCCGAAGAGGAACCGGAAGAAGAGTCGGAACCTGAAGAAGAATCGGAACCGGAAGAAGAATCAGAACTGGAAGAAGAAATAGAACCGGTGGGGGAAATAATAAAACGGTTAAGTAAAATAGAATCCTCAACCAACCGACCAAGGTTAATTATGGTCAATGGTGTTTCCGCCAAGGAAGCAAAATATTGGGAGGATTACCAATTCTCCGATGAATCGGATTCCGACGAGAATTCCGATGATGTTATAGAAATTACCCCAACTGAATTTAAAAAGGAAAAAGAAAATAATAAGGGAAAGGGCATAAAAATAGAGAAATCTAATTCCAACCCCGATGAACTTTATATGTATCGTCAACCCCCGAAGTCCTTAAGTTGTAACAGTGACCCGGGAACCTCTAAACCACCAGGTTTTTCTAAACCAATGTGGACAACGATGGCTCGTATTAGGGGAACATCATATATCCCTAGAAACTTGGCAAAACGAACCAAAACCGAACAAGAAGAAACGAGCGAGTCGGAATAAGATAGTTGTATTCGTGTGGTGTAATATATGTAATATAGTGTGCTTATGCTTTATGATATATGTAAAAATTGCTTGTATTAATAAGTATTTTTTTTATGAATCTAACTCTTGTCTATTTTACAGTATAAAAACACAAAATGGATAGACAACCCAATATTTTAAGAGACCTACCCGGAGACATGATTGATGAAATCTTGTCTAGAGTCGGTCAGAATTCCTCGGCACAACTATTTAAGGCGAGATCAGTTTGTAAGACATTCGAAGAACGTTCCAAGAATGCCTTGGTTTATAAAAGGCTTTCGTTCGAAAGATGGGGGATATCACATTAGGAAATCCATAAGTTACGATGTGTTTACTTTGACGCATATATTGCGGGGAACCCAAATGCTATTTTACGCAACGGGTTAAGAAATTATTTTGACTCAGTATATCCGAATATAGGACTTCGTGATTTAGAAAAAGTGGCTAACATGCAACATAAAGAAGCATGTTATGCTTACGGGTTAGTAATGTTCGCTTCTCACCAAAGTGAGAACAAGAACATCGGGCTACAACTATTAAACAAAACGTTCCCACAAGTGACGGAGTCGGTAATTGGGGTAAGAAATGAGGTTTTTAGGTTATTACGAGACTGTTGGTCATTACGTAACCCTCGTCCCTTTGACGATGTTACAATATGCTATCTTATCAATGGCCATAACGGTTATGTTCCACAAGACCAAGGATGGGAAGTAGTCCTAGTAAAACCAGAATGCATGACTTGTTTCTGGACGTATGAATTACGTGTCTTTATTGCCTTTGCTGAACGACTTGTGTACTAGCTAGAATT
Organism: Rutidosis leptorrhynchoides; assembly: GCF_046630445.1. Lineage (NCBI taxonomy): Eukaryota > Viridiplantae > Streptophyta > Magnoliopsida > Asterales > Asteraceae > Rutidosis > Rutidosis leptorrhynchoides. The sequence goes on from NC_092337.1 coordinate 279,919,452, forward strand.
ATCTTCACAACTATCTTGTATCAAAGTTATTGTGTCCAATATTTCATGCTTTATGTAAAATAAGCGGTATTGTAAGTTTGTAAAATATTGTATAAAAGTTTGAACGCGAAATATTATTACAATCAGTTTTTCATATAGAATTGTAGTAGTTGAATTGTATATTAGCTACTAAGTATGAACTTAACGGGTAGGTACTACCCGAATTTAAACTTATAAAACGCTAATATGAAGAAAAAGCTTTTATAAATGAGTTTATATTATGCTACGAAATACTATTAGCTACTCTTAATATTCTGTATGATTAACTTGTTCCATTTGACTATTTTGAAGGAAATGGCACCGACTACTCGACACACCGTGAATATGAATGAAGAGGAATTCCGTACTTTTCTAGCTTCAAACATATCCGCAGTACAGGTTGCGCTACATACCAACAATAACCTTGGATCTGACAGTACAGGAAATCGTGTAGGATGCACCTACAAAGAATTCACTGCCTGCAAACCTTTGGAATTTGATGGAACCGAAGGACCGATCGGATTGAAACGGTGGACCGAGAAGGTCGAATCGGTGTTTGCCATAAGTAAGTGTACTGAAGAGGACAAAGTGAAGTACGCTACGCATACCTTCACAGGTTCTGCGTTAACATGGTGGAATACCTATCTAGAGCAAGTGGGACAAGATGATGCGTACGCACTACCGTGGTCAGCATTCAAGCACTTGATGAACGAGAAGTACCGTCCCAGAACCGAGGTCAATAAGCTCAAGACATAACTTAGAGGGTTACGAACCCAAGGATTTGATATTACCACGTACGAAAGACGATTCACAGAATTGTGCCTATTGTGTCCGGGAGCATTCGAAGATGAGGAAGAGAAGATCGACGCATTTGTGAAAGGATTACCGGAAAGAATCCAAGAATATATAAGTTCACACGAGCCCGCCTCCATACAACAGGCATGTAGAATGGCTCACAAACTAGTGAACCAGATTGAAGAAAGAATTAAAGAACAGACTGCTGAAGAGGCCAATGTGAAGCAAGTCAAAAGAAAGTGGGAGGAAAACGGTGATAAGAATCACCAATACAACAACAACAGCAATTACAACAATAATCGCAACAATTATCTCAACAATCGCAGCATCAATCGCAACTACAACAAACGGCCCAACAACAACAACAACAACAACAACAACAACAACAACAGCAACTACAACAATCATCCCAACAACAATAATAACCGCAACAACAACAACAATAATAACCGCAACAACAACAACAATCAGAAGCAGCTATGCCAAAGGTGTGAAAAGTATCACTTGGGGTTCTGCACCAAATTTTGCAACAAGTGTAAAAGAAATGGTCATAGCGCGGCGAAGTGTGAGGTCTACGGACCAGGGGTTAATAGAACGAAAGGAATGAATGGTGTCGGAACGAGTAATGGCGGAGCAAGTAGTGTCGGAGCAAGTTATGCCAATGTAGTTTCTTATAAATGTGGAAAACCGGGCCACATTATTAGAAATTGCCCGAACCAGGAGAACACGAATGGACAAGGCCGTGGAAGAGTTTTCAATATTAATGCGGCAGAGGCACAGGAAGACCCGGAGCTTGTTACGGGTACGTTTCTTATTGACAATAAATCTGCTTACGTTTTATTTGATTCGGGTGCGGATAGAAGCTATATGAGTAGAGATTTTTGTGCTAAATTAAGTTGTCCATTGACGCCTTTGGATAGTAAATTTTTACTCGAATTAGCAAATGGTAAATTAATTTCAGCAGATAATATATGTCGGAATCGAGAAATTAAACTGGTTAGCGAAACATTTAAGATTGATTTGATACCAGTAGAGTTAGGGAGTTTTGATGTGATAATCGGTATGGACTGGTTGAAAGAAGTGAAAGCGGAGATCGTTTGTTACAAAAATGCAATTCGCATTATACGAGAAAAAGGAAAACCCTTAATGGTGTACGGAGAAAAGGGCAACACGAAGCTACATCTTATTAGTAATTTGAAGGCACAAAAACTAATAAGAAAAGGTTGCTATGCTGTTCTAGCACACGTCGAGAAAGTACAAACTGAAGAAAAGAGCATCAATGATGTTCCCATTGCAAAAGAATTTCCCGATGTATTTCCGAAAGAATTACCGGGATTACCCCCACAGCGATCCGTTGAATTTCAAATAGATCTTGTACCAGGAGCTGCACCAATAGCTCGTGCTCCTTACAGACTCGCACCCAGCGAGATGAAAGAACTGCAAAGCCAATTACAAGAACTTTTAGAGCGTGGTTTCATTCGACCAAGCACATCACCGTGGGGAGCTCCTGTTTTGTTTGTCAAGAAGAAAGATGGTACATTCAGGTTGTGTATCGACTACCGAGAGTTGAACAAACTTACCATCAAGAACCGCTACCCACTACCGAGAATCGACGACTTATTTGATCAACTACAAGGCTCGTCTGTTTATTCAAAGATTGACTTACGTTCCGGGTACCATCAAATGCGGGTGAAAGAAGATGATATTCCAAGGACTGCTTTCAGAACACGTTACGGTCATTACGAGTTTATGGTCATGCCGTTTGGTTTAACTAATGCACCAGCTGTGTTCATGGACCTTATGAACCAAGTGTGTGGACCATACCTTGACAAGTTTGTCATTGTTTTCATTGATGACATACTTATTTACTCAAAGAATGACCAAGAACACGGTGAACATTTGAGAAAGGTGTTAGAAGTATTGAGGAAGGAAGAATTGTATGCTAAGTTTTCAAAGTGTGCTTTTTGGTTGGAAGAAGTTCAATTACTCGGTCACATAGTGAACAAAGAAGGTATTAAGGTGGATCCGGCAAAGATAGAAACTGTTGAAAAGTGGGAAACCCCGAAAACTCCGAAACACATACGCCAGTTTTTAGGACTAGCTGGTTACTACAGAAGGTTCATCCAAGACTTTTCCAGAATAGCAAAACCCTTGACTGCATTAACGCATAAAGGGAAGAAATTTGAATGGAATGATGAACAAGAGAAAGCGTTTCAGTTATTGAAGAAAAAGCTAACTACGGCACCTATATTGTCATTGCCTGAAGGGAATGATGATTTTGTGATTTATTGTGACGCATCAAAGCAAGGTCTTGGTTGTGTATTAATGCAACGAACGAAGGTGATTGCTTATGCGTCTAGACAATTGAAGATTCACGAACAAAATTATACGACGCATGATTTGGAATTAGGCGCGGTTGTTTTTGCATTAAAGACTTGGAGGCACTACTTATATGGGGTTAAAAGTATTATATATACCGACCACAAAAGTCTTCAACACATATTTAATCAGAAACAACTGAATATGAGGCAGCGTAGGTGGATTGAATTGTTGAATGATTACGACTTTGAGATTCGTTACCACCCGGGGAAGGCAAATGTGGTAGCCGATGCCTTGAGCAGGAAGGACAGAGAACCCATTCGAGTAAAATCTATGAATATAATGATTCATAATAACCTTACTACTCAAATAAAGGAGGCGCAACAAGGAGTTTTAAAAGAGGGAAATTTAAAGGATGAAATACCCAAAGGATCGGAGAAGCATCTTAATATTCGGGAAGACGGAACCCGGTATAGGGCTGAAAGGATTTGGGTACCAAAATTTGGAGATATGAGAGAAATGGTACTTAGAGAAGCTCATAAAACCAGATACTCAATACATCCTGGAACGGGAAGATGTACAAGGATCTCAGGAAATATTTTTGGTGGCCGGGTATGAAAGCCGATGTTGCTAAATACGTAGGAGAATGTTTGACGTGTTCTAAGGTCAAAGCTGAGCATCAGAAACCATCAGGTCTACTTCAACAACCCGAAATCCCAGAATGGAAATGGGAAAACATTACCATGGATTTCATCACTAAATTGCCAAGGACTGCAAGTGGTTTTGATACTATTTGGGTAATAGTTGATCGTCTCACCAAATCAGCACACTTCCTGCCAATAAGAGAAGATGACAAGATGGAGAAGTTAGCACGACTGTATTTGAAGGAAGTCGTCTCCAGACATGGAATACCAATCTCTATTATCTCTGATAGGGATGGCAGATTTATTTCAAGATTCTGGCACACATTACAGCAAGCATTAGGAACTCGTCTAGACATGAGTACTGCCTATCATCCACAAACTGATGGGCAGAGCGAAAGGACGATACAAACGCTTGAAGACATGCTACGAGCATGTGTTATTGATTTCGGAAACAGTTGGGATCGACATCTACCGTTAGCAGAATTTTCCTACAACAACAGCTACCATTCAAGCATTGAGATGGCGCCGTTTGAAGAACTTTATGGTAGAAAGTGCAGGTCTCCGATTTGTTGGAGTGAAGTGGGGGATAGACAGATTACGGGTCTGGAGATTATACAAGAAACTACCGAGAAGATCATCCAAATTCAACAACGGTTGAAAACCGCCCAAAGTCGACAAAAGAGCTACGCTGACATTAAAAGAAAAGATATAGAATTTGAAATTGGAGAGATGGTCATGCTTAAAGTTTCACCTTGGAAAGGCGTTGTTCGATTTGGTAAACGAGGGAAATTAAATCCAAGGTATATTGGACCATTCAAGATTATTGATCGTGTCGGACCAGTAGCTTACCGACTTGAGTTACCTCAACAACTCGCGGCTGTACATAACACTTTCCACGTCTCGAATTTGAAGAAATGTTTTGCTAAAGAAGATCTCACTATTCCGTTAGATGAAATCCAAATCAACGAAAAACTTCAATTCATCGAAGAACCCGTCGAAATAATAGATCGTGAGGTTAAAAGACTTAAGCAAAACAAGATACCAATTGTTAAGGTTCGATGGAATGCTCGTAGAGGACCCGAGTTCACCTGGGAGCGTGAAGATCAGATGAAGAAGAAATACCCGCATCTATTTCCAGAAGATTCGTCAACACCTTCAACAGCTTAAAATTTCGGGACGAAATTTATTTAACGGGTAGGTACTGTAGTGACCCGAACTTTTCCATGTTTATATATATTAATTGAGATTGATATTTACATGATTAAATGTTTCCAACATGTTAAGCAATCAAACTTGTTAAGACTTGATTAATTGAAATAGGTTTCATATAGACAATTGACCACCCAAGTTGACCGGTGATTCACGAACGTTAAAACTTGTAAAAACTATATGATGACATATATATGGTTATATATATAGTTAACATGATATTATGATAAGTAAACATATCATTAATTATATTAACAATGAACTACATATGTAAAAACAAGACTACTAACTTAATGATTTTGAAACGAGACATATATGTAACGATTATCGTTGTAACGACATTTAATGTATATATATCATATTAAGAGATATTCATACATGATAATATCATGATAATATAATAATTTAAAATATCATTTGATATTATAAACATTGGGTTAACAACATTTAACAAGATCGTTAACCTAAAGGTTTCAAAACAACACTTACATGTAACGACTAACGATGACTTAACGACTCAGTTAAAATGTATATACATGTAGTGTTTTAATATGTATTTATACACTTTTGAAAGACTTCAATACAATTATCAAAATACTTCTACTTAACAAAAATGCTTACAATTACATCCTCGTTCAGTTTCATCAACAATTCTACTCGTATGCACCCGTATTCGTACTCGTACAATACACAGCTTTTAGATGTATGTACTATTGGTATATACACTCCAATGATCAGCTCTTAGCAGCCCATGTGAGTCACCTAACACATGTGGGAACCATCATTTGGCAACTAGCATGAAATATCTCATAAAATTACAAAAATATGAGTAATCATTCATGACTTATTTACATGAAAACAAAATTACATATCCTTTATATCTAATCCATACACCAACGACCAAAAACACCTACAAACACTTTCATTCTTCAATTTTCTTCATCTAATTGATCTCTCTCAAGTTCTATCTTCAAGTTCTAAGTGTTCTTCATATATTTTACAAGTTCTAGTTACATAAAATCAAGAATACTTTCAAGTTTGCTAGCTCACTTCCAATCTTGTAAGGTGATCATCCAACCTCAAGAAATCTTTGTTTCTTACAGTAGGTTATCATTCTAATACAAGGTAATAATCATATTCAAACTTTGGTTCAATTTCTATAACTATAACAATCTTATTTCAAGTGATGATCTTACTTGAACTTGTTTTCGTGTCATGATTCTGCTTCAAGAACTTCGAGCCATCCAAGGATCCGTTGAAGCTAGATCCATTTTTCTCTTTTCCAGTAGGTTTATCCAAGGAACTTAAGGTAGTAATGATGTTCATAACATCATTTGATTCATACATATAAAGCTATCTTATTCGAAGGTTTAAACTCGTAATCACTAGAACATAGTTTAGTTAATTCTAAACTTGTTCGCAAACAAAAGTTAATCCTTCTAACTTGACTTTTAAAATTAACTACACACATGTTCTATATCTATATGATATGCTAACTTAATGATTTAAAACCTGAAAACACGAAAAACACCGTAAAACCGGATTTACGCCGTCGTAGTAACACCGCGGGCTGTTTTGGGTTAGTTAATTAAAAACTATGATAAACTTTGATTTTAAAGTTGTTATTATGAGAAAATGATTTTTATTATGAACATGAAACTATATCCAAAAATTATGATTAAACTCAAAGTGGAAGTATGTTTTCTAAAATGGTCATCTAGACGTCGTTCTTTCGACTGAAATGACTACCTTTACAAAAACGACTTGTAACTTATTTTTCCGACTATAAACCTATACTTTTCTGTTTAGATTCATAAAATATATTTCAATATGAAACCATAGCAATTTGATTCACTCAAAACGGATTTAAAATGAAGAAGTTATGGGTAAAACAAGATTGGATAATTTTTCTCATTTTAGCTACGTGAAAATTGGTAACAAATCTATTCCAACCATAACTTAATCAACTTGTATTGTATATTATGTAATCTTGAGATACCATAGACACGTATACAATGTTTCGACCTATCATGTCGACACATCTATATATATTTCGGAACAACCATAGACACTCTATATGTGAATGTTGGAGTTAGCTATACAGGGTTGAGGTTGATTCCAAAATATATATAGTTTGAGTTGTGATCAATACTGAGATACGTATACACTGGGTCGTGGATTGATTCAAGATAATATTTATCGATTTATTTCTGTACATCTAACTGTGGACAACTAGTTGTAGGTTACTAACGAGGACAGCTGACTTAATAAACTTAAAACATCAAAATATATTAAAAGTGTTGTAAATATATTTTGAACATACTTTGATATATATGTATATATTGTTATAGGTTCGTGAATCAACCAGTGGCCAAGTCTTACTTCCCGACGAAGTAAAAATCTGTGAAAGTGAGTTATAGTCCCACTTTTAAAATCTAATATTTTTGGGATGAGAATACATGCAGGTTTTATAAATGATTTACAAAATAGACACAAGTACGTGAAACTACATTCTATGGTTGAATTATCGAAATCGAATATGCCCCTTTTTATTAAGTCTGGTAATCTAAGAATTAGGGAACAGACACCCTAATTGACGCGAATCCTAAAGATAGATCTATTGGGCCTAACAAACCCCATCCAAAGTACCGGATGCTTTAGTACTTCGAAATTTATATCATATCCGAAGGGTGTCCCGGAATGATGGGGATATTCTTATATATGCATCTTGTTAATGTCGGTTACCAGGTGTTCACCATATGAATGATTTTTATCTCTATGTATGGGATGTGTATTGAAATATGAAATCTTGTGGTCTATTGTTACGATTTGATATATATAGGTTAAACCTATAACTCACCAACATTTTTTGTTGACGTTTAAAGCATGTTTATTCTCAGGTGAATATTAAGAGCTTCCGCTGTTGCATACTAAAATAAGGACAAGATTTGGAGTCCATGTTTGTATGATATTGTGTAAAAACTGCATTCAAGAAACTGATTTTGTTGTAACATATTTGTATTGTAAACCATTATGTAATGGTCGTGTGTAAACAGGATATTTTAGATTATCATTATTTGATAATCTACGTAAAGCTTTTTAAACCTTTATTGATGAAATAAAGGTTATGGTTTGTTTTAAAATGAATGCAGTCTTTGAAAAACGTCTCATATAGAGGTCAAAACCTCGCAACGAAATCAATTAATATGGAACATTTTTAATCAATAAGAACGGGACATTTCACTACGAGCATGTGTTATTGATTTCGGAAACAGTTGGGATCGACATCTACCATTAGCAGAATTTTCCTACAACAACAGCTACCATTCAAGCATTGAGATGGCGCCGTTTGAAGCCCTTTATGGTAGAAAGTGCAGGTCTCCGATTTGTTGGAGTGAAGTGGGGGATAGACAGATTACGGGTCCGGAGATTATACAAGAAACTACCGAGAAGATCATCCAAATTCAACAACGGTTGAAAACCGCACAAAGTCGACAAAAGAGCTACGCTGACATTAAAAGAAAAGATATAGAATTTGAAATTGGAGAGATGGTCATGCTTAAAGTTGCACCTTGGAAAGGTGTTGTTCGATTTGGTAAACGAGGGAAATTAAATCCAAGGTATATTGGACCATTCAAGATTATTGATCGTGTCGGACCAGTAGCTTACCGACTTAAGTTACCTCAACAACTCGCGGCTGTACATAACACTTTCCACGTCTCGAATTTGAAGAAATGTTTTGCTAAAGAAGATCTCACTATTCCGTTAGATGAAATCCAAATCAACGAAAAACTCCAATTCATCGAAGAACCCGTCGAAATAATGGATCGTGAGGTTAAAAGACTTAAGCAAAACAAGATACCAATTGTTAAGGTTCGATGGAATGCTCGTAGAGGACCCGAGTTCACCTGGGAGCATGAAGATCAGATGAAGAAGAAATACCCGCATCTATTTCCAGAAGATTCGTCAACACCTTCAACAGCTTAAATTTCGGGACGAAATTTATTTAACGGGTAGGTACTGTAGTGACCCGAACTTTTCCATGTTTATATATATTAATTGAAATTGATATTTACATGATTAAATGTTTCCAACATGTTAAGCAATCAAACTTGTTAAGACTTGATTAATTGAAATATGTTTCATATAGACAATTGACCACCCAAGTTGACCGGCGATTCACGAACGTTAAAACTTGTAAAAACGACATGACGATATATATATATATGGATATACATATGGTTAACATGAGATTATGATAAGTAAGTACCTCCATAAGTATATTAATAATGAGTTATATACATATAAACAAGACTACTAACTTAAGGATTTCGAAACGAGACATATATGTAACGATTATCGTTGTAACAACATTTAAATGTATATATATCATATTAAGATATATTAATATATCATAATATCATGATAATATAATAATTTAACATCTCATTAGATATAATAAACAATGGGTTAACAACATTAATTGAGATCGTTAACTTAAAGGTTTCAAAACAACACTTACATGTAACGACTAACGATGATTTAACGACTCAGTTAAAATGTATATACATGTAGTGTATTTAGATGTATTAAAATACTTTTGGAAGACTTCAAGACATATATCAAAACACTCATACTTAACGAAAATGGTTACAGTTACTTTTCCATTCTATTCTTTCATCAAGAATTCTAGTCGTATTCTTATCCGTATTATACACAGCTTCAAAACGTACTTACTATGAGTATATACCAATAGGAACTAGCATGGGATTCCACTCTTGATTATGTCATGTATGACTAATCAATTTTAACTTCTACCATGAGCTAGTCAACTAACTAGAACTCCTTTTAACCCCACTCACCACTCACCAATTACCACTCATCATTCACTCCATTTCACTTCCAATTCTCTTTCTAATTCTCTCTCAACACACACACACTATTATGAACGTATTTTTCTAGTAGTTAATCATCATCTTCATCAAAAATCACTTCAAGAATCAAGCTATAATCATCATAGGAAGAACACTTCAAGAACACTTCAAAAATCCCTTCAAGTTTACTAATTTACTTCCAAGCTTTCTAATCCATTCCAAGTAATCATCTAAGATCAAGAAACCTTTGTTATATACAGTAGGTTATCTTTCTTATTCAAGGTAATATTCATATTCAAACTTTGATTCAATTTCTATAACTATAAACTATCTTAATTCGAGTAAAAATCTTACTTGAACTTGTTTTTGTGTCATGATCCTACTTCAAGAACTTTCAAGCCATCCAAGATCCTTTGAAGCTAGATCATTTCTTGTCACTTTCAGTAGGTTTACCTACTAAACTTGAGGTAGTAATGATGTTCATAACATCATTCGATTCATATATATAAAACTATCTTATTCGAAGGTTTAAACTCGTAATCACTAGAACATAGTTTAGTTAATTCTAAACTTGTTCGCAAACAAAAGTTAATCCTTCTAACTTGACTTTTAAAATTAACTACAAACATGTTCTATATCTATATGATATGCTAACTTAATGATTTAAAACCTGGAAACACGAAAAACACCGTAAAACCGGATTTACGCCGTCGTAGTAACACCGCGGGCTGTTTTGGGTTAGTTAATTAAAAACTATGATAAACTTTGATTTAAAAGTTTTTATTCTGAGAAAATGATTTTTATTATTAACATGAAACTATATCTAAAAATTATGGTTAAACTCAAAGTGGAAGTATGTTTTCTAAAATGGTCATCTAGACGTCGTTCTTTCGACTGAAATGACTACCTTTACAAAAACGACTTGTAACTTATTTTTCCGACTATAAACCTACAATTTTCTGTTTAGATTCATAAAATAGAGTTCAATATGAAACCATAGCAATTTGATTCACTCAAAACGGATTTAAAATGAAGAAGTTATGGGTAAAACAAGATTGGATAATTTTTCTCATTTTAGCTACGTAAAAATTGGTAACAAATCTATTCCAACCATAACTTAATCAACTTGTATTGTATATTATGTAATCTTGAGATACCATAGACACGTATACAATGTTTCGACCTATCATGTCGACACATCTATATATATTTCGGAACAACCATAGACACTCTATATGTGAATGTTGGAGTTAGCTATACGGGGTTGAGGTTGATTCCAAAATATATATAGTTTGAGTTGTGATCAATACTGAGATACGTATACACTGGGTCGTGGATTGATTCAAGATAATATTTATCGATTTATTTCTGTACATCTAACTGTGGACAACTAGTTGTAGGTTACTAACGAGGACAGCTGACTTAATAAACTTAAAACATCAAAATATATTAAAAGTGTTGTAAATATATTTTGAACATACTTTGATATATATGTATATATTGTTATAGGTTCGTGAATCAACCAGTGGCCAAGTCTTACTTCCCGACGAAGTAAAAATCTGTGAAAGTGAGTTATAGTCCCACTTTTAAAATCTAATATTTTTGGGATGAGAATACATGCAGGTTTTATAAATGATTTACAAAATAGACACAAGTACGTGTAACTACATTCTATGGTTGAATTATCGAAATCGAATATGCCCCTTTTTATTAAGTCTGGTAATCTAAGAATTAGGGAACAAACACCCTAATTGACGCGAATCCTAAAGATAGATCTATTGGGCCTAACAAACCCCATCCAAAGTACCGGATGCTTTAGTACTTCGAAATTTATATCATATCCGAAGGGTGTCCCGGAATGATGGGGATATTCTTATATATATGCATCTTGTTAATGTCGGTTACCAGGTGTTCACCATATGAATGATTTTTATCTCTATGTATGGGATGTGTATTGAAATATGAAATCTTGTGGTCTATTGTTACGATTTGATATATATAGGTTAAACCTATAACTCACCAACATTTTTGTTGACGTTTAAAGCATGTTTATTCTCAGGTGAATACTAAGAACTTCCGCTGTTGCATACTAAAATAAGGACAAGATTTGGAGTCCATGTTTGTATGATATTGTGTAAAAACTGCATTCAAGAAACTGATTTCGATGTAACATATTTGTATTGTAAACCATTATGTAATGGTCGTGTGTAAACAGGATATTTTAGATTATCATTATTTGATAATCTACGTAAAGCTTTTTAAACCTTTATTTATGAAATAAAGGTTATGGTTTGTTTTAAAAATGAATGCAGTCTTTAAAAAACGTCTCATATAGAGGTCAAAACCTCGCAACGAAATCAATTAATATGGAACGTTTTTAATCAATAAGAACGGGACATTTCAACGAACACCGATGGCGTTTTCGCGAGCGCTGTTCCCTTGTACTATTGGTTAACCATGGTTATTTGTGTTGTAAGCGTATTATATTATTCGAGTTATATTCATATGCGGTTGTTATGCTAGCTTATGGTATTGGAGATTTATAGCTTGTTATTGTGACGATAAGCTAAATGTGTATGCTAGCGTGTTTGCGGTTTGGTGTGTAAGTGTATGTAAGTAGGTATAATTATATATGTATTCGTATAATTATTGCATTCACTAAGCTTTGCTTACCCTCTCGTTGTTTACTATTTTTATAGGTTCGGTTTTGGACAAGGGTAAGGGCATCGTTTTGGACTAGAGATCCCGCTTGATGCTAGGGGACGCTTTTGGCTTTAGTAGCTCTTGGAGTTTGACCGATAGTTGGGTAGTTTAATCCCAAACGCCATGCTCATTGTGTAGTTTGGAACTTAAACTTTTTGGTGGTCGAAACTCGTAAATTGTATTAAACTCGTAAAACGGCCGATGTGGGCCCCGCCTGTAAAACATTGATTTTATATTTGAAACAGGTTAGTTTTACATATTTGGATGTATGGTAAAAAGCGTTTCGTCTAAAAGTGTCGGGAACTAGTCAATCTTTTTCGCATTTTGAGACTTTCCGGACAGACCCGAATGGCGCGCCGCGCGGCCATCCTGGCGCGCCGCGCCAGTTCACTGTGCAGCAATTTTTTTTTTATTTTGTATTTTCACGTGGTTTGTTCGCGGGTTGGTTTGGGTTGTTACACCATAATACATTGGGTAGCTCATCCACCCAACCAGCTCGTTTTTCATATAACCGCTTTTTAATACCGCTCACAATGTCGCAGTTAGTTACTTCGCACAAGCCATTAGCTTGCGGATGTGCCATTGACGTGAACTTTTGAACTATATTTAAATCAGTGCACCATGTTTTAAAAGGATCTTTCGCTATTTGAGCACCGTTATCGCTAACTAATTCGCGTGGAATGCCAAACCTACAAACAATATATATTCTCAAACAAAATTACGCACTTGCACTCCAGTAATAGTGCGGACCGCCTTAGCCTCAACCCATTTTGTAAAATAGTCAACGGCCACAATTAGGAATTTGACATTACCAGGACTTTCGGGAAATGGTCCTACAATATCAATAGCCCACTTGTAAAATGGCGATGGCGAGTTAACAGGAATCATATCATGCCTTGGCATCCTATTCTGCGGCGCATGCCTTTGGCAATTTTTACAACGCTTAACAATCTTTGCATCATCACGATATAATGATGGCCAAAAGTAACCCATCCGCATAATTTTGGCCGCAATAGTTTTATAGCCTGAATGTAATGCGCAAGAACCATTGTGTACTTCATCTACTAGTATCTCAGCTTCAATTGGGCCAACACACCGCATCATTGGGCCGCAAAATGACTTACGATATAAAATATCATTTTGAATGATGTACATTGGTGCGCGCTCACGAACTAAACGAGCTTCGCGTTTATCATTTGGTAAAACATTATTGCGTATGTGTTGCAGAATTGGTTCCATCCAATTTGGCTGTTCTTCTTCAACAGACGCAACCATTAAATCATTATCTATCGATTTATTTGGCAATTCCTCAACCCAAACTTGCTTTTGAAAGTGTGAAAATGTTAAAGCGACCAACTTACTTAACGCATCCGCTTTCTTATTTTGACTCCTTGGTACTTGTGCGAGCTCAAAATGCTCCAACCGCACAGCTAACTCTTGCAATAACTTTAAATATTTTTGCATTGAGGGATCATGTGCGTCAAAAGAGCCACTAAACTGATTTGCAACTAGCTGCGAATCTGTAAAAGAACGCAACTTGGTGACATTCATTTTATGCGCGATATTTAAACCCGCAAGCAACGCTTCATATTCAGCTTCATTATTTGTTACAATGAAATTGAAACGTAGCGCGTATGTGTGCTCCTCACCACTTTGGCTTGCTAATACCAAACCTGCGCCAGCACCTTCTGCACATGAGGCTCCATCAGTAAACAAATCCCAAGTTTCGCCCTGCACTGGCTTTAACTCAGTTCTCTCATTGATTACCTCTGAAATGTCCCGTTCTTATTGATTAAAAACGTTCCATATTAATTGGTTTCGTTGCGAGGTTTTGACCTCTATATGAGACGTTTTTCAAAGACTGCATTCATTTTAAAACAAACCATAACCTTTATTTCATCAATAAAGGTTTAAAAAGCTTTACGTAGATTATCAAATAATGATAATCTAAAATATCATGTCTACACACGACCATTACATAATGGTTTACAATACAAATATGTTACAACAAAATAAGTTTCTTGAATGCAGTTTTTACACAATATCATACAAGCATGGACTCCAAATCTCGTCCTTATTTAAGTATGCGACAGCGGAAGCTCTTAATAATCACCTGAGAATAAACATGCTTAAAACGTCAACAAAAATGTTGGTGAGTTATAGGTTTAGCCTATATATATCAAATCATAATAATAGACCACAAGATTTCATATTTCAATACACATCCCATACATAGAGATAAAAATCATTCATATGGTGAACACCTGGTAACCGACAATAACAAGATGCATATATAAGAATATCCCCATCATTCCGGGACACCCTTCGGATATGATATAAATTTCGAAGTACTAAAGCATCCGGTACTTTGGATGGGGTTTGTTAGGCCCAATAGATCTATCTTTAGGATTCGCGTCAATTAGGGTGTCTGTTCCCTAATTCTTAGATTACCAGACTTAATAAAAAGGGGCATATTCGATTTCGATAATTCAACCATAGAATGTAGTTTCACGTACTTGTGTCTATTTTGTAAATCATTTATAAAACCTGCATGTATTCTCATCCCAAAAATATTAGATTTTAAAAGTGGGACTATAACTCACTTTCACAGATTTTTACTTCGTCGGGAAGTAAGACTTGGCCACTGGTTGATTCACGAACCTATAACAATATATACATATATATCAAAGTATGTTCAAAATATATTTACAACACTTTTAATATATTTTGATGTTTTAAGTTTATTAAGTCAGCTGTCCTCGTTAGTAACCTACAACTAGTTGTCCACAGTTAGATGTACAGAAATAAATCGATAAATATTATCTTGAATCAATCCACGACCCAGTGTATACGTATCTCAGTATTGATCACAACTCAAACTATATATATTTTGGAATCAACCTCAACCCTGTATAGCTAACTCCAACATTCACATATAGAGTGTCTATGGTTGTTCCGAAATATATATAGATGTGTCGACATGATAGGTCGAAACATTGTATACGTGTCTATGGTATCTCAAGATTACATAATATATAATACAAGTTGATTAAGTTATGGTTGGAATAGATTTGTTACCAATTTTCACGTAGCTAAAATGAGAAAAATTATCCAATCTTGTTTTACCCATAACTTCTTCATTTTAAATCCGTTTTGAGTGAATCAAATTGCTATGGTTTCATATTGAACTCTATTTTATGAATCTAAACAAAAAAAGTATAGGTTTCTAGTCGGAAAAATAAGTTACAAGTCGTTTTTGTAAAGGTAGTCATTTCAGTCGAAAGAACGACGTCTAGATGACCATTTTAGAAAACATACTTCCACTTTGAGTTTAACCATAATTTTTGGATATAGTTTCATGTTCATAATAAAAATCATTTTCTCAGAATAACAACTTTTAAATCAAAGTTTATCATAGTTTTTAATTAACTAACCCAAAACAGCCCGCGGTGTTACTACGACGGCGTAAATCCGGTTTTACGGTGTTTTTCGTGTTTCCAGGTTTTAAATCATTAAGTTAGCATATCATATAGATATAGAACATGTGTTTAGTTGATTTTAAAAGTCAAGTTAGAAGGATTAACTTTTGTTTGCGAACAAGTTTAGAATTAACTAAACTATGTTCTAGTGATTACAAGTTTAAACCTTCGAATAAGATAGCTTTATATGTATGAATCGAATGATGTTATGAACATCATTACTACCTTAAGTTCCTTGGATGAACCTACTGGAAAAGAGAAAAATGGATCTAGCTTCAATGGATCCTTGGATGGCTCAAAGTTCTTGAAGCAAAATCATGACACGAAAACAAGTTCAAGTAAGATCATCACTTGAAATAAGATTGTTATAGTTATAGAAATTGAACCAAAGTTTGAATATGATTATTACCTTGTATTAGAATGATAACCTACTGTAAGAAACAAAGATTTCTTGAGGTTGGATGATCACCTTACAAGATTGGAAGTGAGCTAGCAAACTTGAAAGTATTCTTGATTTTATGAAACTAGAACTTTTGGAATTTATGAAGAACACTTAGAACTTGAAGATAGAACTTGAGAGAGTTCAATTAGATGAAGAAAATTGAAGAATGAAAGTGTTTGTAGGTGTTTTTGGTCGTTGGTGTATGGATTGGATATAAAGGATATGTAATTTTGTTTTCATGTAAATAAGTCATGAATGATTACTCATATTTTTGTAATCTTATGAGATATTTCATGCTAGTTGCCAAATGATGGTTCCCACATGTGTTAGGTGACTCACATGGGCTGCTAAGAGCTGATCATTGGAGTGTATATACCAATAGTACATACATCTAAAAGCTGTGTATTGTACGAGTACGAATACGGGTGCATACGAGTAGAATTGTTGATGAAACTGAACGAGAATGTAATTGTAAGCATTTTTGTTAAGTAGAAGTATTTTGATAAGTGTATTGAAGTCTTTCAAAAGTGTATAAATACATATTAAAATACTACATGTATATACATTTTAACTGAGTCGTTAAGTCATCGTTAGTCGTTACATGTAAGTGTTGTTTTGAAACCTTTAGGTTAACGATCTTGTTAAATGTTGTTAACCCAATGTTTATAATATCAAAAGAGATTTTAAATTATTATATTATCATGATATTATGATGTACGAATATCTCTTAATATGATATATATACATTAAATGTCGTTACAACGATAAACGTTACATATATGTCTCGTTTCAAAATCATTAAGTTAGTAGTCTTGTTTTTACATATGTAGTTCATTGTTAATATAATTAATGATATGTTTACTTATCATAATATCATGTTAACTATATATATAACCATATATATGTCATCATATAGTTTTTTTACAAGTTTTAACGTTCGTGAATCACCGGTCAACTTGGGTGGTCAATTGTCTATATGAAACCTATTTCAATTAATCAAGTCTTAACAAGTTTGATTGCTTAACATGTTGGAAACATTTAATCATGTAAACATCAATCTCAATTAATATATATAAACATGGAAAAGTTCGGGTCACTACAACCTCCAACTCACCAAATATTTCTGCAAGGTCCCAAAACTTGGCCTTTTATAGCATTGCGCGGAAGGTAAGAAATTTCATAAGCACCTAACTCCACTGCCCACAACGCAAGCCTACCAGATATTTCTGGTTTTGTTAGAACTTGCTTGACTGGCATGTTAGTTAGCACATATACCGGGTGTCCTTGAAAATATCTCCTCAACCTTCGCGTCGTTAATATAAGCGCGTACACAAATTTTTCAATGGGCGCATAGTTTATTTCGCTTCCCGCAAGGGCTTTGCTGAAAAAAATACACTGGCTTTTGTGCTTTGTCCCTTTCCGCAACTAGAACTGAGCCAAAAGCTTCATTTGCTACCGATATATAGAGATAAAGAGTTTCGCCTTTAATTGGTGCTGTTAGCGTAGGTAAAGTTTTCAACAACTTCTTCATTTCTTGAAACGCAGTTTCAGCCTCTTTTGTCCTTACAAAACTCTTTTGTTTTAGTCAACCTTTCAAAGTCTTGAAAAATGGTAATTACCTTTCAGCAGCTTTGGACAAAAAACGCGTTAACGCGGCTAACTTACCCGTCAAACTTTGCACTTCTTTAACCATTTTAGGCGCAGTCATATTCTCAATGGTCGCTATCTTTTTTGGGTTAGCCTGAATACCCTGCTCAGTAACGAAATAGCCCAATAATTTTCCTTCTGTTTCGCCGAAACTACATTTTGACGGATTGAGTTTCATATTTATTCTGCACAATGTATCAAATGTTTCCCGCATATCATCTAAAATGCGCGCTTGCGTTGCGCTTTTAATTACTAAATCATCCACATAAGCCTCGAGATTACGCCCAATTGGGTTTTCAAACGCAGTGTCAATTAACCTTTGGTATGTTGCACCCGCGTTGATTAATTCGAAGGGCATCATTATATAAGAAAATATGCCTTTGCCTGTATGGAAAGCGGTTTTATCTGCATCTTCCCTAGCCATTGGGATCTGATGATATCCCCTTGCCGCATCCGAAAAATATTTGTATGGAAAGGCATGCAATGATTCTACTTTCAAATCAATTTCTGGAAGTGGATAATTATCTTTAGGGCATGCTTTATTTAAGTCTTTAAAATCAATGCACATTCTCCATGAGCCATCGGGTTTTTTCACCAACACTGGATTCGCAATCCATGATTGATATTGAACCTCGCGCAAAATACCATCTGCCACCAGCTTTGTTACCTCTTCGCATAGCCACTTAGCGCGATCTGGGGCCATACCCCTGCGCTTCTGAACTACATGCTTTAAGGCAGCATTAACATTGAGTTTGTGTTCTGCAATATGACGCGGGACGCCAGTCATATCATTCTCACACCAAGCAAAAACATCCATGTACTCCGTGAGTAACTGCACAATCTGCTTTTTTGTATCCGCACTAATATTTAGACCAACTTTAATTTTTTGATCAGGATACTCCAGATTAACCACTACCATGTTATCCGCAGCATCAACGCTTTCTTGAACTGCACTTTTCACTTTTACATCCGCACAAATACGAATGATGCTTGTCGAGCTAATCGTTGCTACACCTTTACGCTTTGTGAATTTAATCATGCCATGAATGGTAACGAGAAGAAGTCTAAATTAGCATCATTTTCATCAAAAAGCTCAACATTTAGGGACAATAACTCTATAGGCAATGAAGATTCGCCCACAAAACCAGTTAGCGAGGCTGTGGTTGGCTGTAAGTTTGCCTTAATACTTTCTGTCAATTGAACAAAGCATTGTTCATAAACAATGTCAACACTACTGCCATTATCAACGTGAACTTTCATAATTGTGATTCCAGTCTGCACGATTTTGCATGATATTACTATCGGCATCTCAGAAAAATCTTCGCTTTGCATATTTAGAAAACTTATTGGCGCGAACTGCCATTTTTGCAGCATTTTTGCCGATTTTCGCTTTCTTCCTCTCTTTTGAACGTTTGCTTGCGTAGTACCAGCGGTGTTACAGTCGTTTCCATTATCATTCGGCATTTTAGCAAATAATCAAATCGCCGCGAATTTCGAACGTATTCGCCTGTGAATCATCGAAAACAACACACGATTAAAATTAAACAAGGAACTTTGATTGTTCAGTAGCAGAAAACAAAAAATTTCAAGTTTAATTTTGAATGTGTCCCACGGATGGCGTCAATTGATCAATCCTATATTAAAAAGATGTTTAATTAAGGATCGAGTGCAATGATATTAAGATGGAGAATGGGATGTTTGATGATTATTTTGGGCCCTGATGACCGTCTTTCACTTTTCAATCAAGTGATCAACCACCCCGACCCGATCTTGATTATTAATTAGCATGATTCACCTTAACACAATGTAAAAGTTTCTTGGGCAAAGTCACAAGTGAAAATTACAAAGGTCCGGGCAAATGGCAGAGAATCAACAACCTATAAATGAGAGGCCAAGCTCCCTATTTATAGTATTCAAAATATTCGCGGTATGCGTATTATCTAACTATCCGCGGTGACTTAGCGAAGATAACCCACAGTCTTTTATTAACGCGCCATAATCCGCAGACTTAATTTTCAGCGAATATGTCAAGCCTTTTGAATATACTTCGCGCAACTTCTGTTTTTAGCCTTTAATAAATAAAATATACATATACAATGCTATGTATATGATCAATGATTATTCGTTTGATGATTGTAGCAATTTAGGGTTTAAAACGAATTGGGTTTCAAATTAGGATCTTAGCTCTGATACCATATAAAATTTGATTGAGATGAATACTCAATTGTTTTATTTCATTCGATTGAATCAAGGGTACAGAACAAGTTTATTTATAGATACAAAAATAAGAAGAATAAGAATTTCAGTAGGAGTCGTATATCAATTTGATTCCCAGTAGGAGTCTTCCTTTAATGGGTCATAGTCATAAGCCCATATATACTTAATGGACTTCTACACTTAAGGTCGATGATAAATGGGCTGAAATACTCGGTAAAGTAATAATACGCTCGACACGAATCGAGTTGTATGCTAAGAATATTTGGAACAACCTTCCTCACGAGAGTAGTTAGGATGGATTCGTGAGTGATGACACGATCAGGAAAATACCATAATTTTATGTATCGTATTTTTAGTTTATGTAATCGTATTTTAATTTATGTGATCATATGTTCAGTTTATGTAATCGTATTTTGTAATATATTTAAATTTTCTATTAATGTAATAATTTATTTATATTTACTTAAGTATTATTTTGATTTAAAAAATAGAAATTAAATATACATAAAATGTTTAAAAAATGTAAGAAATTAAAAAATGACATTAGAAATGGACATTGAACGATACAGTTTTTTTCTCCTTGGTCATTTTCAGTGTCTCAAATGAACATTGTAAATGGACACTGAACGATACATCGTACTCTTATGCTTCAAGAAATGTAATGCAAATCTTACACTTTCAAAACTACTATGCATTAGGGATGACAATGAATGTTTTATTCATGGATATCCACCCGATCCGATCTATTTATAGTGGATGTTGATGATGTTAATGGACGAATAATGGATATGGATATGGATGATCTAAATATTTCGTCAATCGAATATGAATGACAATTTATCATTCATGGATATATCCGTTACCACCCGAATAATTTACTAAAATACATACATATGCATCTACATATCGATATACATATAAATATATAACTACAAAATTAAAATTATTAAGGTAAATAAAGGCTATGGAAGTTAATATTATTAAATTTCTTACTAATAATATTACACGTTACACATTTAAATTAGTTAAAATATATATTTACTAATATTGTAACGTATCATCCGCAATCAAAGTCACAATGGGGGACAAATTACAATCAAAATTTGTGTAATAAACTATAAATATAAAGATTATGCATTTACATTCGTTATAATCTATATTTAATTGACAAAATCGCCTTTAGCTTAGCATGTTATTTAATATTCAACGGATATCTATTAACTCGTTTAATTCAACATATATAAACATGAACGAATAAATTGAAATTAAATAAATATAAATATGAATAACAAAATTAAATAAATATAAATATGAATATGACATCATCATCATCCGATCCGATCCATTTCCATCCATACTATTCATGCCATTCAACTATAGAATAAGTAGCTTGTTGGAGCTTTACAAGCTGAAAGCACATTGTTTTGTTTAAAAAAGTTTTAAGGGCTTGTTAAAAAATCAACTCTAAAAATCGAAAAAAGTAATAGCTTTTAAAAATAACCTTCGAGTTTATCGATAGAAGAAATTAGTACATATATACTTGGATCAGTATCTATCATTTACTTTCAAATTACATCTTTAACAATAAACTTTCAACTCCATCTCCAACTAGTTTTATTAAAAGTATCTAAAAAATAAACTTAATCGATAAACTTTCAAGTCCATCTCCAGCTAACAACAAATTTGACAAACACCTCCTAAACGAAATGTTAGCTAATTTGAAAAACAGCCCCTACACGAAAACAGACTCCAAGTGTACTTAAATGGTAAGCAACGATTGTCAAGATGACTCCATAGCAATATCCATCACCGTAATGTATATATTTAAGTATGCTTCTATGTATATGCATATGTATATTGCGCATGCACATATGCAAGCATACAAATGCGTATGTTATAGGTACGTTTACAAGTAGGCTTTTGACTTTTTTTTTGGGGTTTACATCTTGGCCTACAAAAACTTACAAACATATTTAAGTTGTACCAAATAATCTTTGATCTGTAAAACTAACATTTCAGCAGCTCAATAGCTACATCCCTTTTGAATATATTATTTAGATCTGCAAAATCCGTTTGATTGTAGGATAATTTAAACAATTGGACATAGTGATAGTCATATAAAGCTTAAATTCATAATAACCAGAATCCTTGCAGCTTAATATGTTTAGCATTCCCCCTTTCAGTTAATAAATTTACAGTAATATTCCTGCTACAACATTAGAAAGAAAGAAAGAAATTCCTATCTAGAAAGGGTGGTGCTCAAAACAAGACCAAAACTTTAGTTCTGCATGTGATTCTAAACCTGCCATGTTGATGATTGATAACCGAAGGCCTCCCCATTTTTCTTCAGACTCAAAAAACAGACACACAGTCATGCTTAAGTTGCGAGTAGCCCTAAAATATATCGCTGGTTTTGTCAGTGCACAATATTAAAAAAAAAAAAGAGAAAAATGAAACGCATTTATTATTCCCGATATACAGCTCGTACACTTCCCATCGATGAAAAAAAAAAAAAAAAAAAAAAAAAAAAAAAAAAAAAAACACACAATATATGTCATAATGGTTTCTTAATAGCAATGTGACAGAACATTGGTAGAAGCTCTTAAAAAAGGGGTAATTTGAGCCTTATTATAGTTTCCATTCTAAGTTGCACATCAAACGTCAGCCAGAGTGTCGAAAAGCCGAAACCATTTTGTCCATTGTATAAAATCATTACATATACAAAAGATCAATGCTAGATGCTAGGTTTACACAAATTTTACAGCAAAAAAAAAAAAAATTATATATATATATATATATATATATATATATATATATATATATATATATATATATATATATATATATATAATGTATTGGACCAGTTATGTAAAGATAAGAGAGTTAGGAAAGAGAACAAAACATGTTTTGTGATTGGTGAAAGTCACATGCCGAGTCATTGTGTAAACTTCTGTTTGTAAATTCTATGCAAGTTTAGCATTTCTTGATTCAGAATTTTGGTAATCATATTCAGCATACTCACTATTCACAAAAAATGTATATTTTTTGACAGGAAGTGTGGGGCTAAAATAGCCCAACCCATTTTGACCTCTTACCATCCCTCCTGCACCCAGGTCATTGCCACTTTTACCAACAGGAAACCAAGTGGTATATACAAACTACAATATCAAATATTAAGTAGATGTGAAATCAGAAGCATGGTAAGTGGTTGATATATAAGTCCACTGGTGTATATATGTAATGTATATGTATTGTGTGTATACTGAAATCACAAAACTACAGTTATGGGTGGTTAATTACCTGGGAATTCAGTAAGATCAAGCTCCCAACATCCTCTCAAGTGACCATCTTCTATCTCCTCCGTTAATTGAAAACCAGGGACCCTACCAATAAACCTGTCTGACTCAGCAAACGGTATCTCCACAGCCCTTTCAACTTCAAGACACTTGAAAACCGACTTGTAACCAGGCACACGTGAAAGGAACGAAACCGTGATCATATCACGACTGTTGTCAACAACTTCAACAATGTCACTATCACCAGCATTCTCATCAACAAAATCACAAGTGAAATCCTTGTTTTTGTGTAAAACCCATATCTCTTTTTCCCATGGATATATGTTAAATCTGTTCTTACCATTCACTTGTGCTTTTACATGATACAAAAAAGCATCTGGATTTATAGTTTTTCTCCCACTGCAAGAAGGTTTATATAAACCACATGCATTTGGCCTAATTGCATCATCATTGCATGATTCAAGTGACTCTACATGCAATATAAGAGGGGACCCGTCGATCTTTTTAATTTGTGCATAGGATCTGAGATTTCCTTTCCCACTTTCACGAATCGCCCATATCTGACCCACTTCAAACTTCCGTTTCTGCTTATCCAAATTAAAATCGTGAATAATCTTTGATTCCTTCCCACCCGAAGATGAAGAAACTTCTGAACTTTTTGTGTTTACATTTTTATCTTTGTTACCTTTTGAAGGTGAGGCAATATTAGTCTTGTTTTCAACACCATTTTTTTGACCACAATTATCCTTTAACCCTCTAGGTGATCTTCTTAAATTTACCTTCTCCACAACAAAATCATTCACTTTTTTTTCAGGTGATCGAGCACTATTTTGAACCGGGTTCATCTTCGTTGTATTAGTAACATAAAACTGGCCAAGATCATCTGGTAACGAAGCAGTATCAAGCTCAAAAGATCCAACAGGTACGTCTGCTCGTTCATTACCAGTCAACTTTAGTGACGGGATTTGGTGAGAAAACCTAAAAAGTTCATTAGACGGGATACGATGTTCAGCAAGTCGAACCCGACTCGTTTTCTGAAACACGCTAACAAAACCTTCCACTTTTACCATAAAAGCTACAAGCACACCATTATCATTGTCAAAATCCGAAAGCACCTCCACTATCTCAAAATTATATTCTTTATGGTTTTCAGGATCTGAGCTCCATTTAATATCCCAGTCCTTAAACAAAGCCCAAATCTCACCCTTTTTAGGATAAATTACAAATGAAAACCTTTTACTGCCTTTTTCGTATGATACCCGATGAGAAAACATGAGTCGGTCTTTCGTTTCCTCTGAATCCCCACGCCTAAACCGACCCAATGCAACGGGCAACCCTTCTTCGGCCCACTTTTTTTCTAAATCGTTCTCGGGATCAGCTTCGAACCACATGATTCGTAACTTGAAGGCAGATGAATAAACCTTCTTGATCTGTGCATAGAATCTTGGCATGCCGTCAACTGTATCATAAACTGCCCAAACTTGATCAACTGCAAAACAATGTTCCTCCTTATCCCTATCAAAGTTGCTAAATTCTGACTCGGGAACATCAACGTACACTGGTTCTGCATTATCTTCAGAGTCTGAATTAGTTTTAACATGACCATTTTCGTCATTTTGCATGCTTCCTACAGTATCAACATTTGCCTTCTTCTGTTCACTTGCACCTTTCTGTCCAGCTTCAGATGAAGCTTCCTTTTGTTCCTTTTGTTTACCTTTAAATCTTTTTTCTGGAAAAAGATCATTTAATGTCTCTTCACTATTAGAAACCTGCGTCCTTCTGCGAGATCTTTTTTGACCTTCATCATTTCCACCATTAGAATCAGATACAGTTTGTTTAGTTGCAACCCCTTGTTTTCTCTTTTTAACATCCAAATTACCATTTTCTACCTTTTTAGACCCTGTACTGTCACCAACTTTAGCATCCCGAGGGTGTTGATTAGCATAACGAGAAAAAGATTCATCAGCCTTTTGTGGATCAACTCTACCTTTTTTCTGTTTTCCAACCTCTTCCTGTTGAGAATGGGTAGATCGACCCGGGTTTACATTGCTGTTGAAAGTTGGTTGGGCAGATTGAGGGACACCTATATCATAAGCAATAAATATTTTTAAACATTTTTGACACTTCATTGTTTTGTTTACCACTGTTCTGTAATACTCATATTTGTTCCTACAAAAAGGACAAAACGTCCAGAATGTATCACGGCTACTCGAAGTAGGAACATTAAAGCTCTTAGACTGAGCCCCATTTCCTTGATGATTTTGGGCGGGTTTTGACACTGTCAGCTTTGCAGACTCCCCACATTTAGCATCATGTAAATACCGTTTACCTTTATCAGAGAGTATCACATGTGCTTCACATATGAGTTTAAAGGCAGCTTCTGCCCCAGGAAAACGGTTCTTGTCAGGATGAAGAACAAGTGCAAGCTTTTTGTATTGTTTTTTGATGGTGACATCATCATCTGATTTTTCAACTTGAAGTATTCCATATAGGTCGTTTACAGTACCGTTTATCTTTTTTTGTGCTGAACAATGAACATCACAAACAGCTAGCAAATGGGAAATGTTATCTAGGTCAGGATATAGCTTTTTAGCCTTTAAAGCAATTTTACGAGCACCTTCAAAATCATTGTTCTTCATCTTATTCTCTGCAATTTCCTTGGCCCTAATCGCCTCATCTTTGTTACACTCCATTGTTATATAATCAAACAAAATTTCTCAGCTAACCATCAACAAATTTTCGGCTTTTAATTTTCAATCTACAATACAAAAAGGAAGACAATACACCATAATTTATGTAAGCAAAGACATTAAAAAAAAAAAAAAAAAAAAAAAGAATAAGAATAAAATTAATATAAGGATAATACTCAATCCAATCCCACCTGACAGTAAAACGAATCCGTCAACAGATTTTAGTTTATCTACCCTTCAGTAATTTCCAACGAGAGTCACGAACCTGAAATTTCAATCCCCACAAAATAACTGGGTTACTATTTATTCCATCAATGTAACGTAATGCCTTTTTACAAAGTTGAAAGATTTAAAAACAATTAAAGTTCTATTTATTCCATCAATGTAAAAACAGAATAAACATGCAAAGAAACACGTAACCATGGTGACAGCTAATAAGAGACTAAATATACTTGAACGTGTACATAAACCAAAAGAATTAGTGATTAACATTTGCAGCATTTTCCTTATCTATGAAAATTATAGTTGGATTACACAAACACAAACAAAAACAAAAGAGTAGATACCTTAATCCTTAAACAAATATAAACAATGAAGTTAAACAATAACTAATGCAACACGGTTACAAGTGAACATCTTTTTTCAATGATTAAAGCTTCTGAACATATGCAAACCACCACAAGCATCAATAAATTAAATACACCACTTACAGATGATATCATGCTAACGAAGATAAATTTCAAATTATTCTGAATGATCAGATTAAACTAGCAAAGTAACAGGTATTCTGAATGATCAGACCGTTACTATTACAAAAAAACCCTCAAATATTACATACCGTACAATGCAGCTAATATTATGTCGGATACAAAACCCTAAATATATCTTCAACTTTCTAGCGAAAATATTAAGGGAAGAAAAGAAAGCACATTAATGATTTTAAAAAATGTATATACGAAATATCATTTAATCTAAGAAAAAACTATGAACCTAAACTAATGACTTTTTACAAAGTTAAAAAGTTTTAAAGCTTTTATAGTTCTATTTATTCCATCAATGATGACAACTGAAAAGAGAATAAGCTCCCAACGAAACATGCATCCATGGTGACATCTGAAAAGAGACTAAAAATACATGAACTTGTACAAAAACCAACATAATTAGTGATTGACATTTGCAGGACCCTACCTAATCTTTGAAAACCATATCTGAATTAAACAAAACAGTTAGAAGTGAACATTTTCTTCATCATTAAAGCTTCTGAACACATGCATCAATAAATTTAATACACTACTTCGATTATTGTCATGCTTACCAAATACAAATTTCCGATTTACAAACTAAAAAATCACAAATCCACAAATGAAACAAACCTTAGATTATAGTAGCAAAATAACAGGTAATCTGAATGATCGGACAGTAACTATTACACTAAAAGCCTCAAATATCAGATACCGTTCAGCAGAGCTAATATTAAGTCGAATACAAAACCCTAATTTCACCAAATTGGTCAACTTTTAACCAGAAAATGAAGAAAAAACTACATACATGCGATAATAATAGTTAATGTACATAAGCGTAATTACAAATCGAACAATGATAAAGAAACAGACAGGAAAATTTCAAAGAGAGCAGAAAACATACCAAATGTAAAGCGAGTAAGCTTTGTAAAGAGAAAAAGAGTAGCGGGAGAAAAATAAAGAAAACTGAGGAGGTATTAATTAGGCTTCTGGTTACAAAAAGCCCAATTTCTGATTTATATTAGCTTTATAATAAGTTGTAAGATATGCAGTAATTATTGTACCTCTTTTGTATAAAGTAAAATGTAGGGTTTGCAAATGTAATTTCTAGAATGATCTATAGTTACTAAAATTACATTTTTACCCTTTAATATTTGTAAAGTACAATAAATTACAATTATGACACGTGTTATCCACAAATTACAAACTTAGTCCCTAAGTAAATTATTGTGTAAGTTTTACCCCTTGAGCGAGTATTTTATCAATAAATGACTATGCGTCAACGTATGTTGTTAAAAACCAACAACTTTTGAGTAGCACTCTCATAAATTTAATGATTGTATTAGAAGATTATAAAATACCATTAGAGCAGTTATGCATGTATACGACATTGAAAGCTCCTAATCGTCCAAATGCAAATCACCTAAGTAATTCACAAACAAATAAGCTAAACATTCTAGCTTATTCTCAAAACACCATAAGTGCAATTTCGACCCATTAGCACTTACTTTCACTTTGACTAAGTCGAATCTCACCCAAAAACCCCCATAATCACAATCGACTAGTGATTATGTTCCAACAACTCATTTTACTCAAGGTTTCATCATCAAAACATATTACTTGCATTAATTTACACAAAACCCATTTTGACCTAATCTCAAGTCAAAACACCCATTTTGCAAGTTACACCTTTAATCACTTGTAACCTTAGTTAACTAGTGATATTAACACCCGAACATGATTATCATCTAATGAATTTCATCCTCCAACCCCAAAACCCACCAACAATGGTTATCAACACCATTTACTAGCTTAATCACTCAATTATCAACTAGTGAGTTTACTCAAGAACACCCAAATCAAAACCCCAATTATGAACAATAATCAAACTATGAAAACTCGGAGTTAGAACTTACCAATACTACCACAACGTAGCTAGGAGTGAGATGAACAACTTTAACACTTGAGCTTTTGATCGATTCAAGCTCCTTCTTCCCCAAATCTCCAAATCTCTCTCTAGAAATCTCTCTCTCTCTCCCTCTAGATGATATGGGAGTGTTTGTGGATGTGAAATATGATCCAAAACTAGATCCAATTCTGGTATTAAGGCCACAGATCCGTCCTCAAGTGAAATGACCAAAATGCCCTTCATTTAACTCAAAATAGAAAAAGCAAGAATTCTGTCGCAGGGGCTGTGCACGGCGCGCACCCTCAACCATACGCGGCGCGCACTATGGTCTGAACAGGTTCTGTCAACTTTTCAATCACGCAAGTCTCCACACACTTTATGTACACCATCTCTACATTATGTGCAATAAATATTTGGGTCTTACATTTAGAATCCATAAGTTCCAATTAGAAACTAAATGACCACTGATTTTAAGCCAATTGAAAGAATAGAATCGAGCTAAAACAAAAAGCATACATTTGTCAATGAAGAATCATTAAAAACTATGCTATTCAGAAACCTCCAAAATACCCATAAAAGAGTAAAAAACACGACCGATGTACATTGTGACGCCCCGTACTAAATCAACATGTACGGACCATCAACAACAGGATCATTACTGTAACATCCCGCATTTTTTCGTTAAATTTATTTTTAACACTGTCTTTTTTTTTAAATAATATCTTTCGTTATTTAAATTCGTAGTTTCCGTTGACTAACGTTCATAATATTTCCGCTATTTAATTATAACATCACTCGGTTACTCGAGCGTTTTTAAAATATTCGTTCGGTTAATTTCCGCACCCGACTACAAACTTGAGGGACTAAACTTGCCAAGAGACTAAACTCTTGACTAGGTCAACTAGTCAAGGTATCCTCACCACCACTCATTATCCACCATTTTTTCTTTTTCTTTTCCTTAACACTTTCACCATTTCTCTCAAATCCTCTCAATAAAGATTCATCATCCAAAACCGAATCAAGAAGCAAACATCAAAACAAATTACATATTCGTGATCCTCTCTTCATCCTCTACATTTTGGTACCAATTTCATCAAGTTTGGGTAACATTTCTAAAAACACTAAATTTCTCTAAATTCATTTTATATACTTGAAATGGTGTTAGTTTGTGTCTATGGCTCGTGTATAACATGAATATATGATTTGTTTGCTCGATTTGTTGTTTTGAGTAACTAGTTTGAACATTTGAAATGGGTTTGCTTAATCTTGCATTTTGGATGAGTTAATGTTGTTAATTTGTTAAAGTTCATGTTTTAATTGTGTTACTAGTATCACTAGCTTCGTTTTGATGCGTAGGTTGATTAAGAAAACTTCAAACACATGATTATTGATTTTTGTGGATTTTGGTTAGGGTTTGATAGACTTAAAATGAACTTTTTGATGCTTGAATGCC
This sequence comes from Rutidosis leptorrhynchoides, assembly GCF_046630445.1. Lineage (NCBI taxonomy): Eukaryota > Viridiplantae > Streptophyta > Magnoliopsida > Asterales > Asteraceae > Rutidosis > Rutidosis leptorrhynchoides. The sequence continues at coordinate 279,949,887 of NC_092337.1, forward strand.
ATGAAATGTAAATTGTAAATGTATAGTTTTAATGTATGTTTCATTACCTTCAAAACGGCATATCATATGCGTGAATTGGATTCCCGAAACTTAAAATGCATTTGATGAACTTGAAACTTTGAAAATAACCCTATAATGATCACTTGACGAGATTTCGGTTTTTGTAATTGATGTTTTTGCTTGGTGAAAAGTAGTTAGTTGTATTCCTCGTCAAAAGAGCTTTCCAACGATATAAGATACGCATTCTAAGTGTTTACGGTTTGTATTTTGTGCTAAAAAGAAGTTTGGATCAAGACTTGAACTTTTGAAACAGCCCAGGTACCAGGCCACGCCTAATGCCGCGGCGCGGTGATAGTGCTCCAAATGAACATATATTTTGTAGCAATATCCTCCCAATATGTAAATTATTTAGTTGTAATTGTCCTATTTTAAGTTGTAATCGTTTATATTAAATAAGTGCGAAGACAAAAGGCGAAAACTACGATTTGAAGACGCAAACGTCCAAAAAGCTCAAATGTACAAGATACAATCCAAGTAGTTCAATTTACTGATAAGAAACGTCTAAAAATGACAAAAGTACAAGTTGCGAAACACAAAGTACAAGATATTAAATTATACGAAAGGACGTTCGAAAATCCGGAACCGGGACATGAGTCTACTCTCAACGCGCGACGCAACGGTGCAAAAATTACAAGTCAACTATGCACATAAATAAAATATAATATTTAAATAATTCTTAAAATTATTTATATATTATATTATTATTTAATAACGTCGACAAGCAAAGATCCAAAATCATGTGAGCTGAAAATTCAAACTCCGCGACTCGCGGAGTTTGAAGGGTAAAAGTGCCGCAACTCGCGGAGTTTGAAATTTCAGAAATGTCCTATAAATATCAACGTTTTCTGCCGAGTTTTAATACACCAAAAATAATAATAATAATAATAATACTCTGTAATAAATAATAAATAAATATAAATAATATATATATATATATATATATATATATATATATATATATATATATATAGTATAGGGTAGTTTTATATTAGTTAGTTTGGGTTATGCAAAGGTTATTTTACGGGTTTTAAAGTCGAAGCTCTGTCCGTGTAACACTACGCGATAAATAATCAATGTAAGCTATGTTCTCCTTTTTAAATTAATGTCTCGTACTTAAGTTATTATTATGCTTATTTGAGCTAAAGTAATCATGATGTTGGACTAAATATTAAAGACGGGGTAATTGGACTTTGTACCATAATTGGGGTTTGGACAAAAGAACGACACTTGTGGAAATTAGACTATGGGCTATTAATGGGCTTTATATTTGTTTAACTAAATGATAGTTTGTTAATTTTAATATAAATATTTACAATTGGACGTACCTATAAATAACCATTTACACTCGATCGGACACGATGTGCGGGGCATTTATATGTACGAATAATCGTTCATTTTACCGGACATGGGAATGGATTAATAGTCTATGGAATTATTAAAACAGGGGTGAAATTATGTACAAGGACACTTGGCGTAATTGTTAACAAAGTATTAAAACATTGGGTTACACGCAGTCGATATCCTAGTGTAATTATTAAACAAAGTATTAAAACCTCGTTACAGTTTAAGTCCCCAATTATTTGGAATATTTGACTTCGGGTATAAGGATAATTTGACGAGGACACTCGCACTTTATATTTATGACTGATGGACTGTTATGGACAAAAACCAGACGGACATATTAAATAATCCAGGACAAAGAACAATTAACCCATGGGAATAAACTAAAATCAACACGTCAAACATCATGATTACGGAAGTTTAAATAAGCATAATTCCTTTATTTTCATATTTAATTGCACTTTTAATTATTGCACTTTTATTTACTGTTATTGTATTTAATTGCACTTCTAATTATCGTACTTTTTAATTATCGCAATTTTATTTATCGCAATTTCATTATCGTTATTTATTTTACGCTTTAAATTAAGTCTTATTTTTAATATATTTTACATTAGGTTTTAACTGCGACTAAAGTTTTGAAATCGACAAACCGGTCATTAAACGGTAAAACCCCCTTTTATATATTATTATATATAATTATATATATTTTGTACAAATATAATTGTTTAAAAATATAGTGTAAAATAAGTCGTCTCCCTGTGGAACGAACCGGACTTACTAAAAACTATACTACTCTACGATTAGGTACACTGCCTATAGTGTTGTAGCAAGGTTTAGGTATATCCCATCTGTAAATAAAAAATAAGTTGTGTAAAATTGTATCGTATTTAATAGTATTTTCCTAGTAAAATATATAGCTATTTCATATACACCTCGCATAACATCACGCGGCCCTCCTCTGTCGCGGCGCGGCAATGGCCGTGTTTGGGGACTGTTCAACTTTGCACTTTTTCGTTTAATTCCAACCATACTACGCACCTCCGATTAACATGTAACTTGGCCAACATGCTCAAATATGACTTCTAAGCATAGAAAAATAGTTCGGGACCCGACCCGAACGTGTTGACTTTTTCGTTGACTTTGACTTGACCGAGTTTGACTTTTAGTTAAACTTAACCAAACGTTTATGCAATCGTTCTAATCTTCTTTTATACTTGATTCTTGCATGAAACTTGACAACGTGATTCACATGCTATATTTAATCGAGTCGTAACGAGCCATAGGACTAATTGAACACATTTCGCCCGACCTTGTGTCGTAACCGGTAAATTAATACAACTTACTTGTTTAGGTCGAGGCTAAACAACTTTCATGCACACTTTTACTTTGTGAAGTACATTTATACTCGTGCACTCGAGGTGAGATCATAGTCCCATCTTTCAACAACTTTTATGCTTTAAACTATGGGATGAGAAACATATACGTATCATACTTTTACACTTGAACACAAGTACGAAAACGAACATTCCACGTACGGGTTTGAACAAAAAGCCTCAATTCAATTATCATTAGTTACACTTGCAGGGTGTAAACGTGAACTTATATTATGTGATCACATGGGCTTGACGAGCCTCATTCGGACGGTTCGCTACCGTTAGCGGATGAAATATATTTTCGGGTCTAGTGTATGTTCTAACACTACGCAAAGGGTGCAAAATAGTTAAGTTTGATAATTGGGTGCCCGCGAAACAAATAACAACTTTGGAATGCAAATGATTTTGATAATCATATTATATTAAATCTTGTGGTTCAAATACAACGTTTACTAAAACACCTATGATTTCACCAACGTTTTTCGTTGACAGTTTTCTATATGTTTCTCAGGTTCATACTTGGCTACTTGATACATGCTTCCGCACACTTTGATTACTTGCTTGGAGTCAAGCATACATGCATACGCTAGTGATAGCACATTTGGATTCAAACTTAAAGCATACATACTTTCGCTATTTATAGCAAACTGTGATTTTAAACTTATTATGTCGCAAGTTGTTTCATTTACACTTCATAACTTTTGTAAACTTAGACTTTTTGTCAATCCGTTTGGTAAACTAAACTTTGTAAGTTTTGTACGTTTCAAATGAATGCGACATAATTTTGGTCAAACGTGTCTCATATAGGGACTACGACCACGTAACGGGACCTAAGTTAACGGCGCTGTAAATGACAATTTTGTCGGGTCGTTACAGATGGTATCAGAGCGTTGGTTGTAGGGATCTAGGATGTGCATTAGTGTGTCTGACAGAGTCGTTAGGACGCATTAGTGAATCTAGACTACAACCGGATAGTTAGCCATTGCATTCTGACATACATTTGCTATAGATAGCACTTACTTGACTACTTGTGCATTATACTTGAATCATTCTTAGGCAAACTTCATGATGGTACCAAGCTTTCATCATACGAATCCGTATTCTGCCACTTTCTGGTAACACACGTAAATTCAAGATTCATACGCGTAAGGATGACGATGACTTCATTAGTCACACTTGTTCGGGGACTCTGTCTCCCAGATTGTTATTTGCCACCGTTTCAACTTACTATCGGTGTCACACCGGTCTTCCTTACTATCTACCACTTCTTGTTACTACTATCACTACTCCAGGTGAGTATCGTCATCAATACTTAACACTACGGTTGTGTACTATTCGTTATCATGATTCGTTACACTTCTCGCACCGAAATACATTATCGTTTGACTTGAACCGCATTGACGTGAACAATCATTTATACACTTCCCTCGGGGAATGCTTCTTTAGAGTTGCACTAATTCTTGTGATTAAATACGAGTCACGTTGGTGATGTCGCTATGCTTTGTTCATTTTAAAACTTCACGATTACACGAACCTAAATCTATGGAGTGATGTGGGGATGGAGGTATGAGTTAGCGTAATATAATGACACTCGATCAAGGTGGTTATATTATGGTAAGTCATACCAAAGTTCTAATGACTCGTGATGGTGATTGGACTCGATCAACCTAATCACCACCATGTGCCATGTACATGACTTCATTTTTCTTGTTTGAATATCCGAAAATTCCGAGAATGTTGATAACAACCATACTAGGGACACAACTTCGATTATTGTCGAACCATACCCATGCTTCCGAAGGAATGACAAATTCTTTCAACTTCAAACATATGTTACACGTGTATACTATCTCGTTTTCGTACAGTTTTATCGACGAACTACAATATGCTTATTATGCCCACATCGAGACGGAAGCTTCTCTCACATCACACTCGTACTTCCGTTTAAGGAAATCTTTATTCTAAATTCTCAATGGAGAGAGAGACTCTTCACGTTATACTAGTATTCGCCACAAGGGTGAATAGTCCTAACGAACATTTTCGGAAACCGATAAATCTTTCGCGTCGCGAAATTCTTGAGAAACAGAAACTTGTTCCAACAAACGTTTTTAAGTCCTAATAAACTTGTTTAAAATTTCTTAAGGAGATATACCTCGTTTCGGATCGAGATCCTCGTTTCACTTCTAGATTTCGGAGTGCCTTACAAAAAGCCTCGGGTCACGTTTAGACATGAGTACAACACACCAATCACAAACTGACGGACCAAACAAACATACGATTCAAAGTACACTTGGCGAGTGCGTATGTTTTCGAAGTATTAAACACCCGTTAAATGCTAGCGCTACTAGCCCGAGTGGGGATGTCAAACCCTATGGATCCATATCTAAGATTCGCGTTCACCGGTTCAAAGAACAATGACTAAACGTTACCGAGCTAAGGGGAAAGTTTATGCCGTTGTATAACCCACACATATATAAAGTTTAAGTACTCGTGCCTAGTATGTAAAACGTAAAATGCGCAAGTATTCTCAGTTCCCAAAATAGTTAAAGTAAAAAGGGATGCTATAACTCACAGTGGAAAAGTAGTAGTAAAGTTGACTCGGGAAAAGTAAGCAAGTACGTTTGTCCAAAAGGTCCTCAACCTAAGTCAAAAGTTACTAAGTCAGTAAATCGTCCCAATAGGTTTAAATGTATGTAAATTAGGTCTTAAGTATCATCATCATTCATCATCAAACAAAAAGTATAAAGTAAGTTTCATTCTAGAAAAGAGTTTAAATCAAAGGCTGACTTCGATCAGTCGGCACGACCTCTATACAAACTAAAATGAGGTGGGACCAGTGGCCAGAGCTCAGTATATGAGTCCTTTAGTTGCTGTAAAAATTCCAGAACCAAAATCATCTTCGTTTGACCGTGGCGACGGTTTAAGTACGAGTAGATCAGAATTTTCAGCACAACGTTAAAAGGACATAGTGACGTTCGGAGGGCCATAGATCCTAAACCGTAACTCGGATTAAGAGGAGTCTTAAACGAAAAATTATCTACTAGAACAGATCTAACTGAAAATAAACTTTACAGTAGCCCATGTATTATAATCAGACCCGAAAAATAGTAGGTTTAGTGTTTCGGTGGGTTCTTGGTGCTCGATGCTCATCACGGTTCTCATCCTTGATGCATATAGCTTCAAGTGTACAACTCGTTGATGTGTTTGCATAATCTTTACCAAGTTTTGACCATCATAAAACAAGTGTAAGTCTAAGATAAGTAGCACAACTCAATTAAGTATTGCAAGTAGTTTGATGAACCAAAGTTACATCAAGATCTTAGATCCGACACATACATGAACTCTAAAAGTAATATTAAGCTACAAACTTGAAAGTAAACTAAATAATCAAGATCTTAAGTTGTAGAACATAGTTCTTAGTTAGATCTTGAAGATCCAAGACCCAAAAGTCTAGATCTATAGTTACTAAGTTAAATCCTAAGTCATAACACTTGAATCTTTACTTTAATGAAACCATAAGTTATGAAACTTAGATTCTCATCTTGTAAAGTGTATGTAAGCTCATAAGCTCTTGTTTACAACAAAATTAGAAGACCATAAGCTATAGAAACTTAGATCCAACACAAGTATATGAAGTTATAACTAGAAAGTTATACTTCCATGTTCATGAACTTACAAAGTTAACTTTTAGTTTCAAGAAATATGAGAGCAAGATTAACTAGTAATACTTGACCAAATTAACAACATTTCAACTTTAAAGTACATAAAATGAAGAAATAAATTAAATCTATAAGTAACAAGTTCATGGTTTTTCATAGTTTAACGATTCAAGCCAAGGCTTTGATCTTTAAGAAAGTAAACCTTAAGTTTACAAACATGAATACAAGTATGGTTTTTACAACTCATGAACTTTAAATCTTTAAAACATTAAGTGTAGAACCATAAACTAGAAAGTTTAGATTCTTTATTCTTGGTTCTTTACAACAAAAGATGAAAGTAACCAAGATTAGATGAAGATACAAGTTATAGAACTTGATCTTTAACAAAGATAAACAACAAGTAAGTAATCAACAACAAAGAACAAGTAATCAAAACAAGCAAATGATGATGATGTATATGTATATATTTCGGTTTTTAGAAGAGAAAAAGAAGAGAGAAAAGCTCATGTTACTTACAATATTTGAGAGAGAATGAGAGAAAAAGGAGAAGTATGTTTGTGTGTGTGTAAAAGTGAGATGAAATAAGAGAATAAGTAACCAAAATTTGAAAGTAAATCTCCTCCCCATGTGAGCCAAGGTCGACGGTTTCCACAATCAAAAGGGGGAGGGAAAAGTCCACTAGTTACTTGCATGTATTTAGCTCAAAATGGTATAAAGTTAAGTTGTTATGGGAAAGTGTTGTAAGTTTACATGTAACTAGCCTCCTTACATCACTAACCATTCTAGTTTCATCTAAATGTGATACTTGCATAATAAGATGGGCTAACTTAGTCCATTAAGTGTGTAGGGTGGGCTTCTAAGTCCATGTACATATATAAAGCCCAAGTATGTAAACAAGTAACAATTAAATAAACAAAGCCCAAGTAATTAACTAGTAACCTTAGTTAATTAAAAATGATTAATAAAAATTAATCATGAATGTAAATAATATTCTAAATATTATTCGTGAAAAGTTCGTGTGTCACAAAGACGAATCGGGGCATGCAAAGTCATGTACGGTAACAAGTAAATGTAATAAAATACATTCATTAAACACAAGCATTAATAATAAATATTATTAATTAAACGTTGGAAAATCCAGGGTCGTTACATTACCCACCTGTTAAAGAAAATATCGTCCCGAAACTTTTAAGCTGAGGTAGATAGAGGAGTCGGTAAAAGGTGAGGATACTTCTGCATCATTTGATCCTCTCATTCCCAGGTAAACTCAGGTCCTCGTTTGGCATTCCATCATACTCGGACGATCGAAATCTTTTTGTGTTTCAAAGTTTTGACCTCACGGTCCATAATTTCAACAGGCTCTTCCACGAAGTGGAGTTTGTCGTCAATCGTAAGTTCCTCCAATGGTATGACATGTTCCTGTTCAGCAAGACACTTCTTCAAATTCGATACATTGAAGGTAGGATGGACGGAGCTCAATTGAGTTGGAAGATCCAAACGGTAAGCAACGGGTCCAATACGTTCTAAGATTTTAAAAGGACCAATGTATTGCGGGTTGAGCTTCCCACGTTTTCCAAAACAGATCACACCTTTCCAAGGTGCGACCTTCAACATTACACGGTCACCCACGTTGAATTTGAAGTCCTTACGTTTAAGGTCGGTATAACTCTTTTGACGATCACGGGCCGTCATGAGTCTCGCTTGAATCTGGACAACCTTCTCAGTGGTTTCATGGACTATCTCGGGTTCGGTGATTTGCGTTTCGCCTACTTCGGCCCAACAAATAGGAGATCGGAACTTGCGGCCATACAACTCTTCGAAAGGTGCGGCATTAATACTCGAATGATAACTGTTGTTGTAAGAGAATTCGGCGAGTGGAAAATGCCTTTCCCAGGCCTTTCCGAAATCGATAACACATGCACGCAACATGTCCTCCAAAGTCTGAATCGTGCATTCACTTTGTCCGTCAGTCTGTGGGTGATATGCAGTACTCATGTCGAGACGTGTCACTAAGGCTTCTTGCAAAGAACGCCAAAATCTGGAAGCAAAACGGGGATCGTGATCTGAGATGATCGATAAAGGTACACCATGATGAGATACAACCTTTTTGATGTATAGTTGAGCGAGTCTCTCCATCGTATCCGTCTCCTTCATGGCTAAGAAGTGCGCAGATTTAGTGAGACGGTCAACGATAACCTAGATGGTATCGTATCCGCCCACCGTCTTTGGTAGCTTTGTAATGAAATCCATTATTATCCTTTCCCACTTCCATTGTGGGATTTTCGGTTGTTGAAGTAACCCAGAAGGCCTCTGATGCTCGGCCTTAACTTTCGAGCAAGTCAAACACTTACCAACATAAGTTGCAACGTCCTTCTTAAGATTAGGCCACCAGTACTGTTCCTTAAGATCGTGGTACATTTTACCGGCTCCTGGATGAATCGAATATCTTGACTTGTGGGCTTCATCTAATATAAGATTCCGTAGATCTCCATAACGGGGTACCCAGATTCTTCCTGCGTAGCATCGAAGTCCAGTCTCCTTAACTTCAAATCGAGAAACGAGAATGTTCAAGTATTCATGAGATATATTCTCTTCCTTGAGAGCCTCATCTTGGGCTACTCGGATCTGGCTATTGAGGTACGAATGAATGGTGATGTTCAGTGCCCGAACACGAAGAGGTGCCATCCTCTCCTTTCGGCTCAAAGCGTCAGCTACAACATTGGCCTTGCCAGGGTGATAACGAAGTTCACAATCATAATCGTTCAGCGTCTCGATCCATCGACGCTGTCTCATGTTCAGTTGCTTCTGATCAAAGATGTGCTGGAGGCTTTTATGATCGGTGAAAATAGTGCTCTTAGTTCCATAAAGATAGTATCTCCACAGTTTTAATGCAAAGACAATGGCTCCAAGCTCAAGATCGTGAGTAGTGTAGTTCCACTCGTGAATCTTCAGTTGACGAGAAGCATAAGCAATAACCTTTGTTCGTTGCATCAGTACACAACCAAAACCACTTTTCGAAGCATCGCAATAAACGACGAAATCGTCACTGCCTTCAGGAAGTGATAAGATAGGTGCGGTGGTTAACTTCTTCTTCAAGGTTTGAAAGGCTGATTCCTGTTCGGGTTTCCAAATGAACTTCTTCCATTTGTGAGTCAGCGCGGTCAAAGGACGCGCAATCAGAGAGAAACCTTCAATAAATCTTCAGTAGTAACCGGCGAGGCCTAAAAATTGGCGGATATGAGTTGGAGTAGTGGGGGTTTCCTACTTGCTGATAGCTTCAATCTTTGCGGGATCTACTTTGATACCCTGGTCGCTCACAACATGACCCAGAATTTGGACTTCCTTTAACCAAAATTCGCGCTTGAAGAATTTGGCATACAGTTGCTCTTGTCTCAAGAGTTCCAACACTAGACGAAGATGTTGTTCATGTTCTTCTTCACTTTTAGAGTAGATGAGGATATCATCTATGAAGACGATAACGAACTTGTCCAAGTATGGTTTGCAGACACGATTTATGAGGTCCATGAACACGGCAGGTGCGTTGGTTAATCCAAATGGCATCACGAGAAACTCATAATGACCATAACGAGTTCTGAATGTAGTCTTCATCATATCACTTTCCTTCACCCTCAACTGGTGATAACCGGATCGCAAATCGATCTTAGAGTAAACGCTCGATCCTTCTAGTTGATCAAAAAGATCGTCAATTCGGGGAAGAGGATACCAATTCTTGATCGTCAATTTGTTGAGTTCACGGTAGTCGATACACATGCGGAATGATCTGTCCTTCTTCTTCACAAATAGAACAGGTGCGCCCCAAGGCGAGAAACTTGGTTGGATAAATCCACGGTCTAGCAGTTCTTGTAATTGGCTCTGCAACTCTTGCATTTCGGAAGGTGCTAGTCGATAAGTTGCGCGAGCTACAGGTGCAGCTCCTGGCACTAAGTCGATCTGAAACTCTACTGCTCTCGGTGGCGGTAATCCAGGCAATTCTTCTGGAAAGACATCGGAAAACTCGTTCACAATTCGTACGTCATCCACGCTCTTCACTTCGGTTTCTAACGTTTTCACATGTGCTAGAACAGCAAGACGTCCTTTCTTCATGATCTTTTGTGCTTTCATGCAACTAATGAGATTCAGTCTCGAGCTACATCTCTCTCCATAAATAATCAGTGGCTCACCGTCTCCGTGTGGTATATGAAGAGCTTTATCTCCACAGATAATGTCGGCCCTTATCTTGGTCAACCAGTCCATACCGACAATAACATCAAAGCTTCCCAACTTAATGGGTATCAAGTCAAACTCGAAATCCACACCAGCTATGTTGATAATAGCTCCTCGGCTAATTTGGTCAACTTTCTCAAGTTTTCCATTGGCTACCTCTACGAGCATACTCTCCTTTAAAGGAACTAACGACCAATTTATCTTATCGCAAAAGTGTCTACATACATAACTTCTATTGGCACCAGTATCAAATAGGACAAAAGCTAATAGATTGTTGATAGTGAATATACCTGTCACCAAGTCGAGGTTCTCACGAGCATCGCTTGCATTTACATTGAAAGCTCGTCCACGTGGTGGTCCGCCGTCCTTTCGCTTGTTGGGACACTCATTTCTGAAGTGGCCCGTCTGTCCGCATTCATAACACTTTCTAGGTCCATTGGGGTTCGGCTTCCCAGTTATGGTGGTGATATTGCAGTCCCTGCTAATATGCTCGATCTTTTTGCATTTTTCACAAACAACGTTGCAGTAGCCGGTATGGTGCTTGTAGCACCTCTTGCACTGTGGTAGAGTACCCTTGTAGTTGGGGTTTGAGCCAGTGTTCGGGTTGGCGTTCCCACCGTTGTTGTTTCCTTTGAAACCCTCATGTCGCTTCGCCAGGTTTTTATCATAGGATCTACCCTTGTCGTTATCCCATTTATGCTTATCACTACTACCCGCTTCGGATTTTGCCTTTTTCGGTTCATCGATGATGATTTGGTTCATTAAGGTATGCGCCATGCGCATTGCTTCCAGGACATTGGGTGGCTTAGACGAGGTGACGTTTCCCTTAATGGACTTAGGAAGTCCCCACAAGTACCTTTCCATACGCTTAAACTCCGGAGTAACCATGGTAGGACACATCAGGGCTAATTCTAGATACCTACGGTTGTAACCATCGAGATCATTTCCCACAACCTTCAACTGCATAAACTCCATCTCCATTTTCTGGATCTCTGTCCTAGGACAATATTCCTCAATCAGAGCCCCTTTGAATTCCTCCCATGGAGTAGCAAACGCCTCATCAATACCCTTTGCTTGAGCCAATGTGTTCCACCAAGTTAGTGCGCCGTCTGACTGCGTACATGAAGCATACTTGTTTTTATTCGCCTCTGATGAAGCGACCCGTCCTAATCCATCCGGACAAGGTCCACATCGATTATAAACGATTCACAATAGTTGGTTACATCGCGAGGTATTTAACCTCTATATGATACATTTTACAAGCATTGCATTCGTTTTTAAAAGACATACTTTCATTACATCGAAAGTTGACAGCATGCATACCATTTCATAATATATCCATCCATAATTGACTTAATAATAATCTTGATGAACTCGACAACTCGAATGCAACGTCTTTTGAAATATATTATGAATGACTCCAAGTAATGTCTCTAATATGAGCAAATGCACAGCGGAAGATTTGTTTCATACCTGAGAATAAACATGCTTTCAAGTGTCAACCAAAAGGTTGGTGAGTTCATTAGTTTAGCATAAATAATCATTTCATAACTTTTAACAGACCACAAGATTTCATATTTCCATTTCTCATAAACATATGTCCCATACATAGAGACAAAAATATCATTCATATGGATTGAATACCTGGTAACCGACTTTCACAATATGCATATAAGAATATCCCCATCATTCCAGGATCCTCCTTCGGACATGATATTAATTTCGAAGTACTAAAGCATCCGGTACTTTAGATGGGACTTGTTGGGCCCGATAGATCTATCTTTAGGATTCGCGTCAATTAGGGTGTCCGTTCCCTAATTCTTAGATTACCAGACTTAATAAAAAGGGTGATATTCGATTTCGATAATTCAACCATATAATGTAGTTTCGATTACTTGTGTCTATTTCGTAAAACATTTATAAAAATTGCGCATGTATTCTCAGCCCAAAAATATAAAGGGTAAAAAAGGTAAATGAAACTCACGCATATAATTATTGTAAAACAGTTAATAAAGCATTTGCATGCATTCTCAGCCCCAAAAATGTAAAGAGTAAAAGGGGAGCAAATGAACTCACCTAATGTATTTTGTTGTAAAAATACATATGATTATACTGAACAATGCAGGATTGCCCTCGGATTCACGAACCTATAACATATATATATATATATATATATATATATATCAACACATATAATTAACATGTAATAATGATCAAACTAGTTTATATATATTACTTATTTAATTTAGTAATATCTTTGTTATTTCAAGATTATATTTATATTTATTTTGTATATTTAATATTTATACATATCGTTATACTAATACATATATACATATATATATCTATATAATTAGTATTATTTTGTTAAATCAAATTTGTTATATGTAATTATTTATGTAAATAACGTTATTATGTTTGTAGTAATAATAATACTGTAATATTAATAATATTAATGATAATAAAAATAATGTAGATTAAATTATATATAAAATCATGTTAATGAAAATAATAATAATAATAATGTTTAAAAACAACAACAACAATAATAATAATAATGATATTAATAATAAAAAAAAATGATTAGGTTTAATAATATTATTGATAATAATAGTAGTTTTGATTATTATAATAATAATAATAATAATAATAATAATAATAATAATAATAATAATAATAATAATAATAATAATAATAATAATAATAATAATAATAATAATTCTTATTATTTATTATAAATATAACTGTAATATTATACCGCTACACGTTTGATTACAGTTTCCCAAATCATATCGAGATTCCCAAATCAGATCGAGGTCATCAATCCCTTTATTTTCTTTCTCAATATTTCGATTCAATGTTAGTCTTCAAGAAATCGAAACCATGTTCATTGATAATTGGATTTATCATATGCTTTTCTTTATGTCAATCAATGGGTTAGCCTTCTTCGATCTCCTCACACTTTCAATTTGACTTGTTGAAATTTATTAGGGTTCGTATAAAGGAGTTATTGATGATGAACAAGAACGCTCCATCCTTGCAAACGAATTGGTGACATTCAGAATCGGATTTTATACAAACTCCTAAATCGTTGTCGTTCTTCAGGTAAAATCATAATCAAATGGATTTAAAATTTTTTTTTTTCAATTGTTTCCTTTGTCAACGAAAATCAAAATTATCATCTGTTTTGTGATCAGCAATTTCTTTATTGTTAATGTTCACAACTATAATCTAAAACCTATATAATTATGTGATATGAAACTGCTATACGAAAATTAGGGATTATCAGGTTTGATTACAAATGTATGATCTGAAATCTTTTATTTGATATGGTAGTAGTAACTCGATGTGGTGATTGTAATAAGTCATATTCAATAGCAGTGAACTACGAGGAAGAATTGAAGGTTTTTCGTAGGTTAATGAATGATGACAATTTGTGGTGATTATTTGTTCAAACAGGAAACAGACCGGTAGCTGTTTAATGAGGCTTCATTCACAGCTCATTTGAAACAAGTTGAGTGTCAGGTAGCCTGAGTGGCGATTTTCGATTGTTGAAACAGAACAGATCAAAAGCAGCTGCAGCAACAAGATGTGATGATATGGTTTTTGATTTGTTGGCCATCGAAAAGAAACAGAAAAAATATACAGCAGAAGTTGCAGTCGATGGTGGCGGTCGTGGTATAAAGAAGAGGTGATGTTTGATTTCTTTATGTGTTTCTCATGAATATAATGTATATATAGATTAAAGATATAGATAGATATAAATGATGAGAATTAAAGGATGGTTTGATTTATCAAGAACAGAAACGTACCATATTAGTTGCAAGGTGTTCGGTTATGTTGCAGGCATAATGATAGTGCTGCCCTTCGAATGAAACAGGAACAAGGTGTGTGCAACAGCACACCATAGTTACAGCAGTATATTATTGACGGTTGCTGGGGTTTTTTTACAAGAATGATGGATGTGGATCATGGTGGTTTATGGTGAAGTTCAATCGTCCAAAACAGAAAGGAACTAATAGCAGTTTAGCCGGTAAGTGATTTGCAACTGTTGTGGGTTGGATTTTTGGACAGGAATGGAAGCATTCAAGCAGCAGTTTTTGAGGTGGTTTCACGATGGTTTGTAATATAATGGTTTATCTACTTGACTGAGTTTAATGTAAATTTGGGTATCAATATATATAGACTTGATCAGTTGATCGATATATGTATATAAAAGGTCATAGTGAAGTATGGCATATGTTGTTTGATTAGCTACCCGTGACTCTACAGATGGTTTGATCATATGTTCCTTTATTTTATTAGTGATACAGGGACTTAACGTTTTGTCTTACTTGTGGATTTTACCAATTTATTCAACATAGACAAATAAAAAAAATAGTATTATAGATATCGATGATTTTTACAAAAGTGGGGTTTGGGTGGTAACAAAGTCAAAAGCAAGGAAAACTATGTATTGAACCTACATTTATATATTATAAGGTGATAATTGATTTATGTGGTCTGTTAAAGCGTTTAATAGAAAGTGGGTACCATGTGATGTGATTGTTTGTAGTATTTATGCATATGTATACTTATATAATATAATATATATAGAGTATGAATAAATTAAAGGTGGAAAGTGATAGATGGATACATATAATGAGAAAGTAATCAACAATAAACACACAAACAAGGTGGATAGATGGTTAGTGATATACAACTGGTGGTTTGATCAAGAAAGAAAGAGAGAAGCATAAGATGGTGTTTGATGTATGGTGTAATATATCTATATCACATAAATATATATATTTTTAATGAGTCTAAAATTTCTATTACTCATTTTCGGATCATTGATTATTTTAAAAACACACAAGTTCGTTTTTAACTTGTTTATTATCGATCGAAACATCAAACGAATATTACAATCATTTAATATTTATTATTATTTTTTATATATATATATATATATACCTTATTTATATATAGATATGTTTTAAATAATAATCATTATAATATCTTATTTTATTTTATTTTAGATAATTAAATAGCAATAACATATAATATTTCGAATTATATTCCAATTAAGATATATATATATATATATATATATATATATATATATATATATATATATATATATATATATATACACACATATCTAACTACAATTAAATGTTCGTGAATCGTCGGGAATAGTCGAAGGTCAATTGCGTATATGAAAATAGTTCAAAATTTTTAAGACTCAACATTACATACTTTGCTTATCGTATCGAAATCATATAAAGATTAAGTTTAAATTTAGTCGGAAATTCCCGGGTCATCACATCTGAGCAGTTACTAACTCGAAACACAGATTCTAATTTATCAAACCACCTAGTGAGACCAACTGGCCCCTCCGTTCCACTAAAGTTGTGGGGCTTGCAGCTTTGAAACTCTTTGTATGTGCATCCATTACGAACGGGCTGGATAACTGGTGGCGGTGGAGCTTGGGGGTTCATTTCCATAAAGCTGCGGTGACTCGTTCATTGATCATTTCCTCGATTTGGGCTGTGGTGGGTGTTGATCTTCCGTTGGCCATTGATGTTCTAAACAAAAATTTTGACTCAAGTCAAAATCCAGTACTCAAATAGTAATAATACAGTATATGGTAACCAACATGGAATCAACACATCACATGTTTATTAAGTAATGCAACTAGGTACAAATACCACAGAATCATCATACAGTAACGTAAATAGAACACTGTACAAAAATTAAACAACACAAAGTTCCATTCATTAATAATAAGTTGCATACATCTGCATAGGTTCGTACAATACATAAGTGAAACATGAAACTACAACTAGATTACATAATGAAATCTACTACAAAAGCCCTACGGTGACGGTGGGTGTAGGATGTCGAATACGTGGGACATCTGGTCCTCGAGCTCAGTTACCCGAGCACGGAGGATCTCCACTTCCCTCGTCAATTCCTCGACAGAGGGAGAGGCTGATGGAGCAGGCAGTGCTGATGGTGCAGGTGGAGCTGGTGGTACAGACGGTCCGGCTCCAGAAGTAGAGGCTGCGAAGCAGTAAGGCTTACGGATGAAGGGATCAGTAGGATACGGCACAAGCCGCTTTCGAGCGGTAACCCTACGACGCTGACCATGTGCGTCAATGAATGGTCGACCTCCATTAATCCCTGGAATGACGGTACCATCGAAACAGTACCGCTTCTTCGGCGGGGTGGAGGGTGGCTATACAGGTGCATCATCAGGGTCCTCCTCGTCGGAGTCATCGTCGGAGGATGAGTCGTCAGATGATAATTCATCGGATGATGGGTCATCATGTGGAGGTGGCTGCACGGGTGGCTCTCCTCGGGCGGCCATCATCAGTCGGTATCTGAAAGGCGGTATCGGCACTAAACGTCCATCAGGAAGGTGTCGGCACCAATGGTTATGCTCATTATGGACTGGACCTTCCCCAAGTTCCGCGGGAATCACAGCACCAGCGGAATGGTGCTGTGGCTCCGAGGATCCTGGGGCAAGTGGAGCTGGAATCTTCGGTGGGTCCTCGGCTCCGTCTGAGGTAATCACTGGGCCGGGTGCATGGCTACTTGCTCTGGAGGACGAAGCGCCTGAGTCACTGGAGGGTGTCGACGACGGGATCTGAGAATCGGCAACCATGGTCGGTGAGGTGGCTGATGATTCTTTGTCGCTGTCCAAAATGATGACAGGTGGAATATCCGACATCTGAACAAGGAAAAATAACTTTTTCCATGTCAGTAAGTCATAAAGCAAGCACGTATTAGGCAAAGTAACTACGACAGTCTAAATCATGTATAGCATTAAATAGCATGGCAATAATAACAAATCGTACAGAAGTAGCATACGATTAAAAGAAGATAATAGCATGCAGTAGTGAAATCATGTAGTAGCATACGGCATATAGCAGTCAAAGTAAGAAGCAGCATGCAGTAAGTTTCGCAGAAACAAGTAAACTAGCAAGTTGTAAATTAGTCCTATTAGTGAATCCTACTTGGGTCGGTCCAAACTCACTAATGCAACCTAATTCCCTACAACCAATGCTCTGATACCAAATATGACGCCCCGTACTAAATCAACATGTACGGACCATCAACAACAGGATCATTACAAGGTCAAACACTATATGCGTTTTCAAAAAAAGTTTGCATTCATGATAACCGGTGACGTCATAACCAACGTCAAATGTTTTACAACCAAAAGTATACTTCTATGAATAGAAGTAAAGTTAATAGTATGTGACCCTTAGGTCGTTACAAATCATTGTTTCAAAAGGTAACATAGTTTGAATGCAAATAAAACGTTTCATGCGGTGACAACTCTAACAAGCACAGCGGGTGTCTACAAAGCATGACTAGTACAACAGCGGAAGCAAGCAACCTTAAGCACCTGAGAAAAACATGCTAAAAACGTCAACACAAAGGTTGGTGAGCTATAGTTTAAGTATAACAATAATGTAATGTAGGCCACGAGATTTCAGTGCTACAAAGAGCGTTTCAAAACAGTATGTAAAGTATATGTTTAACCGTGGGCACTTGGTAACTAACTTAACGTTTATAACCCCCTGAAAGTACACTTGAAGAGTGCGTATGTTTTCGAAGTATTAAACACCCGTTAAATGCTAGCGCTACTAGCCCGAGTGGGGATGTCAAACCCTATGGATCCATATCTAAGATTCGCGTTCACCGGTTCAAAGACCAATGACTAGATATTACTGAGCTAAGGGGAAAGTTTATGCCGTTGTATAACCCACACATATATAAAGTTTAAGTACTCGTGCCTAGTATGTAAAACGTAAAATGCGCATGTATTCTCAGTTCCCAAAATAGTTAAAGTAAAAAGGGATGCTATAACTCACAGTGGAAAAGTAGTAGTAAAGTTGACTCGGGAAAAGTAAGCAAGTGCATTTGTCCAAAAGGTCCTCAACCTAAGTCAAAAGTTACTAAGTCAGTAAATCGTCCCAATAGGTTTAAATGTATGTAAATTAGGTCTTAAGTATCATCATCATTCATCATCAAACAAAAAGTATAAAGTAAGTTTCATTCTAGAAAAGAGTTTAAATCAAAGGCTGACTTCGATCAGTCGGAACGACCTCTATACAAACTAAAATGAGGTGAGACCAGTGGCCAGAGCTCCGTATATGAGTCCTTTAGTTGCTGTAAAAATTCCAGAACCAAAATCATCTTCGTTTGACCGTGGCGACGGTTTAAGTACGAGTAGATCAGAATTTTCAGCACAACGTTAAAAGGACATAGTGACGTTCGGAGGGCCATAGATCCTAAACCGTAACTCGGATTAAGAGGAGTCTTAAACGAAAAATTATCTACTAGAACAGAGATAACTGAAAATAAACTTTACAGTAGCCCATGTATTATAATTAGACCCGAAAAATAGTAGGTTTAGTGTTTCGGTGGGTTCTTGGTGCTCGATGCTCATCACGGTTCTCATCCTTGATGCATATAGCTTCAAGTGTACAACTCGTTGATGTGTTTGCATAATCTTTACCAAGTTTTGACCATCATAAAACAAGTTTAAGTCTAAGATAAGTAGCACAACTCAATTAAGTATTGAAAGTAGTTTGATGAACCAAAGTTACATCAAGATCATAGATCCGACACATACATGAACTCTAAAAGTAATATTAAGCTACAAACTTGAAAGTAAACTAAATAATCAAGATCTTAAGTTGTAGAACATAGTTCTTAGTTAGATCTTGAAGATCCAAAACCCAAAAGTCTAGATCTATAGTTACTAAGTTAAATCCTAAGTCATAACACTTGAATCTTTACTTTAATGAGACCATAAGTTATGAAACTTAGATTCTCATCTTGTAAAGTGTATTGAAAGGACCCGTTCATATACATTATAAACGATTCACAATAGTTGATTACATCGCGAGGTCTTTGACCTCTATATGATACGTTTTACAAACATTGCATTCGTTTTTAAAAGACAAACTTTCTTTACATCAAAAAATTGACGGCATGCATACCATTTCATATTACATCCAACTATAATTGACTTAATATTAATCTTGATGAACTCAACGACTCGAATGCAACGTCTTTCAAAGTATGTCTTGAATGACTCCAAGTAATATCCTTAAAATGAGCTAATGCACAGCGGAAGATTTTTTAAATACCTGAGAGTAAACATGCTTTAAAGTGTCAACCAAAAGGTTGGTGAGTTAATTAGTTTATCATAATCCGTCATTTCCGTAATAGTAATAGACCACAAGATTTCAGTTTCTATAAATATCCGTACACTCGCAAGTGTATAAAAGTATTCTATAAGTTGTAGGCACCCGGTAACAAGCCTTAACGTTCATGTTTTACCCTCTGAAGTACACCAGATCAGGTGTGTTTAAAATAATCTCGAAGTACTAAAGCATCCCATAGTCAGGATGGGGTTTGTCAGACCCAATAGATCTATCTTTAGGATTCGCGCCTACCGTACATAGACAAGTAGTTTAATGTTACCAAGTTAAGGGTATATTTCTGGTTTAAACCCACATAGAATTAGTTTTAGTACTTGTGCCTATTTCGTAAAACATTTATAAATCAGCGCATGTATTCTCAGCCCAAAAATATATATAAAAAGGGAGCAAATGAAACTCACAATACTGTATTTTGTAGCAATTATGTATATGACGGCACTGAACAAGTGCATGGTTTGTCTCGGATTCACGAACGTATCAATATTGTGATTCAATATTGCAGGAAAGTACGTAGACGCAACGAAAATGATAAACGTTAGGTTGACCTTATGAGCAATACCCTCGATCAATACCCATAACCTTCATAGCTATAACCCATAATTTCCTTAGCTATATCCCATTTGAAAACTTATTTTGAAATCGTCTGAATATAACTCCGTCGTAGTATTTTATGTATACTAATAATATCTTGAAATAGTACTAAGTAAATATATATATATGTAATTCGATTGAGAGAGTTTAGAGAAATATATTTTCAAGTTTCTATGAAATAATGAAACCTATCCAATTCTATTTATAATAGAATTTTAAATTATTAAAGTATGAATTATTAAAGTGAATTATTAAAGTGAATTATTAAAGTATGAATTATTAAACTGAATTATTAAAGTATGAATTATTAAAGTGAATTATTAAAGTATGAATTATTAAAGTGAATTATTAAAGTATGAATTATTAAAGTTAAAGTAAAGTAAAAGTAAAGTAAAGGTAAAGTTAAAGTATAGTAAAAGTATAAAACTATACACATATAATACGCGTATAAATATATATAATATTAATTTAAATCGTTATATATATTTAATAAAATAAAATATAAATATCATTATCTTTATCATACTGGTTAAGTAATGAGTTGTCAAAAGTGGTTCCAGATATTTATAAAAGATATATACGTTTTAATAATAAAGTTCTTTTTAAACTGAAAACGTTTTTTGTACTTTTGAAACTAAATCAAATAAATATGATAATTTTTTTTCCAAAACTAAATATATTTAAGAATCATTTTGTTAAAAGGTTAAAATAATGGAAATCGTTATATCATAAAACATTTTAGAAAAGTAGAATTATATATATTCACAATAGGTTTCAAGTTTTTAAATTACAGTCTATTGCTGAAGCATGGGATAAAGTCCAAAGGTTAAATAAACGTATGAAATCATCTTAATGAAAAATGTCGAGTTACTTAACTTGTCGATATCCAACATCTAAGTTATTTACACTCCACGTTCTTATTTTTATATTAAATAAAATGAAAGTTAACATAGTTATCTTATCAAGGTCACGAGAAAAATATTATAAAACATGCCTTGGAAATTAAACAGGAATTTCCACTAACCCTTGTCTAGTTCCCGTTAATTGACACATTTGTTCTTATTTATAAATCACTTTACCATTTTCCGAATGTTGTCAAAAAGAATAGATTTCTTAAATCACAGTGGATCTCATAACATAGGCTCGTAATCATATCATAATGTATCTGATAATTCAATCATTTGATATTATCTCTTAATTTTGTCGATAAATATATCGAAACAAATACGTTCATGTAAAGTATCATATATCTAATACTTTGTTAATGTTTTTAGTTAATATTATATATTATATATACATATCTATATACTCATAATTGTTCGTGAATCGTCGAACACGGTCAAAGGGTAATTGATTACATGAATGTAGTTCCAAACTTTTTGAGATTCAACATTACAAATTCTGCTTATCGTGTCGGAAACATATAAAGGTTAAGTTTAAATTTGCTCGAAAATTTCCGGGTCGTCACAGTACCTACCCGTTAAAGAAATTTCGTCCCGAAATTTGATCGAGGTCGTCATGGCTAACAATAAGAATGTTATTATGACGAATATAAGTTGATTCATAGGGTTTTATCATGATTGAGAAATATGGATAAAATAATTCGATTACTCGAAACGTATGAGTGAAGCTATCGTAAAAGAGTGAAATGAGAAAATAGGGATTCATCTTATTTTTTGACGTCATCACGGTTGATCTCCGGATTAAAGAAAATCTTTGTAATCTATATAGGATTTGATTCTTCGGTGATTATGTAAATTATGATCCTCTTCGATTTAATGCGATGATTCATCTCGATTTTTCTGTCGGATATTTCACTATAAATCCACCTCCTTCGTTTCCTTTTAATTCACACCTTATATTCTTTCTCCCTCAATTCTTACTTTAAAATTATTCGTCAATATGCTTCATCCAGTGCTGATTCTCGATATACTCCTCACTTTCAAATCTGTCGTTCTTCTTTTTCATCTACCTCCAGAAGAATCTATTTACTTCTACTATACTCTTGGTTTTATAGTGTTTTTAGTTCTCCCGTGTCTTTATATTGCTATATGCATCGATATATACGGTTTATAGTTTCTGGGTTGTTGTTGGGTTTTATATCTTCCCTTATATTTCGATGTCCCTGCTTCTGTCTTCTATAATCATTGTCATCCTCAATTAATGCTCTCTTTTATTTGTTGCGATTTATACCCCAATTTCTATTTCGGAGTTTTGTCCTTTCGTTTCTTCTTCTTGCGATTAAGCACCGCTTGTAATGGTCCAGAATTCGCATATATGAATTTCAGAATGAACATTATTAATGTTCTAAGAAGGAAATTGTAATGGCACGATCTTGACTTGTCAAATTACTAGAATACCTCGGAAAAGGCCGAATCATCAAGAAATATTTTCTTGATATTTTAGAGGTTAAAGAGAATACAAGAGTCGTGTAACATAGCACATGATGACGTTATGATCTGTGAATCATCACGTTCCATTTAGAAACTCAGCATGACTTACTGTAATATAATCACGTTGATCAAGTGTCATTATATTATACTAGTTCATGCTTCAGTTCCCAACACTACTTCAAAAATATTCCTATTTTAAATTCGAAAGTTTTAGAATTTAGAAACTAAAATAGTTTCTTTTATGATGTAATACAGACAGCACGAAGAGGTAAATGATTTCAGATAAGAATAATTATGGAAATATCTTCAGAAATATGGAGAATATTTATAATGAAAGATACGATGATATCTTAAAATTTCTAATATATCAGAGGATGATGAAGAATATTGTCTGTAAGGGTTTAGAGTCGGGAGCAAGGTATTCGATAATGACTTCAGCAGACACGGAATCATTTGGATTCTTTGAAGGTAGATTTCGTCCTTTTGATTTATCCACAGCCTTCTTCATGGTTTGCTCAATCCGTATTTTTCAGTACCAAATCTTCTCTTTTTCTGAGCTTTGCCAACACACTACTCTTTATCATCAAACTTTTTACTGTTAAGGTCGTTTATAGTTTTTGCTGCTTCATCAGTATTTCGAGAACTAGTTCGCAGTTTAGGGTGTTTTTCAGAAACTTCACATTCAAAGTATATAAGTCCAGAAGATATACACATATAATTGTTGGCGTAGACATGCTGCGAGATTTCAAAATACTGATTGCTAATTTTCGATGATTCGTATGGCAATTCTCGTTACAAGATGCAGATGAGTAAATGATGGGGTTTTGATAAATATAAAGATTTTTCGGAAAGTCAAAGATCAATGAAGTTGTTAATAAGTTTACTGCTAATGTGGCGACATATGAAAGGTTCCCCGGTAATAATGATGAAGGGGTAATCATTATAATAAGGCTTATTCGAATGAACAATTGAAGTTGGTTTGCTGGAGCTGTGACAAAACCGTCTATTTTTAGAAGGGATTGAAAAGTTATTTTATCTAATAAATGCCAAAAGGTCTGACATGGATACATGTTAAATTATGACTTTAGTTTCAAGAGTTTTTCAGGTACGTAACTGTAGATAACAGGTGGTTGGATCATCATCTCGATTGTTCATTATTTGAAGTGTCTTCAGGTATTTCGAAGGGCTTGAACACAGATTATAATCGTTAATATACATACGATGTTCTAACACAGTTTTGAAGTTAAAGTATAGCTTTGAAAGATGTAAGAATCTAAGAGTGATGATACCGGTTATAACTTAAATTGAATTCGGCGATTTCAAAATCAGAATATGTAATTAGATTTTTGAACGAGTATGGTTGTTTTGATTTCTATAAAAGAATGTATATTGTTGTGAAAGTAGGGAGTATAATGGATGATTTGCTGAATTAGATTCGAAGAATGTAACATATTAATTGTGAATTTATATATCTCTCGGGTATTACCTACCCGTTAAAAAAAATGTCACAATTAATATTTTGTACAAAAGAATTTTATTACAGTCTTTATGGAAATATATGTGTATATTTCTTCAAATGTAATATAGATTTAATGAGTTAATATTAAATTAAACTCACTTGATTTATGGTTAAGGCTAGGATAGATAATTTCTAAACTTTAGAAATTACATAATCGTCGTAGAATGTTTTCCCAATGAAGTTATGAATCAATACTTCATCGTTGTGGTATTCCTTAGTATCTACATGGCGTATGACGTCGATGTTCATGGGACAGATTGTGAAGTTGAGGTTTGCGATGCGGTTGTTGTTGGTGGTGGTAATGGTACTGTTGATGTTGTTGATGGTGGTACTGGTTATGTTGCTGGTGCTGCTGCTGGTGTTTGTAACCTTTGCACCATATTCTCCAAAGCCACTACCCGAGCGCGAAGCTCGTTGACTTCTTCTATTACACTGGGGTGATTGTCGGTTCAGATGAGCGAATAAATAAGATCTAGAATTTGGTGTAGTATATAATCATGACGAGATACTCTGGAAATGAGAGAGAAAATGGTGTTTCGGACAGGTTCGCCAGTAAGTGCTTCAGGTTCATTGCCAAAAGGGCAATGTGGTGGATGGAAAGGATCGCCTTCTTCTTGTCTCCAA
Organism: Rutidosis leptorrhynchoides; assembly: GCF_046630445.1. Lineage (NCBI taxonomy): Eukaryota > Viridiplantae > Streptophyta > Magnoliopsida > Asterales > Asteraceae > Rutidosis > Rutidosis leptorrhynchoides. The sequence goes on from NC_092337.1 coordinate 279,974,898, forward strand.
TGATTAAGGAGGCTACGAACCCATCCCCAATTCATCCAGAATAGATGATGGCTGATTGGTTGATCCATTCCAGTCACACTGCTTTCGGAGCTTGAGTGGGATTCCATTTCGGAATTCGAGGAACTTGAACTGATGATGAATTCTATTTCGTACGATTTGATAAAGGATTTTTGGATACGAAATGATTTTCCAGCTATCGGGTGATATTCTAACTACATAGAATATCTATATATATAGATCAAAAGATTTCATAGATTACAGAGGAATTTACGGAATATGTCAAGAAAAGTTTACGGTAATAGATACGATAAGATATGATTTAGCAGATACGCTAAGATATGAATTTTGTCTATACACTATTCATGCAATCAATGTAGCAAGACGTGTCTAGACTAAGAATGATAAGCAGGTAATTTCCTAAGGATGGTAAGTAGATGATTTCCGACTAAAAATGATAAACAAAACTTTTGACATGCAGACACGGTCGAAGTCCAGACTCACTAATGGATCTTAACAACTATCAGTTAGACACACTCATACAAGACCTGGTTCGCTAAGACCACTGCTCTGATACCAACTGAAAGGACCCGTTCATATACATTATAAACGATTCACAATAGTTGATTACATCGCGAGGTCTTTGACCTCTATATGATACGTTTTACAAACATTGCATTCGTTTTTAAAAGACAAACTTTCTTTACATCAAAAAATTGACGGCATGCATACCATTTCATATTACATCCAACTATAATTGACTTAATATTAATCTTGATGAACTCAACGACTCGAATGCAACGTCTTTCAAAGTATGTCTTGAATGACTCCAAGTAATATCCTTAAAATGAGCTAATGCACAGCGGAAGATTTTTTTAATACCTGAGAGTAAACATGCTTTAAAGTGTCAACCAAAAGGTTGGTGAGTTCATTAGTTTATCATAATCCGTCATTTCCGTAATAGTAATAGACCACAAGATTTCAGTTTCTATAAATATCCGTACACTCGCAAGTGTATAAAAGTATTCTATAAGTTGTAGGCACCCGGTAACAAGCCTTAACGTTCATGTTTTACCCTCTGAAGTACACCAGATCAGGTGTGTTTAAAATAACCTCGAAGTACTAAAGCATCCCATAGTCAGGATGGGGTTTGTCAGACCCAATAGATCTATCTTTAGGATTCGCGCCTACCGTACATAGACAAGTAGTTTAATGTTACCAAGTTAAGGGTATATTTCTGGTTTAAACCCACATAGAATTAGTTTTAGTACTTGTGCCTATTTCGTAAAACATTTATAAATCAGCGCATGTATTCTCAGCCCAAAAATATATATAAAAAGGGAGCAAATGAAACTCACAATACTGTATTTTGTAGCAATTATGTATATGACGGCACTGAACAAGTGCATGGTTTGTCTCAGATTCACGAACGTATCAATATTGTGATTCAATATTGCAGGAAAGTACGTAGACGCAACGAAAATGATAAACGTTAGGTTGACCTTACGAGCAATACCCTCGATCAATACCTATAACCTTCATAGCTATAACCCATAATTTCCTTAGCTATATCCCATTTGAAAACTTATTTTGAAATCGTCTGAATATAACTCCGTCGTAGTATTTTATGTATACTAATAATATCTTGAAATAGTACTAAGTAAATATATATATATGTAATTCGATTGAGAGAGTTTAGAGAAATATATTTTCAAGTTTCTATGAAATAATGAAACCTATCCAATTCTATTTATAATAGAATTTTAAATTATTAAAGTATGAATTATTAAAGTGAATTATTAAAGTGAATTATTAAAGTATGAATTATTAAACTGAATTATTAAAGTATGAATTATTAAAGTGAATTATTAAAGTATGAATTATTAAAGTGAATTATTAAAGTATGAATTATTAAAGTTAAAGTAAAGTAAAAGTAAAGTAAAGGTAAAGTTAAAGTATAGTAAAAGTATAAAACTATACACATATAATACGCGTATAAATATATATAATATTAATTTAAATCGTTATATATATTTAATAAAATAAAATATAAATATCATTATCTTTATCATACTGGTTAAGTAATGAGTTGTCAAAAGTGGTTCCAGATATTTATAAAAGATATATACGTTTTAATAATAAAGTTCTTTTTAAACTGAAAACGTTTTTTGTACTTTTGAAACTAAATCAAATAAATATGATAATTTTTTTTTCCAAAACTAAATATATTTAAGAATCATTTTGTTAAAAGGTTAAAATAATGGAAATCGTTATATCATAAAACATTTTAGAAAAGTAGAATTATATATATTCATAATAGGTTTCAAGTTTTTAAATTACAGTCTATTGCTGAAGCATGGGATAAAGTCCAAAGGTTAAATAAACGTATGAAATCATCTTAATGAAAAATGTCGAGTTACTTAACTTGTCGATATCCAACATCTAAGTTATTTACACTCTACGTTCTTATTTTCATATTAAATAAAATGAAAGTTAACATAGTTATCTTATCAAGGTCACGAAAAAAATATTATAAAACATGCCTTGGAAATTAAACAGGAATTTCCACTAACCCTTGTCTAGTTCCCGTTAATTGACACATTTGTTCTTATTTATAAATCACTTTACCATTTTCCGAATGTTGTCAAAAAGAATAGATTTCTTAAATCACAGTGGATCTCATAACATAGGCTCGTAATCATATCATAATGTATATGATAATTCAATCATTTGATATTATCTCTTAATTTTGTCGATAAATATATCGAAACAAATACGTTCATGTAAAGTATCATATATCTAATACTTTGTTAATGTTTTTAGTTAATATTATATATTATATATACATATCTATATACTCATAATTGTTCGTGAATCGTCGAACACGGTCAAAGGGTAATTGATTACATGAATGTAGTTCCAAACTTTTTGAGATTCAACATTACAAATTCTGCTTATCGTGTCGGAAACATATAAAGGTTAAGTTTAAATTTGCTCGAAAATTTCCGGGTCGTCACATGTATGTAAGCTCATAAGCTCTTGTTTACAACAAAATTAGAAGACCATAATCTATAGAAACTTAGATCCAACATAAGTATATGAAGTTATAACTAGAAAGTTATACTTCCATGTTCTTGAACTTACAAAGTTAACTTTTAGTTTCAAGAAATATGAGAGCAAGATTAACTAGTAATACTTGACCAAATTAACAACATTTCAACTTTAAAGTACATAAAATGAAGAAATAAATTAAATCTATAAGTAACAAGTTCATGGTTGTTCATAGTTTAACGATTCAAGCCAAGGCTTTGATCTTTAAGAAAGTAAACCTTAAGTTTACAAACATGAATACAAGTATGGTTTTTACAACTCATGAACTTTAAATCTTTAAAACATTAAGTGTAGAACCATAAACTAGAAAGTTTAGATTCTTTATTCTTGGTTCTTTACAACAAAAGATGAAAGTAACCAAGATTAGATGAAGATACAAGTTATAGAACTTGATCTTTAACAAAGATAAACAACAAGTAAGTAATCAACAACAAAGAACAAGTAATCAAAACAAGCAAATGATGATGATGTATATGTATATATTTCGGTTTTTAGAAGAGAAAAAGAAGAGAGAAAAGCTCATGTTACTTACAATATTTGAGAGAGAATGAGAGAAAAAGGAGAAGTATGTTTGTGTGTGTGTAAAAGTGAGATGAAATGAGAGAATAAGTAACCAAAATTTGAAAGTAAATCTCCTCCCCATGTGAGCCAAGGTCGACGGTTTCCACAATCAAAAGGGGGAGGGAAAAGTCCACTAGTTACTTGCATGTATTTAGCTCAAAATGGTATAAAGTTAAGTTGTTATGGGAAAGTGTTGTAAGTTTACATGTAACTAGCCTCCTTACATCACTAACCATTCTAGTTTCATCTAAATGTGATACTTGCATAATAAGATGGGCTAACTTAGTCCATTAAGTGTGTAGGGTGGGCTTCTAAGTCCATGTACATATATAAAGCCCAAGTATGTAAACAAGTAACAATTAAATAAACAAAGCCCAAGTAATTAACTAGTAACCTTAGTTAATTAAAAATGATTAATAAAAATTAATCATGAATGTAAATAATATTCTAAATATTATTCGTGAAAAGTTCGTGTGTCACAAAGACGAATCGGGGCATGCAAAGTCATGTACGGTAACAAGTAAATGTAATAAAATACATTCATTAAACACAAGCATTAATAATAAATATTATTAATTAAACGTTGGAAAATCCAGGGTCGTTACATACATTCCTTTCCAACCACCGATTATCGAGCCAAAAAGTTACTTCACACCCAGAGTTACATGTAGGCATTTCACAATCAAACCAAAGTCCGACTCCATAAATCACTAGGCATCATATACGAGAAGAACAACAGACAAAGTCGACTTCCACCAATCACAAGTGTCCGAGAGATGAAGGTGTTGGATGATCAATCCTAAATTAGTTGTTTAGATCTAATTTAGGAATTGAGTGCAATGAGGGGTGAATGGTGGTGTTGATAATGTTTTTGGGACCTTATGATCGTCTTTCACTTAGATTCAAGTGATCAATCACCATGTCCCGGTCTTGATTGCATTACCTTAGCTCGATTATGATTGATACTTGGGCGTGTTCACAAGTAAGTCACAAAAGGCCTGAGCAATTGCACAGAATCAACAACCTAAAATGAGAGGCCAAGCTCCCTATTTATAGGTTTGGAATATTTGCGGAAAACCAATGTTGGCGCACACTTTACTAATCCGCAGAGTTTATGCGGGACATCTTCGCAATCTCAAATTATGCGGGTATCCGCAATGTTATAGCGCATTTAGCAATTGCTGTTTATCTACACGGTTCTGTTTGCACTTGCTTTTGAATTGCCTTTTGCACTTAAAATATGCATATACATGCCTATGTATATGATTATTGCACTTCTTCTGTCAACTCAACCAATGCTTGTACATTTCTACTTCTCATTACTAGTCTAGACCAACTCCATGTCCAAACATTATTTATCAATCAATCATCTATCGTCAACTCCTTGTTCTCGCCAAAATGAAATGACCAATCATCTAAAGGCTAGGAGAGCACTCTCAATGATGGATACAAAACCTCACTGTTGGTACTATTTTTCATCTGGCAGCTAAAAGGTACCAGTACAATACTAGAACTGCTTAGCCTGGAGACTTGTTGCCGACTAATGTTTGACCTCGAGAAAGAATCTCTGCAGACCCGGAACATGGATGAGATATCCGTGGGGTGGCCTTATCAGTCTTGTTGGACCACACTGAGAGTTGGTCCGTTTAGCATTCTATTGCTAAGCGGTGAAGGTTTTAGAGTGAGAAAGTACTGTGTGAGAGAGAAAGTGTACTCTATGACAAGTGACTGAACTGTTAAATGTGGTGACCTAGGGGGTCTATTTATAGGCGTAGAATGTCCGAAATTCTCAGAAACACGTGTCAAATGATAATTAATTAGGTTATGCGAGATATCTGAAACTAACTTTGGCGTAGGCTGACGTGGCTGTGTGTCGCTCACGTGCCTATTCAAGGGCTCAAGCATAGAAGCTGCCTACAGGGCTTACGCATGACGCTGGGCGGCCTGGCTGAGCGCTGAATGAATATTAACAAAAACTGCTATTATTACTGTCTTTTATGCTTTTCGAGTCTTTCCTTTGTGTGAAAATGATGTTTTTATGCGTGTATCCCCTAGGATACGCCATTAAGTCCCCCCAGTTTAATGTCGTTATTTTTGTAAAAAAATAAAGTTATTAAACTATAAAAAATAAGAAGTGTCTTTTTCCTCGAAAATATAAACCTGCTGTAGCTGTCTGCCATCTGACTCGATGTAACCCCAACTGATGAATTTGCCACTAAAATTTTCAATTTTGATTTAAACAAGATTGAAGGTACGCGCTACGCGGCTAAATATTATTGATAAAAATTAGACAAATATAAGGGTTGGTAAAAAAGTAAACAGTTCAAAATTAACCTTCAGAGGTTATAGTCATTCATTAGAAGTGGCATATACGTCAGGTGAAAGGAGATTTCTTGAGCTTCTCAAAAATTAAATGTTGATTGTAGGTTTGGTTGATAGCTTTGAATGCCTTGGTGTAAATGATGTATTAAGTGTTTAGTGTAGGTAACTTTGGTCTGCATCAGCAAGTGTGTTTAATTAGAGCTGAAAGCATGCAAGAAATTGAGTTTTTTTTTAATTATTATTTTCAGCTGTGAATTGTCTGCAAGCATGTCATGCAGTACCTATCAGCGTAGACAATAATATGTAAGTATAACAACTAGTTGAAAAAATACAAACCATGAGTATAATAGATTGTACAATTGACTACCAATACTAAATTGAGGGAAACAGAATGCAACTAATTAAATAGACATGCTGAAAGTACATGACTTAGAACATTCATTTAAAAGTCTACATTTAGTACCAGAAATTTGCAGAAACATACCAATACATAAAAACCATAATGTACAGACCAAATTGGTTCATCAATGATCAGTAAGCTAACATACAACGATAATTTACATCCTAAACCAGTCAAGGATTACAAATATAGGTACACAAACCAAGTTTTCAGTGAGCACACAAATAATTAACGCACGTCTAAAAAAGCTTTGCAAAGCAACACCAAGTAATGTGGTTTACAAGCTTCTATCCGGCAAACCAAAAGAAACTACCCATTGTGCTCGCTACCGCGCATGTGATCAGATTTGAACTCCGTCGCGCTTTTTCCTTCCTCGTGTGTTACCCTTATTGGACTCTTCGATGAATAAAGCTCGTTTAACCGTCTTCTTTGAACTCTCTTTTTCTGGTTTCCCTTTCTTTGGATGCTCCGGCATCTGTAACTGGACAGTCGGTGGAGGCGTGCTGTTTGTGGTGTCTGTGGCAACTACAGCTGTGCATGAATAAGATGTATAAGTGCAGGTTGCAGGTTATAAAACAAAACTAAATGTAGGCTGCGTAAGTTGGGACATTAATAAATTCAAGAATAGAGTGCAATGAACAAAGACATAATTATGCAGGTGGCGAACCTGTTGCTAAGTCCTCGACTTTTGTGGAGGCGTTAGGCGCTGATAGTTAAAGCTAAGGGGTATAAAATACTATTAAATACGATACAATTTTACACAAGATATTTATTTATTTATAGAATGGATATACTTAAACCTTGCTACAACACTTATAGGCAGTGTACCTAATCGTACAGTAGTGTAGTTTTTAGTAAGTTCGGTTCGTTCCACAGGGAATCTTTTTCACAAAGCTTAACGCTATATTAGTTTAAATTTATAAAAATACAAATATATATAATATTATTATTATAAAGGGGGTTTTTACCGTTTAATGACCGGTTTGTCGATTTTATAAACTTTAGTTGCAGTTAAAACAAAATGTAAAATATTAAATAAATAAAAGACTTAATTTAAAGCGTAAAGTAAATAACGATAATGAAATTGCGAATAATAAAAGTGCGATAAAATAAACTTGCGATAATTAAAAAGTACGATAATTAAAAGTGCAATTAAATACAATAACAATAAAAATGCGATAATTAGAAGTGCAATTAAATATAAAATAAAGGAAATTAAATATGAAATAAAAGAATTATGCTTATTTAAACTTCCGTAATCATGATGTTTGACGTGTTGATTTTAGTTTTATGCCCATGGGTTAATTGTCCTTTGTCCTGGATTATTTAATATGTCCGTCTGATTTTTGTCCATAATGTGATGACCCGGGAATTTCCAACCAAATTTAAACCTAATATTTATATATTTCCGACATGATAAGCAAAGTCTGTAAGGTTGAGTCTCAAAAAGTTTGAACTGTTTCCTATATTCAATTGACCTTTGACTGCTCTCGACGATTCACGAACAATTAATTGTAAATAGATATGTGTGTATGTATATATAAGTTATAGGCTTATTAAAAATATATTTATTTTAGAACTTTTTATACTTTACCTGCAATCGAGCACGGATAGTTGAGTTAATTTTTATTTAATAATTCTTAAACAATTAATAACTAAATTTTATACCATAATGATTAAAATAATTAAAGATAATTACTGTAAAAATTTGGGATTTTTCCAAAGACTTTTATTCGTCACTAATTATCCATGGGACACGATATATTCCCAGTATTAAAAGTGTCAGCAGACAATCTCTTAAATATCTTAAGAATTATTTGAGGCTGCTAATAATTCTATTAATATTATATACTAAGCACGTTTATATGTTGGATATCAATTGTCAAAGAGAATGAGCTGGATTCCATTTGGCTAATATTTTGTTTAACATATTGCAGACTATCAATATTATATATATCTTTCTCATTTTTGCTTTATAATGATAAGTTCAAACACTGCATCAAGGGATTAGTGTTACTTTCTGCTTTTTCTTTAAACCACCAACACCACATAAACTTCTATATTTCTTTTTCTTCTTCTCGATTACTAGTTCAACTACACAAACCCACCACTTCACAACTTGATCACCAATCTTATTTCTCCTTTATTACTTCATTTCTCATATATCAAATGAACTACCATCTTCTACAAACGATAAAACCATCACATGCGTATATTTTTTTTTCTGTCTCTTCCTTTTCTGGTCGAGCTTCACACCCACCAAAACCATCATACAAACACCACCACAGGAACTAACGTCCACCACCTTGCAAAACTTCCAACCACCTCCGGTCACAATTCAAATTACGCCACCATAACCACCATGAACCCTTCTCCCTCTCCCTCTCATGTTTCGATTTCTTGTTTGATTACAACAGCAACTCAAAGTTTCTACTGCAGCTCATGTTTTGTTCTTGATATTACTACTCTAATATTGTCCCTGGTTACAAGTTCGTGGAACTCACAATAGATCACTAGTGTTCTCCTGCTGTTGTTCCTCGTTCGTACCATCACCATAAACAGCCATCACTTTCTCTCTCCCTCATTCTCTCTCTCCAACAATCCCATACGTAACTGTTGCATTGAGATAAAGATTATGAGGTTTACAATAGCGAAATAAGATGGTGATCATGGTGTACGATGATGAATAGCGTGTCAACGATGATGAAGAAGATATTAAACCATGATTTTCGGTAATTTAAATTAAGGAATATTTTATCCTCATGAGCTGTAAAGGTGTTGATATACATGAATATTAAACGCATACTTCATGTGATCAATTGGTTCGTGGTCCCTACCTCAATTATCACTAAATCTTATTTTAAATTTCGGTTGAGATTTTTTTTTTTCTGATGGGACGTATATTTTTTATTTGGGCCGGACTAATAACAACTATGGTAAGTGAAAAGTTTTATGGCTTATGGTGTCGGTGGAAGGATGAGGAAGGAGGGTGACGATATTAATGATGCTCACGAAGATGATGATGTGGTGATGCCACCTTGAGAAAACGATGGTGATGATAGAAGTTGATGAAGACGATGGTGATGATAGAAGTTGATGAAGATGTAGATGACGATGGTGGATGATGTGATGATCAACGATGATATCGATGATGAATGAAGAAGACGACGGCTGTTGGTGATGAAATGAAACAAGCTGATGAAGATGATGACATAGGTTATGATGATGATGAAGGAAGAAGATGAGTAAGAGTGAGGAGTGGGGAAATAACACAGATTAACACGGGTTATATATATATATATGGTTTTGATATACTTCAGAAAAGCGAAACAGATTGAATGGTTTAAGGCGTGTGTCTGTTTCCGAGAGGTCTCGGGTTCGATTCTAAGCCATGACACATTTTTTTTAAAAATTTGTTTGGGCTGCCATTTCACTAATTCTAAGTTGGGCCCTATGTAATTATTGTTCATGTTGGGCCGTACTGATTCTGTTGGGCCGTATATGTTTAGTCGGACCGAGATTGGTGATAAAACAAAATGATATGAGTTAATCTTTGAAAAGTTATATTGGATGAACGGTATTTGTGTTTGTTGGGATTTCCAGAGGTCGCGGGTTCGAGTCTCGCTTGGGATATTTCTTTTTAGAAAAAGCTTGGAGAGGGTATACACCTTTATTTCTACCATTATTATTATTAGTTATTATTATGTTTATTATCGTTATTATTGTGATTATTATTTTTATTATTATTTGCTACAAAAATTATCATTATAGTTAAAATTATAAAGACGATTATTTTTTTTATTGAAAGTAATATTTTTATTATCATATTCCTTAAAAATTAACATTGTTATTAGGATTATTATTATTACCAATATTATTTTTAATATATTTATCATACGTATTAGTATTATTTTTAGTAGTATTATTATCATTATAGTTATTTATTAATATAAATATTAGTATTATTATTATTAGTAAAACCATTATCTTTATAGTTATTATTACTAGTATTTATTATTATTAAAAGTATCATTTTTATATAAATTACCATTTTTTATTTATTATAACTATTATTATTATTATAGGATAAAACCACTTTTATTTATTATTATTAATATTATTTTATCGAATGACTATTAATTAAATAAAAACCATATTTACTACATATAACATAACTATATTAATATTTTTTATAATAAATACTAATTATTTAACTAAAGTAAATAAAGTAAATATATCTAACTAAATTATTAATAAAACCTAAAAATTATTAAAAATAATAATTATGTCACTAAGAATAATATATAAACTTGTTCGATTACAATTACATGTGTTAATATACATAATTGATATAGGTTCGTGAATCCGAGGCCAACCCTACACTTGTTCCATGTCGTCATATGTATTTTTACTACAAAATACAGTATGGTGAGTTTCATTTGCTCCCTTTTACTCATTACATTTTTGGGCTGAGAATACATGCAATGCTTTAATAACTGTTTTACAATATTTATATGCGTGAGTTTCATTTGCTCCCTTTTACTCATTACATTTTTGGGCTGAGAATACATGAAATGCTTTAATAACTATTTTACAATATTTATATTCGTGAGTTTCATTTGCCCTTTTTACTCTTTACGTTTTTGGGCTGAGAATACATGCAAATGCTTTATTAACTATTTTACAATAATTATATGCGTGAGTTTCATTAATCCCTTTTTAAATGTTTTCGCAATATATATTTTGGGACTGAGAATACATGCGCTGCTTTTATAACTGTTTTACGAAATAGACACAAGTACTTAAAACTACATTCTATGGCTGGATTATTAAACCGAATATGCCCCTTTTTATTAAAGTCTGGTAATCTAAGAATTAGGGAACAGACACCCTAATTGACGCGAACTCTAAAGATAGATCTATCGGGCCCAACAAGCCCCATCCAAAGTACCGGATGTTTTAGTACTTCGAAATTTATATCATGTCCGAAGGAGGATCCCGGAATGATGGGGATATTCTTATATGCATATTGTAAATGTCGGTTACCAGGTGTTCAATCCATATGAATGATATTTTTGTCTCTATGCATGGGACGTATGTTTATGAGAAATGGAAATCTTGTGGTCTATTAAATGATGGAAATGATTTCTTATGTTAAACTAATGGACTCACCAACCTTTTGGTTGACACTTGAAAGCATGTTTATTCTCAGGTACGAAAGAAATCTTCCGCTGTGCATTTGCTCATATTAGAGATATTACTTGGAGTCATTCATGACATATTTCAAAAGATGTTGCATTCGAGTCGTTGAGTTCATCAAGATTATTATTAAGTCAATTATATTTGGATATATTATGAAATGCTTTACATGCCTGTCAACTGTCGATGTAACGAAAGTTTGTCTTTTAAAAACGAATGTAATGTTTGTAAAATTTATCATATAGAGGTCAATTACCTCGCGATGTAATCAACTGTTGTGAATCGTTTGTAATCGATATGGACTTCGTCCGGATGGATTAGGACGGGTCTCTACAGTTGGTATCAGAGCGGTGGTCTTAGCGAACCAGGTCTTGCATTAGCGTGCCTAACTGATAGTCGTTAGGATGCATTAGTGAGTCTGGACTTCGACCGTGTCTGCATGTCAAAAGTTTTGCTTATCATTTTTATCGGAAAACATCTGCTTATCATCCTTAGGAAATTACCTACTCATTATTCTTAGTCTAGACACATTTTACTGCATTGACTGCATGAATAGTGTATAGACAAAATTCATATCTTAGCGTATCTGACAATTCATATCTTAGTGTATCTGTTACTGTAGACCTTGCCTGATATCTCTCGTAAATTTCTCCTTAATTTAAGGGATCCTGGTACTATATATATTTATGCAAATTATGCATTGAGAATACCATCTAACTATCAATTGATGCCACTAAACTCTTCATAAAAAAAAAAAAAAGTCTTTCCTGAGATCGTTTAAGATGGCCTCTACGGATCGACCAAGTTCCTCTGACTCCGAAGACAGCGTGACAGGAGCACACCAACCAATCAACTACCGTGATTACTGGAGAAAATGGGGATGGGTTCGCGACATACTCACCCTATGGAGAAGGGAAGAAGGTACTCCATATCATGAACCGAATCTACCACCTAACCTTGGAGTACTTGACCCGCTCACCGGTGAACCCGTTCGCAACACCGTTTATACCCTTTTTGCAAGAATTTTTCGTCTTGAGGCTACCATTAACGGAAACAGAGGAGATATCCGACCTCTACCTCACGCTGATAACCAACCAGGGTTAGTAGAAGAAGTTAGAGAACTCCGAGCTCGAGTATTAACTTTAGAGAGCACAGTACACAATTTACAAGCACCCGCAGTATCACCAACACCAGTAACGTCACCAGCCTCAGCACTAACGGCACCAGTACCACCAAAAACCCAAGTTTCAACAATCCATGCCTCAACATCTCATTTTGTACCTCGAGTATAATCATCGTTCTACGTATCGTTCTATATCAATTACCTCCGTTCTTCATGGCGATTATGTAATCTCTAATGTTTCAGAAATTATGTATTCTTGTTCTAACGGTAAATCAGATATGTTAATATCATATTAACTCATTAAATCCATGATTGCATCTGAAGAAAAAATATATATATATATATATATATATATTTTCATAAAGATTGTAATTAAAATTTTTTGCGTACAAACTGTTAATGGTGAAAATATTTTAACGGGTAGGTAATACCCGAGGAATATTTAGATCTCACATTAATAGGTTACACTGTACATTCTTTGAAGCTAATTCAACGGTCATTTATTATCCTACTTACATTCACCGATATACGAATCTGATTCACCACAGAATAACCATATCCACCCAATTTCATATTTGGATTTTGATTAATCAAAAATCAAGTGGCATAATGAAGGAAACATTTGACAAAATAAAATTTGTTAGAAACAAACAAATTAACTATGAGAAATTTTGTTAAGAATCCACGCTAACTGTTCCGAGCTAATTGTTCCCAGCTAATTAATTACACTTTATTTATCGCAATTTAATTATCGCAATTTACATTCTCACAATTTTATTTATCGTCATTTAATTTCTAAATTTATTTTACGCACTTTAAATATCGGGTCACGATACGTATTAATTAATTCGAATATTATATATTAAACTATATATGAATTATTGAATTGCTAACTGTGGACTATCAACTGAGGACTACCAACATTGGACAATTAAAATGAATTAAAAATATTGATTATAACATATGAAACTAAACAATTCTTCAAGTTTGCCACTTGATTTCATCTTAAACCTCATTGTATCTCGACAATTACAATCTGCATTCAAACCTTTCATGATTCTTGAAGACACCTCAAACGTTAGGATGAATCAACCGCACTTCATTAACGGAAGGAAAGATTTATGCATATAGTTATGCACCTGAGAAACTTTCGGCAACTGAGTAAAAGTTTAACACGTAGCCGTGCCAGATCATTTGGCATTTATTAGCAAAAATAATTTTGTGATCCCTTTTCAAAGTAGTCAATTTTGTCACAGCTCCAGCAAGACAACTTTGACTTTTCATTCGAAGTAGCCTTACTATAATCCTGATATATACGATTACCTTTTTTATACCGGAGAATTCTTTTATATTGCACCATATTACCAGCAGACGTACCAGCAACCTCGTTGCTTCTCGACTTAAATCTCTCTGATAAATCATTATATTTATTCATTGAAACCCTATCATATACTCGTCCGCATCTTGTAACGAGAACTGCCATACCAATTACTGGGAATCAGCAATCAGTATTCTGAAACTCACAGCATATCTACATCAACAGTTACATGTATGACATTTATCTATTAGAATTATGATCTCTCATTCTGAAATTCTGAAAAGCATTCAGTCACAAATCAATACTATAAATGTTGAAAAAGTTGAATGAAGCAGCATAAACCATAGACAACCGTAAACGACCTTAATCATCGAAAGTTTGATGATAAACAATAGTATGTTGGAAAAGCTCAGAAAAGTTGAAACTGAAAAACGGATTGAGCTAACCACGAAGGAGAACAAGGACAAATACAAGGACCATACCATATATTCAAAGAATCCAGGTAATTCTGGATCCGATGAAACCTTCAACGAATATCTTGCTCCGTACTCATGTTAAAATCTTGCGGAAAATCTTCCTCATCAACCATCGAACTTAGAAATTCCAAAATATCATCATAAATACCTTCGATATTTCTGAAGATATTTTCATAAATATTCTCGTCCGAAATTATTTATCTCTTCATGCTATCTATATTACATCATAAAGGAAACTACTTTAGTTTCTAAATTTCTTTAAAAATTCGAGTTTAAATTATGAATGTTTTTGAAGTAGTGTTGGGAACTGATGCATGAGTTAGTATAATATAATGACACTTGATCAACGTGATTATATTACAGTAAGTCATGCTGAGTTTCTAATGGGAAGTGATGATTCACAGATCATAACATCATCATGTGCCATGTTACATAACTCTTTCATTCTACTCAACTCCTGAACAAATCAAGAAAATGTATTCTTGATGGTTCTATCTTCCGTGATGTTGATAAATTTGAAAATCAAATCGTGCTATCACGTTCCTTTCTGCTTAGAACATTATAATCATTCGAAACTCTATATCTACAAATTCTGGACCATTATTCGCTTGACTTGAAGTCGGGAAGAGAAAACAAAAGCATAGAGCTTTGAAATTTAAGGGAGAATATAAATCCCGATAGCAACACATAAATTACAAACCGTGCATATCAACAAGTATTGCCACGTAAAGGTACGGGAAAATTAATAACACTATAACCCCAAGAAAATAGTAGAAGTAAATAAAATCCTTCGGTGGTAGATGAAAGAGAAGAATGACAGATATGAAAGTTAAGAGGATATCAAGGATCAGGATGGGATGGAGCATATTAACGAATGCTATAAAGTATGAAGTGAGGAGATGGAATAAAAGATGTGAGATATGGAAATAAGGAAGCGAAGGGGATGGATTTATAGTAAAATATCCGTCAGAACAATCAAAACAGATGATCACATTTAAAGCGGATCCTAATTTCCTTGATTACCGAAGAATCAAATCTTATTACGAAGATTTTCTCCAAATCTCTTGAACTCCAGAAATCAACCCTATCTACGTCAAAAGATTTGACGAATCTCTATTGTCTCATTTCACTCTTTTACGATAGCTTCACTCATACGCTTCGAGAAATCGAATTATTTTATCCGTATTTCTTAATCATGATAAAACTCTATGTATCAGCTTATATTCGTCATAATAACATTCTTACTATTAGCCATGACGACCTCTATCAAATTTCGGGGACGAAATTTCTTTAACGGGTAGGTACTGTGATGACCCGGGAATTTCCAACCAAATTTAAACCTAATCTTTATATATTTCCGACATGATAAGCAAAGTCTGTAAGGTTGAGTCTCAAAAAGTTTGAACTGTTTCCTATATTCAATTGACCTTTGACTGCTCTCGACGATTCACGAACAATTAATTGTAAATAGATATGTGTGTATGTATATATAAATTATAGGCTTATTAAAAATATATTTATTTTAGAACTTTTTATACTTTACCTGCAATCGAGCACGGATAGTTGAGTTAATTTTTATTTAATAATTCTTAAACAATTAATAACCAAATTTTATACCATAATGATTAAAATAATTAAAGATAATTACTGTAAAAATTTGGGATTTTTCCAAAGACTTTTATTCGTCACTAATTATCCATGGGACACGATATATTCCCAGTATTAAAAGTGTCAGCAGACAATCTCTTAAATATCTTAAGAATTATTTGAGGCTGCTAATAATTCTATTAATATTATATACTAAGCACGTTTATATGTTGGATATCAATTGTCAAAGAGAATGAGCTGGATTCCATTTGGCTAATATTTTGTTTAACATATTGCAGACTATCAATATTATATATATCTTTCTCATTTTTGCTTTATAATGATAAGTTCAAACACTGCATCAAGGGATTAGTGTTACTTTCTGCTTTTTCTTTAAACCACCAACACCACATAAACTTCTATATTTCTTTTTCTTCTTCTCGGTTACTAGTTCAACTACACAAACCCACCACTTCACAACTTGATCACCAATCTTCTTTCTCCTTTATTACTTCATTTCTCATATATCAAATGAACTACCATCTTCTACAAACGATAAAACCATCACATGCGTATATTTTTTTTTCTGTCTCTTCCTTTTCTGGTCGAGCTTCACACCCACCAAAACCATCATACAAACACCACCACAGGAACTAACGTCCACCACCTTGCAAAACTTCCAACCACCTCCGGTCACAATTCAAATTACGCCACCATAACCACCATGAACCCTTCTCCCTCTCCCTCTCATGTTTCGATTTCTTGTTTGATTACAACAGCAACTCAAAGTTTCTACTGCAGCTCATGTTTTGTTCTTGATATTACTACTCTAATATTGTCCCTGGTTACAAGTTCGTGGAACTCACAATAGATCACTAGTGTTCTCCTGCTGTTGTTCCTCGTTCGTACCATCACCATAAACAGCCATCACTTTCTCTCTCCCTCATTCTCTCTCTCCAACAATCCCATACGTAACTGTTGCATTGAGATAAAGATTATGAGGTTTACAATAGCGAAATAAGATGGTGATCATGGTGTACGATGATGAATAGCGTGTCAACGATGATGAAGAAGATATTAAACCATGATTTTCGGTAATTTAAATTAAGGAATATTTTATCCTCATGAGCTGTAAAGGTGTTGATATACATGAATATTAAAAGCATACTTCATGTGATCAATTGGTTCGTGGTCCCTACCTCAATTATCACTAAATCTTATTTTAAATTTCGGCCGAGAATTTTTTTTTTTTTCCTGATGGGACGTATATTTTTTATTTGGGCCGGACTAATAACAACTATGGTAAGTGAAAAGTTTTATGGCTTATGGTGTCGGTGGAAGGATGAGGAAGGAGGGTGACGATATTAATGATGCTCACGAAGATGATGATGTGGTGATGCCACCTTGAGAAAACGATGGTGATGATAGAAGTTGATGAAGACGATGGTGATGATAGAAGTTGATGAAGATGTAGATGACGATGGCGGATGATGTGATGATCAACGATGATATCGATGATGAATGAAGAAGACGACGGCTGTTGGTGATGAAATGAAACAAGCTGATGAAGATGATGACATAGGTTATGATGATGATGAAGGAAGAAGATGAGTAAGAGTGAGGAGTGGGGAAATAACACAGATTAACACGGGTTATATATATATATATGGTTTTGATATACTTCAGAAAAGCGAAACAGATTGAATGGTTTAAGGCGTGTGTCTGTTTCCGAGAGGTCTCGGGTTCGATTCTAAGCCATGACACATTTTTTTTAAAAATTTGTTTGGGCTGCCATTTCACTAATTCTAAGTTGGGCCCTGTGTAATTATTGTTCATGTTGGGCCGTACTGATTCTGTTGGGCCGTATATGTTTAGTCGGACCGAGATTGGTGATAAAACAAAATGATATGAGTTAATCTTTGAAAAGTTATATTGGATGAACGGTATTTGTGTTTGTTGGGATTTCCAGAGGTCGCGGGTTCGAGTCTCGCTTGGGATATTTCTTTTTAGAAAAAGCTTGGAGAGGGTATACACCTTTATTTCTACCATTATTATTATTAGTTATTATTATGTTTATTATCGTTATTATTGTGATTATTATTTTTATTATTATTTGCTACAAAAATTATCATTATAGTTAAAATTATAAAGACGATTATTATTTTTATTGAAAGTAATATTTTTATTATCATATTCCTTAAAAATTAACATTGTTATTAGGATTATTATTATTACCAATATTATTTTTAATATATGTATCATACGTATTAGTATTATTTTTAGTAGTATTATTATCATTATAGTTATTTATTAATATAAATATTAGTATTATTATTATTAGTAAAACCATTATCTTTATAGTTATTATTACTAGTATTTATTATTATTAAAAGTATCATTTTTATATAAATTACCATTTTTTATTTATTATAACTATTATTATTATTATAGGATAAAACCACTTTTATTTATTATTATTAATATTATTTTATCGAATGACTATTAATTAAATAAAAACCATATTTACTACATATAACATAACTATATTAATATTTTTTATAATAAATACTAATTATTTAACTAAAGTAAATAAAGTAAATATATCTAACTAAATTATTAATAAAACCTAAAAATTATTAAAAATAATAATTATGTCACTAAGAATAATATATAAACTTGTTCGATTACAATTACATGTGTTAATATACATAATTGATATAGGTTCGTGAATCCGAGGCCAACCCTACACTTGTTCCATGTCGTCATATGTATTTTTACTACAAAATACAGTATGGTGAGTTTCATTTGCTCCCTTTTACTCATTACATTTTTGGGCTGAGAATACATGCAATGCTTTAATAACTGTTTTACAATATTTATATGCGTGAGTTTCATTTGCTCCCTTTTACTCATTACATTTTTGGGCTGAGAATACATGAAATGCTTTAATAACTATTTTACAATATTTATATGCGTGAGTTTCATTTGCCCTTTTTACTCTTTACGTTTTTGGGCTGAGAATACATGCAAATGCTTTATTAACTATTTTACAATAATTATATGCGTGAGTTTCATTAATCCCTTTTTAAATGTTTTCGCAATATATATTTTGGGACTGAGAATACATGCGCTGCTTTTATAACTGTTTTATGAAATAGACACAAGTACTTAAAACTACATTCTATGGCTGGATTATTAAACCGAATATGCCCCTTTTTATTAAAGTCTGGTAATCTAAGAATTAGGGAACAGATACCCTAATTGACGCGAACTCTAAAGATAGATCTATCGGGCCCAACAAGCCCCATCCAAAGTACCGGATGTTTTAGTACTTCGAAATTTATATCATGTCCGAAGGAGGATCCCGGAATGATGGGGATATTCTTATATGCATATTGTAAATGTCGGTTACCAGGTGTTCAATCCATATGAATGATATTTTTGTCTCTATGCATGGGACGTATGTTTATGAGAAATGGAAATCTTGTGGTCTATTAAATGATGGAAATGATTTCTTATGTTAAACTAATGGACTCACCAACCTTTTGGTTGACACTTGAAAGCATGTTTATTCTCAGGTACGAAAGAAATCTTCCGCTGTGCATTTGCTCATATTAGAGATATTACTTGGAGTCATTCATGACATATTTCAAAAGATGTTGCATTCGAGTCGTTGAGTTCATCAAGATTATTATTAAGTCAATTATATTTGGATATATTATGAAATGCTTTACATGCCTGTCAACTGTCGATGTAACGAAAGTTTGTCTTTGAAAAACGAATGCAATGTTTGTAAAATTTATCATATAGAGGTCAATTACCTCGCGATGTAATCAACTGTTGTGAATCGTTTGTAATCGATATGGACTTCATCCGGATGGATTAGGACGGGTCTCTACACATAATAGTCCATCAGTCATAAATATAAAGTGCGAGTGTCCTCGTCAAATTATCCTTATACCCGAAGTTTAAATATTCCAACTAATTGGGGACTTAAACTGTAACAAGGTTCTATTACTTTGTTTAATAATTACACCAGGATGTCGACTGAGTGTAACCCAAGGTTTTAATACATTGTTAACAATTATGCCAAGTGTCCTTGTACATAATTTCACCCCTGTTTTAATAATTCTAGTGGCTATTAATCCATTCCCGTGTCCGGTTAAATGAACGATTATTCGTACATATAAATATCCCACCCATCGTGTCCGATTGAGTGTATATGGTTATTTATAGGGACGTCCAATTGTAAATCTTTATATTAACATTAACAAACTATCATTTAGTTAAACAAATATAAAGCCCATTAATACCCCATAGTCTAATTTCCACAAGTGTCGTTCTTTTGTCCAAACCCCAATTATGGTACAAAGCCCAATTACCCAATTTTAGTAATTAGCCCAACATCATGATTACTTCGGATTAAATAAGCATAATAATAACTTAGCTACGAGACATTAATGTAAAAAGGTTGAACATAACTTACAATGATTAAAAATAGCGTAGCGTTACACGGACAGAATTTCGACTTACACCCTTACAACATTCGCTAACACACCCTTATTATTAGAAATTAAAATTAAAATTAAAATTAAAATATATATATACTTTACGTATGATGAAGAGAAGAAAGATGTGTTTTTGTGGTGCACCAAAGCTTGATTTTTATAGGCATGTGGGCTGGAACTGGGGCTCATGCGATCGCATGGATTTATGCCTTCCAGGCCATGCGATCGCATGGCCAGCTGGGGAGGCTCACATTTGGTTGTTTTCTTCTGCCGACGGTTTTATAATATAATATATATATATATATATATATATATATATATATATATATATATATATATATATATATATATATATATATATATATATATATATATATATTAATTTTAAGAATTAATTATATATTATATTATATTTATGTGCATAGTTGACTTGTAATTTTTAGTCCGTTGCGTCGAGCGTTGAGAGTTGACTCTGGTCCCGGTTCTGGATTTTCGAACGTCCTTGCGTACAATTTAATATCTTGTACTTTGCGTTTTGAATCTTGTACTCTTGTAATTTTGAGACGTTTCTTATCAATAATTGGAACCTCATTAATTGTATTTTGTACTTTTGAGCTTTTTGGTCGTTTGTGTCTTCAATTCGTCGAATCTGTCTTTTGTCTTCACCTTTTATTATTTAAACGAATATCACTTGTAAATAGAACAGTTGCAACTAAAAGCTTGTCTTTCTTGAGGAATAATGCTATGAAATATATGTTCGTTTTTAGCATTATCAAATATTCCCACACTTGAGCATTGCTTGTCCTCAAGCAATATAGTCTTGAAATACAAGAATCACTTCTTTATTCTTCACACTTTGTACATCAGTGATTTCTTTACGGCGGTATAAACAATGGTAGTAACGATGTGGTTTACAGTATCACATGACTATAAAATTTAGATCCATTAAGGAAATTGGATCTTTATGAAAACATTTGATCTTTTGAAAATTAAATCTAGTTTTTACCCTAGATAAGTTTTCCGGAATAACCCTTCACCGGTGTTTGCAAAATATTTTTGTGGGCTTGGTGGGTTTCAGATTTGAAAATTTTAGCTCAAAACTTGTGGTTTTGTGTCACCCACTTGCTAACCTTGTATTAGGAAAGCAACACATCCAGTATACTTGCTCTGTATATTACCTTTCGGTAAACTACCGTCCGGTTGTAATGGAAAGCGTTGAACAAGCAACTATTAAGGCAATGTCCCCTGACATGCTTTTAATTATGGTCTATAACGTGCCGGACACAATTACTATCCTTTGTAGGAGCAATAGTAAAGCTCACCCTTATAATTTGTTAGTCTGGCACAAGGTCCTGTCTTTAACCATGCTATACAACCACCGTTCTTACGGTTGACACCCGATTTGGTTCAGATGACCTAATAAATTCCAGGTGAATTCCTAGGATTTTACGTTCAATGGTAATGAACGCATTGAAAATGGGTTTTCAGAAAACAAATCGGTTTATAATTTGATCAAAATATTTTCTCGTTCAAGCTCGAGTTTAGATATCATTGAATTCCATGAGTTTGAATTCTCAATCTTTAAGGTCAATCTCTAGGATTGAGTAATATCAGGCTTAAAAGCTGATTTTTAATCTTTAAGGAGATTATCATTTCTGGGGATCTGATTCATTAGTCTTATCCAGCTAATTTGCACGGTGCCCCCCCCCCCATTTTACAAGATAAATCCTTCTCATGGTTAGGATAAATCTGACCACTTGGCAACCCTGTTTAATGCTGAGGTCCGTGGATTTCCTGCTGATTTTAGTGATGACTTTTCTAGGTTTTTCGTCAACCTACAGCTGGTCTGGACGACAACTTCCTGACCTAAATCAAGAAGCGCGTTTCTTTTTCGGAAGACTTTACTTCTTTTTAATGATAGAATTGATTCATCGTGTAGATCCATCTCTTCTTTTCTTTCATCGGGTAAAATAGTTTAGTTTAGTCCAAAGCAAAAGTATTTTCAGTTATTTGTTACAGAAATATGTGACATATGTTTAAGATAACTTGGTAATTTTTTCCACACTTGGCTTTTATTTTCCTTTTTATTGTCCTCTATTCCATTTTAAATGAATTTTAACATTTTGGTTTGTTTCTCAATTTATGTCCTTTCTGAGGTAACAATAATTTCTATGTTAACACCTAGTTTTATCGTTCATAAATATGTATAAACATGATTTTGAGTTCATTTAATTGAAAATTTTGAAAAATTTTACTAGAATTGGGTAGTCAGTATATAAGACTAGGGCTGTTCTTTATCATCAGAGAGCACTAGATTCTAATACAACTACTACGTTACTAGTATTTTTAATGGTAACCAAGTGTTTAAGATAAAAATTTTAAAAATCCGAAAGAATTTAACCCCTTCCCACACTTAAGATCTTGCAATGCCCTCATTTGCAAGAAATCAGTAACAATTTAAATTATTGAGGGTGATTAGCGTAAAAATGATTAAATTTTACCAAAGTTTCCAAACATATTGGCGTTTGGTTGCTGAATGATAAATGGTGCATATCATTTGTTCATTTCGTCTGTTGTTACATCACATTTATTTGTCATCTTGTCATCAAATTTAGTAGCTTTTGCTGAACTTAATGCCAGTATTTGAAAATGCGCTGTTTTACCCTATTTTGTACAATTTACAATATACATACATACAAATATAAACATGCATGACAATTTGAAATGGGACTTAATATCCCACTTTTAAATCCTAAATGTGAAATATTAGTACACAATAATAATAAAAATGATAAAGATTACATAAGTATATTCAATAACATAAGTTTAAACATTAATTAATTAAAAAGCTAAAAACATAAAAATCATATAAATAACCAAATGGAACTAAATCAGTCTGGATATGGGTTCCAGTTCATCTCGTCAGGTGGGTTCCATTGTTGGTTATAGGTGTTTTGATAGGCATGGTTATAGTCATACCGGTTAAAGGGTGGTCGGATATCGGGGCTATGTGGCGGAAAATGAGCAGGTCGAGTAGGTACGTAATTATTTGGTACCTGATATGATAGCTGGCTCATGATTTGGTGCTGATGAACTAATCAGCTATCGTGTTGGCATCGCCTATAATCCTCGTATACTCGCTCGGAGTTCCACTGCTCATACATACTATGTCTGGCCGCGTTCGTCATTGCTTCCTCATCTATACGAACGTGGACGTCAAGAATAGCATCTCGAAAGACATCCCTAATGTCTTCCACCTCCTCCATTTCCTCGTCTGAGCCTCTCTCTACCTGATAATGAGATCCCTCATAGGGTACTGCCTGGTTATGTCTACTTTTCAATACCTTAGCACCCACATAAACTTTCAATCCTAAGGGTTCAACCTGTTCTCTACAAAGCTGTAATGGACCCCCTTGGTTCCTATCAACACCTAAATACTCTCCAATGAGAGTAACAAAAATACCTCCTCCTATTATACTCCCGTCCTGCATTCCCTCTACCATTTTAGATAAATAAAAAGCAACACAGTAAGGGATATTGACAAAGCTTCTAGGATCCAGAATACATTTTAGGTAGAATAAATCATGTAAGGTAATTTTTTCTTTATTATGACCTCTCTGTGTAATCGAGTTAGCCAAAAATCTATGAATAATACGAAGCTCGGCTCTGTCAATATGTGTATAGGAGTGTCCTCCTGCTCGTGTAAAAACATCAAAATGTGACATACGCCTCCAAATGGCGTCAGCGTCAAAGTTACTATCTACCCTTTCACCATAATGAATCAAATTTGTACAATCGGGTAATAGCAAGTCACCAGGAGTATATATCTGTAAGGCCCTGGCCATGTCCAGCATGGACATTCTGTACATCCTACCACCAAGGATAAACCTAAGAAATCTTCTATCATCTATTCTAACTATATTTGTATCAAGTGATACAGTACTTATCAACTCAACACACCATTCCTTATATACAGGTCTACGAATGGTGAAAAGACGTTCCCAATCTGTAAAAGAAGAACTGCCATACCTTTGAACTAAAAGCTATCTAACACGGTCAGCTAGATGGACCGTTTCCAAAGGGGCCCAATCGATTACCCTTGGCACCTCTACATTTTTTGTTATCAATTTGAATTTGTTCCTTTGATATGTCTCGTAATCTCTCCATCTTCTATCAAATCTCAGATTAGGATGTAGAGAGTGCTCAGGAATCGTTGGGAATTCTACTGGCGGCCTCATTGGGAATACTATGAATTCATCAACAAACTGTACCGGATCATAATAAGGTATGTGCTGATCAGGCTGTTGTTGTGGTTCTTGTTGTGGTTGTTGTTCGTGTTGCATTTTTGGTTCTGGTTCTGGTGCTGGTGCTGGTCGTCTAGATGATGATGCTCCTGAACCTCCAGTATCGGCTTTCTGCAAAACACATTAAACACAAAATTTGTGCATCCAAATATGCATTAGTGTTAGCAAAATAACAACTTTAAACAATTACTATAACATGTTAAATCAAAATTAAACTTATACACATTTTCACAATTTTTCACAATTCTATACTTTTCAAATAAGCACATATGAAAATGTATACAAAGTTCATAAGCTTTTAACTCAAATAACATGTCAAAATAGTTATTACTAATAATTAAACAAGTCTCAAATGGCAATTACATCAAATTAATCAAGTTCATGAATTTTGGACTTAAAAAGTCCACTTTAATCTCCAAAAATCATGTTTAGGATCAATGTTTGGATCCTTTAACTATCTAAACATGTTACACTACTCAATTTAGCAATAATTCATGACAAAAATCGGCCATAACCTGTTTATATCAAAAAACCCCAAATTGCTCAAGAACACAAACCCTAGATTTCTAAAAATTTTGAAGTTTTTGGCTTCAAATCATGTTAAATAGAATCAATCTAGGTTATACATGCATAAAATACAAACAATTTAACACTAATTACACTAGAAATTAACAAAATTGCATTAGGTAAAAAATTGGTAATTATCACAAAAACTAGGAATTTATAGAGTTTAGGGGTGTAATATTTACCATTTTGCTGAGGAATGAGAATCTAGGCATGATTAGAGCAAGAAAAATGACGAATTACGGTGGAAAATTGGCGAAATTTGGTGAAGATTTGAGAGAGTTTAGTGAATGTATGTGTGTGTTTGTGTTGAGACAGAACCTGCTGAGAGTTTTGTATCAGGCCTGCATTTGGTCCCCATGCGATCGCATGGGTTCCAAGTGCAAACCCCATGCGATCGCATGGGGTGCCGACTACAGTGATTTCAGGTTTTTTTTTTTTAAACAACCTTATACTTTATAAAATATATAATTAATTAAATTCTAAAAATTTTATTTTCCTTTAGGAGCGAGGGTGTTTCGGATCGATGTCCTAGTCTGTCCCTCGACAAAATTTTAAAATTTGTCAATTCAAAGCGCGGTTTTAAAAGTAAAGATTTTTGGGTTTTTTAATGTTTTTGGCATACTTTAATTCAATAAGATTAAAAATAATGATAATAAAAGTTCTCGTCCCTCCCTCGGGTAAAGCAATTTCGGTTCAAAGACCTAGTCTTCAACTCACGACGAATTTTAAAAATCATATTTTTAACTTAGCGAAATAAAGTAAATTTTTGTTTTTAAATTCACACCAAACTTAAAATTTGAAATGCATAAAATTAAAAATTCTTATTTTAAAAATTAAAAATTCACACCAAACTTAATTTAAAAATTCATATTATAAAATCACACCAAACTTATATTATATTTTTCAAATATTTACAATTTTAAATATATTGTTTTTACAAAGTTTACAATATTAATTTAAGATTTATATATTAATTTTAAAAACATGTTAAAAATAAAATTAAAAATCTTTTTGGCTTTTTATCCCACTTTAATCAATCAAATATTATCAAAAATATACGCCCCTCTTTTCGGTAAAGTAATTTCAGTTCCATGACCTAATTTAACTCATGACGAATTTTTGAAATATTTTGTGTTGATTGATTAAAGATATTTATACCTTAAGAATAAACGTTAAATTTCTCAGTGATGTAATAAATTTTTGAATGATATCAATAATTTCGGTCGCCAAACCTAATTTTATTTAATACCAATTTAATACTTTATAGCGAACAAATTAGCGTTTATTATCAAAAGGTTAAAAATAAAAAAAAAATAAAAACTGTACAGACATACCTGTGAGATAGTATTCTTAGTTATATGATCTATCCCATTCATAAGATAGTCGGTTTAATTGGTTTTCCATAGCTACATAGGCGTAACCTCGAGCATTCAGTGTTTTTTCTTCTAAACATATGAACGGTCCGTCTCTGCATAAAGTAACAAATTCGGTATTTGAATAGGTTTGATTATTTGAACATTTTCCTCCATGTGACCATTTTCCGCATTTGTGACATCTTTCAAGGTGTCATGCTCTTCTTTTCGCTGCGGATTTTGATTTTCCTTTAACAAATTGTAACTTATTATCTTCGTATCTGGATTCTTTTCTTA
Organism: Rutidosis leptorrhynchoides; assembly: GCF_046630445.1. Lineage (NCBI taxonomy): Eukaryota > Viridiplantae > Streptophyta > Magnoliopsida > Asterales > Asteraceae > Rutidosis > Rutidosis leptorrhynchoides. Next base: position 280,002,020 of record NC_092337.1, read on the forward strand.
CTCCATCCAATCTTTCTCTGATTACTGATACTATTTCACTCGGTAGTGTGTCATTATTACGTTTAGTGATCAAAGCGTGTAGCATTAGACCATGGTTTAGTTCACAGGCAGTCTTCATTTCGTAAAAACCTAAAAAAAATAAAAATTCAGAATGGGGGGAGAAGACTAGTTCTTTAGGGTCTGCTAGGGAAAGACCATTCGGGTTCCATTTTCGAGAACTACACGAAAACAGACAATCTAACTCTAACAGAAATACATATTATCCTTTAAAGACTTGATTCTCCTCACACTTAGTTAGCTGTGGTATCGAAATTGTGATTAACTTCATTATCGAATTCCATCGGACTATCTATGTAGTGTTTAACTCTGTGACCATTAACTTTAAATTCAATCCCATTTGAATTTATTAATTCTACTGTTCCGTATGGGAAAACTCTTTTGACTATGAATGGTCCAGACCATCTTGATTTCAATTTTCTAGGAAATAGCTTGAATCGTGAATTGAAAAGAAGAACTCTGTCTTCTTCTTTAAATTCTTTTAAACTTCTGATTCTTTTATCATGCCATTTCTTCGTTCTTTCCTTATAGATTAACGAATTTTCGTATGCTTCATGTCTTAATTCTTCTAATTCGTTTAGTTGACTTAATCGTAGACGTCCAGCTTCATGTATATCAAGATTACATGTCTTCAAAGCCCAAAATGCTTTGTGTTCAATTTCTACTGGAAGATGACATGCTTTTCCATAAACAAGTATAAAAGGTGTGGTTCCAATTGGAGTTTTGTAGGCTGTTCTAAAAGCCCAGAGTGCATCCTCCAATTTAATGGACCATTCCTTCGGATTTGATCCTACAGTTTTCTCTAGAATACGTTTTAAAGCTCGGTTGGTATTTTCAACTTGTCCACTTGTTTGTGGATGATATGCGGTGGAGATTTTATGAGTTACTCCATATCTTTTAAGAACTTTCTCAAGTTTATTATTACAGAAATGAGTACCCCGATCACTTATTAAAGCTTTCGGCGTTCCAAACCTTGCAAAAAGACGTTTTAAAAAGTTGACTACAACTCGCGCATCATTAGTTGGGAGAGCTTGTGCTTCCGCCCATTTAGATACATAATCAATGGCAACGAGAATATAGAGATTATTATGAGATTTTGGAAATGGACCCATAAAGTCAATACCCCAAATGTCAAATACTTCACATACTTGTATGACATTTTGTGGCATTTCATCACGTTGACTTATTTTTCCGGCCCTTTAACAAGCATCACAGGATTTGCAAAGAAGGTGTGCGTCTTTGTAAATTGTAGGCCAATAGAATCCAGTATCGTAAACTTTTCTTGCTGTTTGTTGAGGCCCATAATGCCCTCCTGTTGGTCCTGTGTGACAATGGTTTAAAATTTTACTAGCTTCATCTCCGAATACACATCAGCTTATTATTCCATCTGGACAACTTTTAAAAAGATGTGGATCTTCCCAGAAATAGTGTTTTATATCACTAAAGAATTTCTTTCGTTTTTGGTACGACAATCCTTTTTCAAGGAATCCACATACTAAATAGTTTGCATAGTCTGCAAATCATGGAATTTCATTATAATCTATCTTCAATAGATATTCATCAGAAAAGTTGTCTTGTATGGCCGATTCATTTAGAACTTTTAGTTCGGGATTCTCAAGACGAGAAAGATGATCCGCGGCGAGATTTTCTGCTCCTCTTTTATCTCGGATTTCAATATCGAATTCTTGTAAGAGTAAGATCCAACGGATTAATCTTGGTTTAGCATCTTGTTTCGAAAATAGGTATCTAAGAGCAGAATGGTCGGTATAGACCACCGTTTTTGCTAGAACGAGATATGAACAAAATTTGTCAAAAGCAAAGACAATAGCAAGGAGTTCTTTTTCAGTAGTTGTGTAATTTGTTTGTGCTCCTTGTAACGTCTTACTAGCATAATATATAGGTTGAAATCGTTTTTCAATCCTTTGTCCTAAAACGGCTCCCATTGCAAAATCACTTGCATCGCACATTAGTTCAAATGGTAGATTCCAATTTGGTGTTATCATGATCGGCGCAGTAGTGAGTTTCTCTTTAAGAATATTAAAAGATTTGATACATTCATCTGAAAAGATGAATGGAGCATCCTTTTCTAGGAGTTTATTCATAGGAGTGGCAATTTTAGAAAAATCTTTTATGAAACGTCGGTAAAAACCGGCATGCTCTAGAAAACTCCTAACTCCTCTAACATTGGTGGGATGTGGAAGTTTAGCAATTACATCTACTTTAGCTCTATCCACCTCAATTCCTTACTTCGAAATTTTATGACCAAGAACGATGCCTTCTTTAACCATGAAATGGCATTTCTCCCAATTAAGTACTAGATTTGATTGTTCGCATCTGATAAGCATTCATTCCAGATTAACTAGACATGATTCAAATGTATCACCGAAGACTGAAAAGTCATCCATGAAAACTTCCTTGCATTCTTCTATCATGTCGTGAAAAATCGCCATCATGCACCTTTGAAAGGTTGCAGGGGCGTTGCAAAGTCCAAATGGCATGCGTTTGTAAGCAAAAGTACCATAAGGGCACGTGAATGTGGTTTTCTCTTAATCTTCGGGTGCTATTGGAATTTGAAAATATCCGGAAAATCCATCTAGAAAACAATAGTAACTATTTCCGGCTAGCCTTTTCAACATTTGATCAATGAAAGGTAAGGGAAAGTGATCTTTTCTGGTGGCGTCATTTAATTTTCTATAATCAATACATACACGCCATCCTGTTACAGTCCTAGTAGGAATAAGCTCATTTTTTTCATTTGTAATGACAGTCATGCCACCCTTCTTAGGTACGCATTGAACTGGGCTTACCCATGGACTATCAGAAATTGGATAAATTAGAACCGCATCTAGCAGTTTAATAATCTCTTTCTTAACTACATCTTGCATATTAGGATTTAGTCTTCGTTGGCATTGCACATACGTTTTATGACCTTCTTCCATAAGGATTTTATGTGTGCAATACGAAGGACTTATTCCTTTAATATCATGAATCTTCCATGCAATGGCTGGTTTATGAGCTTTCAACACAGAAATGAGTTGTGATTTCTCATTTTCAGTAAGAAAAGACGATATTATTACAGGTAATTCAGATTCACCATGTAAATAAGGGTATTCCAAATGGTTTGGAAGTGGCTTTAACTCTAATTTCGGAGGTTCTTCTATCGATGATTTATATCGATATCTGTCTTCTTCTTTTAGCATTTGAATTTCTTCTGTTGTTGGTTCATATCCATTAGCTATAAGTGTAGCTAACATTTCAGCTTCATCAATTGGTTCATTACCTTCTCCTAAAGAACATTCTCCTGTTCCTTGTAATTCTGGAAATTCTTCTAATAATTCTGCATGTGCATCTATAGTTTGAATATAATAACATGTATCATCTGCAGATTGCGGTTGTTGCATTGCTCTATCAACTGAAAAGGTAACACTCTCTTCCTCTATACTTAGGGTCAATTTCTTACCGAACACGTCTATCATTGCTTTAGCCGTGTTTAAGAATGGTCTTCCTAATATGAGAGGAACTTCAGAATCTTCTTCCATGTCCAGAACAACAAAATCTACTGGAAATACTAAAGTACCAACTTTAACTAGCATGTTCTCCATTATCCTTATAGGATATTTTATTGATCGATCGACTAGTTGTATACTTATTCTTGTTGGTTTCAATTCTCCAAGGTCTAGTTTAGCGTATAGTGAATACGGCATTAAATTTATACTAGCACCTAAGTCTGCCAATTCTTCTATTGAACTAAGACTACCCAGAAAACATGGAATTGTGAAACTTCCTGGATCAGATAGTTTTTCTGGTACCTTATTCAACAGCACTGCTGAACAATTAGCATTCATAGTAACAGCCGAGAGTTCTTCCATTTTCTTTCTATTTGATATTAGATCTTTCAGAAATTTAGCATATCTAGGCATTCCTGAAATTACATCAATGAAAGGAAGATTTACATTTATCTGTTTAAACATATCCAAGAATTTGGATTGCTCGGCCTCAAGTTTCTCTTTCTTCATTTTACTCGGGTAAGGAAGTGGTGGTTGGTATGGTTTAACATAAGGTTTAGCCTTAACTGTGTTATATTCATTAACCTTTTCAACTACCGGTTCTTTTTCCTTATCTTGATCAGGTTGTGGTTGGTATGGAGTAGGAATAGCTTCATCAGAAGTTACAGGTATTTCAGGTGGTTTAAGTGTTGTACCACTTCTTGTGGTAATGGCTTTAGCTGTTTCATTCCGGGGGTTTGCATTTGTATCACTAGGTAAACTTCCCGGTTTTCTTTCACCTATTAACCTTGCTAGGTTACTTACTTCTTGTTCCAGATTTTGAATAGAAGCTTGTTGATTTCTAAATGCTTGAGCATTTTGTTCATTGGTTTGTTTTTGAGATGTGAAAAACTGCGTTTGAGTTTCAACTAGCTTCGTCATCATATCTTCTAAATTCGGCTTTTTATCATCGGTTTGTGGTGGTTTGTTTTGAAAATTAGGTCTTTGCTGATTGTAAGTATTGTTGGATACTTGTTGATTGCTAGGACCTTGTTGGTTGTTGTATGGAATATTTCAGTTATAGTTCTGGTTTTGATTGTAAATCGGTCTTGGCGGTTGATAATTATTCTGATAATTATTTCCAGGCCTTTGGTTTATGTATGAAATATTCTCTCTTTGTTCCATTGTTAATTCAATACTGAGACAATCTTTTGTCAAATGTGGTCCTCCACACTGCTCACAACTAATTCGTATTGAGTGTATATCTTTAGTCATCTTTTCCATTCGTCTCTCGACAGCATCTATCTTTGCGGAAATGGAATCTAAGTCATGGCTAGAATCGGCTCTAGCTGCTTTAGATGATCTAACGATATCTTATTCTTGGTGCCACTCATGTGAGTGGGAAGCAGTGTTATCAATAATTTTATAAGCATCAGTTTCGGTTTTCTTCATAATGGAACCACCAGCTGCTATATCTATGTCTTTTCTTGTAGTGATGTCGCATCCTTGGTAGAATATTTGTACTATTTGACAGGTGTCTAAACCATGTTGCGGACATCCTCTTAATAACTTTCCAAATCTTGTCCACACCTCATATAGAGTTTCATTTGGCTTCTGTGTGAACGTAACAATTTCTCCTTGAAGTCTTACGGCTTTAGATGCTGGAAAGAATTGTCTAAGAAATTTTTCAACTAAAACGTCCCATGTATCAATCGCCCCTTCAGGTAACGATTCCAACCAATCTTTGGCTTCTCCCTTTAAAGTCCAGGGAAATAACATGAGATATATCTGTTCATCCTCCACTTCTCGGATTTTAAATAGTGTGCAGATCCTATTAAAGGTACGAAGATGTTCATTTGGATCTTCCTTCGGCGCACCACTAAATTGGCATTGATTAGTCACCATGTGTAGAATTTGTCCTTTGATTTCATAATCTGGCGCATTAATGTCTGGATGAGTAATTGCGTGACCTTGGCCAGTGCGTTTAGCTCTCATTCGGTCTTCCATACTTAAAGGTTCCAGATTCTCCATAATTGAATTTGTTGAATCGGAATCACTAGAGGATTCTGATTTAATGGTTCGTTCTTCAACAATCTCTGTTTGAATGATTGGTGGTTCCGGAGGAAAATTTAATGGTTCAGGATCTATGAATCGTCCCTGAATATTCTCCGGATTCTCAATTGTGAGATCGGGTTCAAAAAATGGATTATCGGAAATTTGAACTGGAGTACTTGGTCGACTGGATGACGATTCTAAAGAAAAATCAACGGCGGTAATATTTGCTAAATGTCTTGATCTAGTTACAGGTGGTGAACGTACAAAAGGTGGTGAACGTCTTGCTCGGTGCATTCACTGAATATCCTATTAGTTTTTAAAATGGAAAGAAAAATTATATAAGTTATCCAATCAATAGACTTTTCTGATTTTGCCCACGTTTCGAATAGCCAAAAGATGCAGCAGAGGGGCAGGATTCGTTTGGTCTCAATATAATTGAGGACTGTTTGGCTCCAATAACCCGGTCCACGTACAAATCCAACTATTACTACGAACCAGAAAATTTTGATGTCTATCAATTTAACCACTTAAAATAAATTTTCGTAATTTTAAGAAATTTAGATAAGAAGTAGAATAAAAATCTATGTCCTAAAAACTAGAATAGCGAGAAATAAGAAAGAAAAAGAGTGCGTCGAAAAAAATCGAAAAATAAAAATAAGAAAGAAAAAAAATGACTTATAGAACTTAAAAACACTCGACTAACCCAACCTTATTACTATCACTAACTTAAAATTATAATCGCAAATTGAGATTACTAATTGGAATGATAATTGATACATAGGTAAAAGGTGTCTAAAAATATTAAAGCTTACAAGAAAAACTCTATCCCAAATGGCAATAACTTAAAAAGGTACTAAAACTTAAAAAGGCGTCGCAAAATTCTAAAGCACCTAAATCTTAGTTTAAAGAAAAAGCACTTAAGGGATTTTACGGCAAAGCCTAAAAATCTAGAAATAAAAATAACTATGGCAAAAACAATGAATTAAAAATAAATACGAGCGAAAAATACAAAAATTACGCTAAAACTATTAAAAAGGGACAAAATATAAAAATATATAAAAAGTTGTAAAAAATACAATTTTTATAAAAATATTATTTATTTTATAAAACTATTAATTTTATAATTTAATTATACTAATTAAACTAAACAAACAAAATAATAAAAAAAAACTAATAACTAATTAAATAATAAACCCTAATTAGGGTTTTAAATTAAATAATAAATAAACTTCGTAATTAATGCTGAATTAGGGTTGCAGTTGGCGTGTCAGACACTCTCATGCGATCGCATGAGAGTATGCCTTCGGGCTCATGCGATCGCATGAGCTTGAATTTTGGGCCAGGTTACGGGCTGCTACAGTAGCAGGCCTGAGAATTTATTATTTTATTTTTTCTTCTTCTTTTTTTCTGTTTTGATGTTTTAATAAAATTATGTAATATATTTATATAAATTAAATAAAACTTATATTTTTATAAAATAAAGATAAAGAAACTTTTATATAACTTACAAACTCTTAAAAATATTTATATTTTGTTTTTCTTTTTATATTTTCGAATATTTAAAATGTATTTTTACAAAAGCGTACTAAAAATAAAAATCTTTTTTTTTATGTGTGTGGCGTTTCGCTTCGGCGTTCCCCGGCAGCGGCGCCAAAAATACTTGATAGTTAAAGCTAAGGGGTATAAAATACTATTAAATACGATACAATTTTACACAAGATATTTATTTATTTATAGAATGGATATACTTAAACCTTGCTACAACACTTATAGGCAGTGTACCTAATTGTACAGTAGTGTAGTTTTTAGTAAGTCCGGTTCGTTCCACATGGAATCTTTTTCACAAAGCTTAACACTATATTAGTTTAAATTTATAAAAATACAAATATATATAATATTATTATTATAAAGGGGGTTTTTACCGTTTAATGACCGGTTTGTCGATTTTAAAAACTTTAGTTGCAGTTAAAACAAAATGTAAAATATTAAATAAATAAAAGACTTAATTTAAAGCGTAAAGTAAATAACGATAATGAAATTGCGAATAATAAAAGTGCGATAAAATAAACTTGCGATAATTAAAAAGTACGATAATTAAAAGTGCAATTAAATACAATAACAATAAAAATGCGATAATTAGAAGTGCAATTAAATATAAAATAAAGGAAATTAAATATGAAATAAAAGAATTATGCTTATTTAAACTTCCGTAATCATGATGTTTGACGTGTTGATTTTAGTTTTATGCCCATGGGTTAATTGTCCTTTGTCCTGGATTATTTAATATGTCCGTCTGGTTTTTGTCCATAATAGTCCATCAGTCATAAATATAAAGTGCGAGTGTCCTCGTCAAATTATCCTTATACCCGAAGTTTAAATATTCCAACTAATTGGGGACTTAAACTGTAACAAGGTTTTATTACTTTGTTTAATAATTACACCAGGATGTCGACTGAGTGTAACCCAAGGTTTTAATACTTTGTTAACAATTATGCCAAGTGTCCTTGTACATAATTTCACCCCTGTTTTAATAATTCTAGTGGCTATTAATCCATTCCCGTGTCCGGTTAAATGAACGATTATTCGTACATATAAATATCCCGCCCATCGTGTCCGATTGAGTATATATGGTTATTTATAGGGACGTCCAATTGTAAATCTTTATATTAACATTAACAAACTATCATTTAGTTAAACAAATATAAAGCCCATTAATAGCCCATAGTCTAATTTCCACAAGTGTCGTTCTTTTGTCCAAACCCCAATTATGGTACAAAGCCCAATTACCCAATTTTAGTAATTAGCCCAACATCATGATTACTTCGGATTAAATAAGCATAATAATAACTTAGCTACGAGACATTAATGTAAAAAGGTTGAACATAACTTAAAATGATTAAAAATAGCGTAGCGTTACACGGACAGAATTTCGACTTACACCCTTACAACATTCGCTAATACACCCTTATTATTAGAAATTAAAATTAAAATTAAAAAATATATATATATATATACTTTACGTATGATGAAGAGAAGAAAGATGTGTTTTTGTGGTGCACCAAAGCTTGATTTTTATAGGCATGTGGGCTGGAACTGGGGCTCATGCGATCGCATGGATTTATGCCTTCCAGGCCATGCGATCGCATGGCCAGCTGGGGAGGCTCACATTTGGTTGTTTTCTTCTGCCGACGGTTTTATAATATAATATAATATATATATTAATTTTAAGAATTAATTATATATTATATTATATTTATGTGCATAGTTGACTTGTAATTTTTAGTCCGTTGCGTCGAGCGTTGAGAGTTGACTCTGGTCCCGGTTCCGGATTTTCGAACGTACTTGCGTACAATTTAATATCTTGTACTTTGCGTTTTGAATCTTGTACTCTTGTAATTTTGAGACGTTTCTTATCAATAATTGGAACCTCATTGATTGTATTTTGTACTTTTGAGCTTTTTGGTCGTTTGCGTCTTCAATTCGTCGAATCTGTCTTTTGTCTTCACCTTTTATTATTTAAACGAATATCACTTGTAAATAGAACAGTTGCAACTAAAAGCTTGTCTTTCTTGAGGAATAATGCTATGAAATATATGTTCATTTTTAGCATTATCAGGCGCGTCAGTGTTCGTTGCTACGTTTGGTATTTTGTCAAGAAGCCTTGTGACGATGAATTCTGGGTGCATTTTCCTTGATTGAGGGTTGTAGTGGAACTGGAATGTGTGAGTCTGCCCTTCTATGGCTCTTATAATGGGTGGTAGTTCATGAGGCTGATCATAACCTCTGTTTGTTATGAGGTCACTGCAAGTGGTTCCAACAATTACATCACCCGCTTATGAGAAAAAGGTAAAGGACACAGTATTCGATGTGTCATTGACGATAGTTTTGAAGCAGTAGCTGAAACATGTCATGAAAGCAGTCAGTTAGTCTACAGTTAAGTAGGAGAAAATTTATGGTTGCAAGGCATTCTTACGTGGGCGTGTAGGTAGCTTTGGTACCGTGGACCCGGCATGTGTAATTGTTGGGAGCGTTAATGTCCTCCGTGACTTTCAACAAACATTCGCTGCACCTTTTGTAATACCAGTCTCTGTTTCCACCAACTTGTTCAATCATGCCTTCACAAGTGAAGTCTACATTCTGGAAATTGCAAATTTATACGTATATTATTAGGTCAGTTTGAGAGAGATTTAATGGTAACGTAAATAGTTGGTAAAATAGATTGTGAAGTATACAGTAGCAAGCCTACCCTGTAGTTGTTCAAGTTGTGGGTCAGAAGTTCTTGCAGGGCAAATCTGTTGCGAAACCATTCTATTGCCATGTCCGGTGATCGCTGTCGGTTGACGATCAATGGTGGGTTTGCCAAGAAGCGCGCACGGTGACTGCATGAATTCCAATGCAAGTTAGTAACCAGCGATATAGTAAAAAGGCACGGGTAGCTACTTTAAAAGACAATGCTTACTCGTCTATCGAGTCGTTAAATTCTGGTATTGCTGGATTGAAATAACAATGTGTTGCCTGGGTGCAACCAAGCTGGAGTTCCCCTTTTACAAAACAAAGCGAAAAAACAGGCAACAAATGGTCACAAACAAATTTTATTAATGGGCACATAACAATTTCATGTAGTAATTACAAGGTTTGTGCTTAAAATTGTTACATACCACGGTAAAGCTTAGGGCGGCATGAGCTGACCGCCAACACAACTGGTTTTTCCATAGCATCGTATGCGTCCGAGTCAAAAGAAGTTGCAAGCTCGTTCCAGAGAGTAAGCTAAATTGTATCACCGCTGTACACAAATGTGTGTGAAACTGTCAGTTAGAAATAGAGACTAAAAAAACTAAAAGGAAAAAAATTTGTGCTGCTGTTTGTCAAAATTAATCTGCGCTGGTCCACCCTTGTTGCGAAAAGCAATTCAGTTTTTTCCCAGCAACACATTCTTTTTAGTAAATGTTGCTGTGTTCAAAAGTTTGTAAATTAAATAAAGAAAATGCCCAAACACTGCATATATTTATTTATTTTTCCTAAATAATGGCTTACTCAAGATTGGTGACGTCGATTGTTCTTCTTATAAGCTGTTTGCAGTTAACGTCTCCAATCACCACCGGGTCTTCAAGGCTATCAATGCAGCCAATGTAGTCTGTTCACATATATTCCATATCAATGTATGTCTAAGCATTTTAATCGAAATCATAAGATATTATGCAAAACATACCAGCGAGGACAGTGGTGTTTGGTACACGCGTGCGTAGTTGATTGTAAGCAACAAACTAGAAGTAATGGTCAGGGTAGTCTGCAAATGGAAGTTCTTCAAAATCTGTGTTGCGATCAAACGACAATGTCGTTGGCCCTGGTAATATCTTCTCCCAGTGAGTTGTAGCATGAGCCGAGAAGTTTGTTATCACATACATCTTGTTCAAGTGCATAAGCTCGTCAAAGTAAGCTTTATCACTGTATCGCATATTCACAAGCATAGGGTAGTGCTGCAACATGTAAAGAGCATCAAACAGACGGTATAAATAAAAGATGAAAACAGGTCAGCAGAGATGTAAAATACGAATACCATTTCATCGATAAGCATGCAACAGTAACCGGTTGGAGCCTGGTTGTGATAACTGTAAGTAACCCACTTACGATAAATTCTCGCTGCAATTGTTCTATCTCTATCATCCGGTATCGGCTGTGCCAGCACCGTTATTTATGCCATACTATCAAAAGAAAGTAAATAATCAGTACTAAATATAAATATATATTAACTATGTACATAAGTTATCTATGGCTGTGGTCTTCTTTAGTAGGTGGTGGTGCCTTGAAGTCGGTAATTTCGGACAAAAATCAGCGTATACAATATTTTTTGTTATGCCAGTGCGCCAGAACAAAGACTCGCACTGCATACAAATGGACGTACAGTCCCTGAATCACGGTATAAAGGAGATATGTCTGCACAAACACAAGGCAATTGTCAGAAGGTATATAGAATATATAAACATGCACGAAAAGAGGAAAATCACTTACACACTCAACAATGGTAACTGCCAGTAAAATGAGCTGTTTTATGAAAGTAGCAGAACTACTTTATAAAGCTAGCAAAACTGCAGTTCACTTTACAAATCAGCTGCTTTAACAAATGGGAAAAACCTAAACACCCACAATAAGAAAATGAATGCAGAACTCCAGTTCACTTTTTGCAAAATAAAGGTAGCAGAATTCGTACACAAACAGAAGACACACTAAAGCTCACCAGAATATTGATGCATGCAACAAATAACAAATAATAAATACCAAAGATATAACAAATAAGGCACAATATAACCCTTGGTTACACGAAACGGTTTTCTTTTGTTAATTTTGCCTTTTTCCTGACACGTTTAGAGGGGAAACTACTGACAAACTGAGGTTTAAAATGTGCTATTTACAAAACAAATAAAATCATTCATGCAATATTAAATTTAAATGAAACACAAAAACAACAAACAAATAACAAAAAATATGAGGTATAGGTAATTTCCAGGCTAGCAAATGTGTAAAGCTATCAATTTTAGTGGCTCTTGCACTCCACAATGGCAACAAAAAAACAAATACATATTCCAGGCTCAAACTGTCATTTGCTATCTGGTAAAATAAAACAAATCTAATGAGCATAAAAAACAGCATACACATATAAAATACAACACACATATATGAAAAGCACAAACAAACAAAAGATAACATGATCCAAGATATTGCAAGTCACAGTAAAACAGCATAGAAACAAAAAACAAATTAAGGCAAAGATAGTGCACTTGACAGTAAACCAGCGTACATATAGTCAAACAAACTGCAAGAACAGATATTTGTTAAAACTTTTTAAAAGAGCATCAACAACAAAAAATTCAAATAAGAAACAGTAGCACACCATCAGCAGAATCCGAAGCACTGGCATGTGCCCTATGAAGAGAAGCCCTTTTCTTAGATTCTTTATAGGAAACAACTTGCAAGCCTGAAAGTACAACACTTTCTGAAACAGAAGCACCAACTATATTCGATTCGGCTGAGTTTTTTTTCCCTTTTTCGAGAACCCCTCATAACGGAAATTACCAAACAATGAAAGGGCAAAAAATCAAAACGACTGAGAATGGAGAACAGGCTGAACAACGCAAGAACAATGCGAAAACCACAGCCAAGAATAGCAAATGAACAACATCAATTAAAAAGATTAAGAACAGAGTAACGAACCCGTAAGCAATTGTCATTCTGCAACCAATCAATTTTCTATAAGCAAGGAGAGAAATTGGTTTGGATCAACTGTGAAGAATCCATGGGGAATCGGAAATCAATAAGCTATAAAGCAACAGGGTAAGGGAGGAAGGAGCAGGGTGAGGGAGAAGGGAGCAGGGTAAGGTGATAGAGAAAGAGGAGAGGGTGAGCAGGAGCTGGTCGTGTTCCGTGTTTCTCATTTCTCCACTCAAAGACTCAAAGTCAGTCGTTACCAATTAAAAATTAAAAACCCGATACATACACATATAATATACAAATACGAAATAAAAATGTATACCTTGGAAACGTGAACAGTAAAAAGATGTGAGGAGAAGTGACACGTGGACCAATCAGAAGCCAAAAATTAATCCCCCTAATAGAAGATGGGTAATTATTGAATTAATAATTTTTGAATTGTAAATCTGATCCCCAATTGATCTGATCCCTACACGTGTTTTGATCAAACATACCTTTCCAACTTCCCCTTTGCCTATAAATACTCCGTCTAAAATTTCATTTTCTTTTTTCCAAAACTTTAAAACTCTTCAAAGGATTTACTTGTTCAAGCAAATATAGGGTTTTATCAGTAGAACATCTGCAAGGTTAGTATTCACCCTATTTCTTCTCTGTTTATGCTTTTATGATTTTCTACCATGGCCGAATCAACCCGTACGTCTTCTCAGAAGGACACTCGTGATGTTAGTACTATTAAAACGAGCATGACGGAATCGTAATTAGATGAATTGTGCATAACATATAGGAATTTAAGTTGTTTGAACCAAATCGTTCCTTCTTCTTTTGATAGAACCAACACCCCTCCTTCGAAGATGATTACACTATATAAATTACAAATAACTGTAGGAAACCTTCGTATTGCCCCTTCTGCATTTTTACAAAAAGTTCTTGCCCATTACGGGATTGGTCTTAGTCAAATACACCCCTCTGGCCTTCAAAAGGTTATTTTATTTGAAATGTAATTTAATTTTTTAAATAAGAAACATAGGGTACATATTTTTCATGAGTTGTTACGGAGTCGATTAGTTAGCCAATGTTGGTATACGTTTGACTGCAATAAGGGAAAAAGCTTGGTGGGTGATAAAGAGTCATCTTTAAAGTTCTGGAAAGAACCATTTTTTATATTGACAAAAAAATTATCCAAGAATGATGGGCTCGTGTTCGCAAGTGGTCCAAGACCAAGATTGGCATCAGTAAAGCTATCACACTGTCTAAAAGAGATAAAGCGACAGTGGAATCACTGAAAACATTGAAACTTCCTCATAGATCATATGTAGATATGGAAGCAATTTTGGTTCTCTGTGGTATAAGCTGCGATTGGCGTACTGGCTATATGCCAAAAACTTCGATTGAAAGGCCATGGTAGGCTCATTTGTTACTATGCTATGCTTTTAATGTATTACCATGATATATATACATCTTATGTATGATGTTTTTGTGTTTTCTTTCATTGTTTATATAGAAAAAGAAATTAAGGTATATAATACGTTCAGTCAGCATACCTTTGATGACATCGTTGTTGAAAGAGCGCCCCAAGATAGCTGAAGAGCTTGAGGCAGACACAGAAAAATCTGCTGAATTTGAACAACAATTGAAGAGTCCTGAACGGACAACGAAGGGTGGTGACGCTGAACAACCCTCCCCTGAAGTTGAAATTCTGGAGGTTACCCCCTCTCCTTCTGTGTCTGAAAAATCAGCCAAACGCTTAAAGCGTGAAGGAAAATGTTCGGTGGATATTTTTGTACCACCAAAAAAGCAAATAAGTATGTATTCTATTTATTTGTTATTGTAATTTGTTAACTTGCCATTATGCTTATAATTTGTTTTATTGGGCAGAACTTGTTCTTCAAGATGATGATGATGAAGCCACCGTTGATGGTAATGATGACGATGATGATGAAGATGCTTATGATGAAGATTTTAAGAAAACTCCTTACTCTCCTCCTGTCTTCTCAAAGGGTCCAGGCACAAACCAATCTTCTTCTTCTTCTCTTCCTCTGTCCTTCGTGCCGCTGGCCAGATTGAGGACTTTTATTGAAGATCCTTTGAGTACATCTGACAGCTTTGTGGAGTTTCTGAAGGTAACTTATTGAAAATGAAGGCTTTTGCTATTAATGACTTGGTTTGTTATACGTATACTGTTGATTATATGGTTTTATGCAGGCAAACTCAATTGATGATCTTTCTTCATCACTCTCACCCTGACACTAAATCAAAGCCTTCAATCTACCGCTGCTTCACTTGTACTTCATACCCATCATGTGTTGCACATCCTCAGAATGCAACAAGCTTAATAAGCTATTATTACTAATGCTACAAGGAATGCGGCGAAGGTGAAGAAGTTGGAGATAAAAGTGCAAGATGTGCATAAGAAATGGGTGACTGCTTCTGATTTTGTGCAGAAGAGGGAAGAAGCTCTGAAGGTGGTGGAGGGTTCATGTGTTGAGCTGAGGTCAGAAAAAGAAAATTTGTTGAAAGAGTTTAAGGATTTGAAAAAAGCTTTTGAGGAAAAGAGCCGTGAGGCTGAAGAAAAAGCTACTTCTGCTGAGAGGGATTTGGTAGAGTTGAAAAGTGGTATTCCTATCCTTGTGCAAACGGTGTTAGATTCAGACACAGTTGGTCATGCTTTCCATAATTACCTGAAGCTGTAGTGGTGAAACATGTGTTTGATGTGGTTGAAAAAAATCAACTTTGTCCCCGATAAACCTGATCCCCTTCCAAATGAAATTTCAAAATTCATTAAGCCTAATGTCACAGCACAATTTGAAGCTGCCAGAGATGTTGTGGTCGCGTTGAAGATTAAATCTTTGGAGGAGATATGTAATACGGATGAAGTGTCTGTGAAAGAAATTCTGGATGTACCAGTATGATGTGGAACAATTGAAACAATATTTGTAATAATTATTTTGATTCATGTTGTTAACTGATATTATATTTATGTTTAATCGTAGCAAATTATTATGCCATGATGTCCAGTATATAAGATTGCCGACATTATGCTTATATTATGCTAACTTTGCTGCAAAACATACTCGCCTTTAGATTCTAATGTTATATGTCCTCCGTATTACGTGTAACATTTTGCTTCGTGTACAATTTTGTTATCGTTTTGAAGTCAAAATTTGTAAGAAAAGATTGTTTACATACATTGTGAATTCATGCTTGTTGTAAATTTGTGAAAAATAATTAATTTGCACAATATGTTGTTGAAAGAATGTTCAATGATCTGTACTGTGTTCTGCGTATAGCGTTTTGCGCTTAGGAGTTGTGCGGATTTTGAAAAATAAACTTGCATTTTGATACTTTAATAAAGTTTTTTCTGTTTTTTTTTAAGAATGGATTTATGAAGTTGAGATAAACCATTGTATATATAATGACATCTAATAGATATTGTATTTTTGACTCAATGCTTTCTAGTGAAGTCTATGCTTACACTAGCCGATCCCTTGTATCTTAAATGTTGACACAAGAGTTTCTACCATCGGGAGCATTAAAATACTTTACCTTTTGTGGATAGGATTATATGAATGCACTGTTTTACATTCGTGACGTATAGCACTTTGCGTAAGAAAAAATGTAAATTTTATTGATAACAATATGCCGCACTTCACAAAAATTTTGTTCAATATTTTCTTATGGATAGAGTGATCAATTCTATCCAGAAAACTACAAAATTTTGTTATGTGCTTATTGAAACATTAATATTGAACTTGCTCTGCTATCATACTGCACTGTTTGTGTAAAATGTTAGTCCTCTGTGCAGCATGTTCAAGCTGAAGTTTTTAATGCTTCAGTTGGCTGGATACTTTGAAGTATCCATTGACATCATTCCTGTTAAACAACTGTTTATTCACTCTTCCTCCAAACATGCTTCCTTCTGCTTCATAGACAACCGACCTCTCTCTTGCCACACTAATATATTTGGAATGAACCACGGGAATTCCATTACGGGTAGGAAAATGAAACTTTGCATGTGGTGTAGATGAAATAGCACCAAACTTGCGCAAAGACCTTCTTCCCAATAAAGCATTGAACTTGGATTTGCCGTTTAACACCGTGAAGTCAACAATTTCTGTGCGGACCAACGGATGTGTTCCCAACATACCCTCTAGCTTAACTCTCCCCACTGCTCTAACAGATTCCTCTGTGATTCCAACAATTTTCAGATCTGTGTTGCGTAACCTATCGTTAACGCTGAATGGAAAACATCAGAAACAATCCCAGTACAAAAGATCTGCTTCACTGCCAGTATCTGTGTATATTTTGGATATAAATTTGTTTACAATCACAACAGAGATGACAACGGGATCCTCTGACAGTCTCCAGTTTGGAATGTTTTGGAAAATGATAGGAGCATACATCCATGCTTCTGTGCTGTGCTCTTCGCTCAATTCTTGCTCTTCTCCTTCATTCCAAATGACATTTATGCATCATTCTGGAGTTGGATCCCTTTCATCCTTCCTTTCTTCCCTGCGATTTCAGAGGTTCTAATTTGTCTACAAACCCTTAGATTTTACCAAACCATTGACAGAAAAGAATTTGAAACACAATCATAATCACTCACTTGGGTGATACACTAAGGTGTTAAGAAAGGTTGAATATTATATATGGCTATGCTACTTTATTCGTGTGCCCAAGGTATGAATTGCATTTAAGATGGGCCACTTATATCCTTAAACCAGATAAAGCATAGGGAGTTGAGCATAGTCCATCCAATCAGAATCATGATAGCCTAGTTCCT
Organism: Rutidosis leptorrhynchoides; assembly: GCF_046630445.1. Classification (NCBI taxonomy): domain Eukaryota; kingdom Viridiplantae; phylum Streptophyta; class Magnoliopsida; order Asterales; family Asteraceae; genus Rutidosis; species Rutidosis leptorrhynchoides. Next base: position 280,019,603 of record NC_092337.1, read on the forward strand.
CGTGACATGCTAATCGAGAAATCAATTAGTAGGTAATCTAATGTTTACACCAAAGTGTATCTATCCAATGAGTGTCTCGCAATCATCCCGACACTATGTTATCATAAATCATGGTGAACCACGTCTTCTCTGTCCTTAGCTGTTGCATGCTAGCTAGCTTATTTTAATTATATTGCTTTAATATTTTAAATACAATTATAAATAAAATCAACCCAACTATAAACTTTACACAATTTGATATTCCGGATAAAAGTGGTGTCTAGAATAAACCGGTTGGACTTGGTTGTTGGATTTTCCGAACAGTCGCCAATTTATTGGGACCAAAAGGATCCCGCCTCTCCACAAAAGGTGTACCTGGCCACTAGTCTTGGGTACTAAATTGCATATAAATCCAATCTTAATCACTAAATTATCTGAATAAGCTCCGTTTCAAATTCGACCGCTAAAGGAAGGACACTAGGTCATATTTGAAATGTCCCGTTCTTATTGATTAAAAACGTTCCATATTAATTGATTTCGTTGCGAGGTTTTGACCTCTATATGAGACGTTTTTCAAAGACTGCATTCATTTTAAAACAAACCATAACCTTTATTTCATCAATAAAGGTTTAAAAAGCTTTACGTAGATTATCAAATAATGATAATCTAAAATATCCTGTTTACACACGACCATTACATAATGGTTTACAATACAAATATGTTACAACAAAATAAGTTTCTTGAATGCAGTTTTTACACAATATCATACAAGCATGGACTCCAAATCTCGTCCTTATTTAAGTATGCGACAGCGGAAGCTCTTAATAATCACCTGAGAATAAACATGCTTAAAACGTCAACAAAAATGTTGGTGAGTTATAGGTTTAACCTATATATATCAAATCATAATAATAGACCACAAGATTTCATATTTCAATACACATCCCATACATAGAGATAAAAATCATTCATATGGTGAACACCTGGTAACCGACATTAACAAGATGCATATATAAGAATATCCCCATCATTCCGGGACACCCTTCGGATATGATATAAATTTCGAAGTACTAAAGCATCCGGTACTTTGGATGGGGCTTGTTGGGCCCAATAGATCTATCTTTAGGATTCGCGTCAATTAGGGTGTCTGTTCCCTAATTCTTAGATTACCAGACTTAATAAAAAGGGGCATATTCGATTTTGATAATTCAACCATAGAATGTAGTTTCACGTACTTGTGTCTATTTTGTAAATCATTTATAAACCTGCATGTATTCTCATCCCAAAAATATTAGATTTTAAAAGTGGGACTATAACTCACTTTCACAGATTTTTACTTCGTCGGGAAGTAAGACTTGGCCACTGGTTGATTCACGAATCTATAACAATATATACATATATATCAAAGTATGTTCAAAATATATTTACAACACTTTTAATATATTTTGATGTTTTAAGTTTATTAAGTCAGCTGTCCTCGTTAGTAACCTACAACTAGTTGTCCACAGTTAGATGTACAGAAATAAATCGATAAATATTATCTTGAATCAATCCACGACCCAGTGTATACGTATCTCAGTATTGATCACAACTCAAACTATATATATTTTGGAATCAACCTCAACCCTGTATAACTAACTCCAACATTCACATATAGAGTGTCTATGGTTGTTCCGAAATATATATAGATGTGTCGACATGATAGGTCGAAACATTGTATACGTGTCTATGGTATCTCAAGATTACATAATATACAATACAAGTTAATTAAGTTATGGTTGGAATAGATTTGTTACCAATTTTCACGTAGCTAAAATGAGAAAAATTATCCAATCTTGTTTTACCCATAACTTCTTCATTTTAAATCCGTTTTGAGTGAATCAAATTGCTATGGTTTCATATTGAACTCTATTTTATGAATCTAAACAGAAAAGTATAGGTTTATAGTCGGAAAAATAAGTTACAAGTCGTTTTTGTAAAGGTAGTCATTTCAGTCGAAAGAACGACGTCTAGATGACCATTTTAGAAAACATACTTCCACTTTGAGTTTAATCATAATTTTTGGATATAGTTTCATGTTCATAATAATAATCATTTTCTCAGAATAACAACTTTAAAATCAAAGTTTATCATAGTTTTTAATTAACTAACCCAAAACAGCCCGCGGTGTTACTACGACGGCGTAAATCCGGTTTTACGGTGTTTTTCGTGTTTCCAGGTTTTAAATCATTAAGTTAGCATATCATATAGATATAGAACATGTGTGTAGTTAATTTTAAAAGTCAAGTTAGAAGGATTAACTTTTGTTTGCGAACAAGTTTAGAATTAACTAAACTATGTTCTAGTGATTACGAGTTTAAACCTTCGAATAAGATAGCTTTATATGTACGAATCGAATGATGTTATGAACATAATTACTACCTTAATTTCCTTGGATAAACCTACTGGAAAAGAGAAAAATGGATCTAGCTTCAACGGATCCTTGGATGGCTCGAAGTTCTTGAAGCAGAATCATGACACGAAAACAAGTTCAAGTAAGATTATCACTTGAAATAAGATTGTTATAGTTATAGAAATTGAACCAAAGTTTGAATATGATTATTACCTTGTATTAGAATGATAACCAACTGTAAGAAACAAAGATTTCTTGAGGTTGGATGATCACCTTACAAGATTGGAAGTGAGCTAGCAAACTTGAAAGTATTCTTGATTTTATGTAACTAGAACTTGTAAAATATATGAAGAACACTTAGAACTTGAAGATAGAACTTGAGAGAGATCAATTAGATGAAGAAAATTGAAGAATGAAAGTGTTTGTAGGTGTTTTTGGTCGTTGGTGTATGGATTAGATATAAAGGATATGTAATTTTGTTTTCATGTAAATAAGTCATGAATGATTACTCATATTTTTGTAATTTTATGAGATATTTCATGCTAGTTGCCAAATGATGGTTCCCACATGTGTTAGGTGACTCACATGGGCTGCTAAGAGCTGATCATTGGAGTGTATATACCAATAGTACATACATCTAAAAGCTGTGTATTGTACGAGTACGAATACGGGTGCATACGAGTAGAATTGTTGATGAAACTGAACGAGGATGTAATTGTAAGCATTTTTGTTAAGTAGAAGTATTTTGATAATTGTATTGAAGTCTTTCAAAAGTTTATAAATACATATTAAAACACTACATGTATATACATTTTAACTGAGTCGTTAAGTCATCGTTAGTCGTTACATGTAAGTGTTGTTTTGAAACCTTTAGGTTAACGATCTTGTTAAATGTTGTTAACCCAATGTTTATAATATCAAATGATATTTTAAATTATTATATTATCATGATATTATCATGTATGAATATCTCTTAATATGATATATATACATTAAATGTCGTTACAACGATAATCGTTACATATATGTCTCGTTTCAAAATCATTAAGTTAGTAGTCTTGTTTTTACATATGTAGTTCATTGTTAATATAATTAATGATATGTTTACTTATCATAATATCATGTTAACTATATATATAACCATATATATGTCATCATATAGTTTTTACAAGTTTTAACGTTCGTGAATCACCGGTCAACTTGGGTGGTCAATTGTCTATATGAAACCTATTTCAATTAATCAAGTCTTAACAAGTTTGATTGCTTAACATGTTGGAAACATTTAATCATGTAAATATAAATCTCAATTAATATATATAAACATGGAAAAGTTCGGGTCACTACAGTACCTACCCGTTAAATAAATTTCGTCCCGAAATTTTAAGCTGTTGAAGGTGTTGACGAATCTTCTGGAAATAGATGCGGGTATTTCTTCTTCATCTGATCTTCACGCTCCCAGGTGAACTCGGGTCCTCTACGAGCATTCCATCGAACCTTAACAATTGGTATCTTGTTTTGCTTAAGTCTTTTAACCTCACGATCCATTATTTCGACGGGTTCTTCGATGAATTGAAGTTTTTCGTTGATTTGGATTTCATCTAACGGAATAGTGAGATCTTATTTAGCAAAACATTTCTTCAAATTCGAGACGTGGAAAGTGTTATGTACAGCCGCGAGTTGTTGAGGTAACTCAAGTCGGTAAGCTACTGGTCCGACACGATCAATAATCTTGAATGGTCCAATATACCTTGGATTTAATTTCCCTCGTTTACCAAATCGAACAACGCCTTTCTAAGGTGCAACTTTAAGCATGAACATCTCTCCAATTTCAAATTCTATATCTTTTCTTTTAATGTCAGCGTAGCTCTTTTGTCGACTTTGGGCGGTTTTCAACTGTTGTTGAATTTGGATGATCTTCTCGGTAGTTTCTTGTATAATCTCCGGACCCGTAATCTGTCTATCCCCCACTTCACTCCAACAAATCGGAGACCTGCACTTTCTACCATAAAGTGCTTCAAACGACGCCATCTCAATGCTTGAATGGTAGCTGTTGTTGTAGGAAAATTCTGCTAACGGTAGATGTCGATCCCAACTGTTTCCGAAATCAATAACACATGCTCGTAGCATGTCTTCAAGCGTTTGTATTGTCCTTTCGCTCTACCCATCAGTTTGTGGATGATAGGCAGTACTCATGTCTAGACGAGTTCCTAATGCTTGCTGTAATGTCTGCCAGAATCTTGAAATAAATCTGCCATCCCTATCAGAGATAATAGAGATTGGTATTCCATGTCTGGAGACGACTTCCTTCAAATACAGTCGTGCTAACTTCTCCATCTTGTCATCTTCTCTTATTGGCAGGAAGTGTGCTGATTTGGTGAGACGATCAACTATTACCCAAATAGTATCAAAACCACTTGCAGTCCTTGGCAATTTAGTGATGAAATCCATGGTGATGTTTTCCCATTTCCATTCTGGGATTTCGGGTTGTTGAAGTAGACCTGATGGTTTCTGATGCTCAGCTTTGACCTTAGAACACGTCAAACATTCTCCTACGTATTTAGCAACATCGGCTTTCATACCCGGCCACCAAAAATATTTCCTGAGATCCTTGTACATCTTCCCCGTTCCAGGATGTATTGAGTATCTGGTTTTATGAGCTTCACTAAGTACCATTTCTCTCATATCTCCAAATTTTGGTACCCAAATCCTTTCAGCCCTATACCGGGTTCCGTCTTCCCGAATATTAAGATGCTTCTCCGATCCTTTGGGTATTTCATCCTTTAAATTTCCCTCTTTTAAAACTCCTTGTTGCGCCTCCTTTATTTGAGTAGTAAGGTTATTATGAATCATTATATTCATAGATTTTACTCGAATGGGTTCTCTGTCCTTCCTGCTCAAGGCATCGGCTATCACATTTGCCTTCCCCGGGTGGTAACGAATCTCAAAGTCGTAATCATTCAACAATTCAATCCACCTACGCTGCCTCATATTCAGTTGTTTCTGATTAAATATGTGTTGAAGACTTTTGTGGTCGGTATATATAATACTTTTGACCCCATATAAGTAGTGCCTCCAAGTCTTTAATGCAAAAACAACCGTGCCTAATTCCAAATCATGCGTCGTATAATTTTGTTCGTGAATCTTCAATTGTCTAGACGCATAAGCAATCACCTTCGTTCGTTGCATTAATACACAACCGAGACCTTGCTTTGATGCGTTACAATAAATCACAAAATCATCATTCCCTTCAGGCAATGACAATATAGGTGCCGTAGTTAGCTTTTTCTTCAATAACTGAAACGCTTTCTCTTGTTCATCATTCCATTCAAATTTCTTCCCTTTATGCGTTAATGCAGTCAAGGGTTTTGCTATTCTGGAAAAGTCTTGGATGAACCTTCTGTAGTAACCAGCTAGTCCTAAAAACTGGCGTATGTGTTTCGGAGTTTTCGGGGTTTCCCACTTTTCAACAGTTTCTATCTTTGCCGGATCCACCTTAATACCTTCTTTGTTCACTATGTGACCGAGGAATTGAACTTCTTCCAACCAAAATGCACACTTTGAAAACTTAGCGTACAATTCTTCTTTCCTCAATACTTCTAACACCTTTCTCAAATGTTCACCGTGTTCTTGGTCATTCTTTGAGTAAATAAGTATGTCATCAATGAAAACAATGACAAACTTGTCAAGGTATGGTCCACACACTCGGTTCATAAGGTCCATGAACACAGCTGGTGCATTAGTTAAACCAAACGGCATGACCATAAACTCGTAATGACCGTAACGTGTTCTGAAAGCAGTCTTTGGAATATCATCTTCTTTCACCCGCATTTGATAGTACCCGGAACGTAAGTCAATCTTTGAATAAACAGACGAGCCTTGTAGTTGATCAAATAAGTCGTCGATTCTCGGTAGTGGGTAGCGGTTCTTGATGGTAAGTTTGTTCAACTCTCGGTAGTCGATACACAACCTGAATGTACCATCTTTCTTCTTGACAAACAAAACAGGAGCTCCCCACGGTGATGTGCTTGGTCGAATGAAACCACGCTCTAAAAGTTCTTGTAATTGGCTTTGCAGTTCTTTCATCTCGCAGGGTGCGAGTCTGTAGGAGCACGAGCTATTGGTGCAGCTCCTGGTACAAGATCTATTTGAAATTCAACGGATCGATGTGGGGGTAATCCCGGTAATTCTTTCGGAAATACATCGGGAAATTCTTTTGCAATGGGAACATCATTGATGCTCTTTTCTTCAGTTTGTACTTTCTCGACGTGTGCTAGAACAGCATAGCAACCTTTTCTTATTAGTTTTTGTGCCTTCAAATTACTAATAAGATGTAGCTTCGTGTTGCCCTTTTCTCCGTACACCATTAAGGGTTTTCCTTTTTCTCGTATAATGCGAATTGCATTTTTGTAACAGACGATCTCTGCTTTCACTTCTTTCAACCAGTCCATACCGATTATCACATCAAAACTCCCTAACTCTACTGGTATCAAATCAATCTTAAATGTTTCGCTAACCAGTTTAATTTCTCGATTCCGACATATATTATCTGCTGAAATTAATTTACCATTTGCTAATTCGAGTAAAAATTTACTATCCAAAGGCGTCAATGGACAACTTAATTTAGCACAAAAATCTCTACTCATATAGCTTCTATCCGCACCCGAATCAAATAAAACGTAAGCAGATTTATTGTCAATAAGAAACGTACCCGTAACAAGCTCCGGGTCTTCCTGTGCCTCTGCCGCATTAATATTGAAAACTCTTCCGCGGCCTTGTCCATTCGTGTTCTCCTGGTTCGGGCAATTTCTAATAATGTGGCCCGGTTTTCCACATTTATAACAAACTACATTGGCATAACTTGCTCCGACACTACTTGCTCCGCCATTACTCGTTCCGACACCATTTGTTCCTTTCGTTCTATTAACCCCTGGTCCGTAGACCTCACACTTCGCCGCGCTATGACCATTTCTTTTACACTTGTTGCAAAATTTGGTGCAGAACCCCGAGTGATACTTTTCACACCTTTGGCATAGCTGCTTCTGATTGTTGTTGTTGTTGCGGTTATTATTGTTGTTGGGATGATTGTTGTAGTTGATGTTGCTGTTGTCGTTGTTGTTATTGTTGGGCCGTTTGTTGTAGTTGCGATTGATGTTGCGATTGTTGGGATAATTGTTGCGATTATTGTTGTAATTGATGTTGTTGTTGTATTGGTGATTCTTATCACCGTTTTCCTCCCACTTTCTTTTGACTTGCTTCACATTGGCCTCTTCAGCAGTCTGTTCTTTAATTCTTACTTCAATCTGGTTCACTAGTTTGTGAGCCATTCTACATGCCTGTTGTATAGAGGCGGGCTCGTGTGAACTTATATCTTCTTGGATTCTTTCCGGTAATCCTTTCACAAATGCGTCGATCTTCTCTTCCTCATCTTCGAATGCTCCCGGACACAATAGGCACAATTCTGTGAATCGTCTTTCGTACGTGGTAATATCAAATCCTTGGGTTCGTAACCCTCTAAGTTCTGTCTTGAGCTTATTGACCTCGGTTCTGGGACGGTACTTCTCGTTCATCAAGTGCTTGAATGCTGACCACGGTAGTGCGTACGCATCGTCTTGTCCCACTTGTTCTAGATAGGTATTCCACCATGTTAACGCAGAACCTGTGAAGGTATGCGTAGCGTACTTCACTTTGTCCTCTTCAGTACACTTACTTATGGCAAACACCGATTCGACCTTCTCGGTCCACCGTTTCAATCCGATCGGTCCTTCGGTTCCATCAAATTCCAAAGGTTTGCAGGCAGTGAATTCTTTGTAGGTGCATCCTACACGATTTCCTGTACTGCTAGATCCAAGGTTATTGTTGGTATGTAGCGCAGCCTGTACTGCGGCTATGTTTGAAGCTAGAAAAGTACGGAATTCCTCTTCATTCATATTCACGGTGTGTCGAGTAGTCGGTGCCATTTCCTTCAAAATAGTCAAATGGAACAAGTTAATCATACAGAATATTAAAAGTAGTTAATAGTATTTCGTAGCATAATATGAACTCATTTATAAAAGCTTTTTCTTCATATTAGCGTTTTATAAGTTTAAATTCGGGTAGTACCTACCCGTTAAGTTCATACTTAGTAGCTAATATACAATTCAACTACTACAATTCTATATGAAAAACTGATTATAATAATATTTCGCGTTCAAACTTTTATACAATATTTTACAAACTTACAATACCGCTTATTTTACATAAAGCATGAAATATAGCACACAATAACTTTGATACAAGATAGTTGTGAAGATAATTCTAGCTAGTACACAAGTCGTTCAGCAAAGGCAATAAAGACACGTAATTCATACGTCCAGAAACAAGTCATGCATTCTGGTTTTACTAGGACTACTTCCCATCCTTGGTCTTGTGCAACATAACCGTTATGGCCGTTGATAAGACAGCGTGTTGTAACGTCGTCAAAGGGACGAGGGTTACGTAATGTCCAACAGTCCCGTAATAATCTAAAAACCTCATTTCTTACCCCAATTACCGACTCCGTCACTTGTGGAAACGTTTTGTTTAATAGTTGTAGCCCGATGTTCTTGTTCTCACTTTGGTGAGAAGCGAACATTACTAATCCGTAAGCATAACATGCTTCTTTATGTTGCATGTTAGCCGCTTTTTCTAAATCACGAAGTCCAATATTCGGATATATCGAGTCAAAATAATTTCTTAACCCGTTGCGTAAAATAGCATTTGGGTTCCCCGCAATATATGCGTCAAAGTAAACACATCGTAACTTATGGGTTTCCCAATGTGATATCCCCCATCTTTCAAACGAAAGTCTCTTATAAACCAAGACATTCTTGGAACGTTCTTCGAATGTCTTACAAACTGATCTCGCCTTAAATAGTTGTGCCGAGGAATTCTGGCCGACTCTAGACAAGATTTCATCAATCATGTCTCCGGGTAGGTCTCTTAAAATATTGGGTTGTCTATCCATTTTGTGTTTTTAAACTGTAAAATAGACAAGAGTTAGATTCATAAAAAAATACTTATTAATACAAGAAATTTTTACATATATCATAAAGCATAAGAACACTATATTACATATATTACACCACACGAATACAACTATCTTATTCCGACTCGCTCGTTTCTTCTTCTTCGGTTTTGTTTCGTTTTGCCAAGTTTCTAGGGATATATGATGTTCCCCTAATACGAGCCGTCGTTGTCCACATTGGTTTAGAAAAACCTGGTGGTTTAGAGGTTCCCGGGTCATTGTTACAACTTAAGAACTTCGGGGGTTGACGATACATATAAAGTTCATCGGGGTTGGAATTAGATTTCTCTATTTTTATGCCCTTTCCCTTATTATTTTCTTTTGCCTTTTTAAATTCAGTTGGGGTAATTTCTATAACATCATTGGAATTCTCGTCGGAATCCGATTCATCGGAGAATTGGTAATCCTCCCAATATTTTGCTTCCTTGGCGGAAACACCATTGACCATAATTAACCTTGGTCGGTTGGTTGAGGATTCTATTTTACTTAACCGTTTTATTATTTCCCCCACCGGTTCCGATTCTTCTTCCGGTTCTGATTCTTCGTCCGGTTCCGATTCTTCTTCCGGTTCCGACTCTTCTTCCGGTTCCTCTTCGGGAACTTGTGAATCAGTCCACGAATCATTCCAATTTTCATTTGACTCTTCATTATTATTAGGTGAGTCAATGGGACTTGTTCTAGAGGTAGACATCTATCACATAATATCAAACACGTTAAGAGATTAATATATCACATAATATTCATATGTTAAAAATATATAGTTTCCAACAAAAATGTTAAGCAATCATTTTTAAAGAAAACACGGTCGAAGTCCAGAATCACTAATGCATCCTAACAAACTCGATAAGACACACTAATGCAAATTTTCTGGTTCTCTAAGACGAACGCTCGGATACCAACTGAAATGTCCCGTTCTTATTGATTAAAAACGTTCCATATTAATTGATTTCGTTGCGAGGTTTTGACCTCTATATGAGACGTTTTTCAAAGACTGCATTCATTTTAAAACAAACCATAACCTTTATTTCATCAATAAAGGTTTAAAAAGCTTTACGTAGATTATCAAATAATGATAATCTAAAATATCCTGTTTACACACGACCATTACATAATGGTTTACAATACAAATATGTTACAACAAAATAAGTTTCTTGAATGCAGTTTTTACACAATATCATACAAGCATGGACTCCAAATCTCGTCCTTATTTAAGTATGCGACAGCGGAAGCTCTTAATAATCACCTGAGAATAAACATGCTTAAAATGTCAACAAAAATGTTGGTGAGTTATAGGTTTAACCTATATATATCAAATCATAATAATAGACCACAAGATTTCATATTTCAATACACATCCCATACATAGAGATAAAAATCATTCATATGGTGAACACCTGGTAACCGACATTAACAAGATGCATATATAAGAATATCCCCATCATTCCGGGACACCCTTCGGATATGATATAAATTTCGAAGTACTAAAGCATCCGGTACTTTGGATGGGGCTTGTTGGGCCCAATAGATCTATCTTTAGGATTCGCGTCAATTAGGGTGTCTGTTCCCTAATTCTTAGATTACCAGACTTAATAAAAAGGGGCATATTCGATTTCGATAATTCAACCATAGAATGTAGTTTCACGTACTTGTGTCTATTTTGTAAATCATTTATAAACCTGCATGTATTCTCATCCCAAAAATATTAGATTTTAAAAGTGGGACTATAACTCACTTTCACAGATTTTTACTTCGTCGGGAAGTAAGACTTGGCCACTGGTTGATTCACGAACCTATAACAATATATACATATATATCAAAGTATGTTCAAAATATATTTACAACACTTTTAATATATTTTGATGTTTTAAGTTTATTAAGTCAGCTGTCCTCGTTAGTAACCTACAACTAGTTGTCCACAGTTAGATGTACAGAAATAAATCGATAAATATTATCTTGAATCAATCCACGACCCAGTGTATACGTATCTCAGTATTGATCACAACTCAAACTATATATATTTTGGAATCAACCTCAACCCTGTATAGCTAACTCCAACATTCACATATAGAGTGTCTATGGTTGTTCCGAAATATATATAGATGTGTCGACATGATAGGTCAAAACATTGTATACGTGTCTATGGTATCTCAAGATTACATAATATACAATACAAGTTGATTAAGTTATGGTTGGAATAGATTTGTTACCAATTTTCACGTAGCTAAAATGAGAAAAATTATCCAATCTTGTTTTACCCATAACTTCTTCATTTTAAATCCGTTTTGAGTGAATCAAATTGCTATGGTTTCATATTGAACTCTATTTTATGAATCTAAACAGAAAAGTATAGGTTTATAGTCGGAAAAATAAGTTACAAGTCGTTTTTGTAAAGGTAGTCATTTCAGTCGAAAGAACGACGTCTAGATGACCATTTTAGAAAACATACTTCCACTTTGAGTTTAATCATAATTTTTGGATATAGTTTCATGTTCATAATAAAAATCATTTTCTCAGAATAACAACTTTAAAATCAAAGTTTATCATAGTTTTTAATTAACTAACCCAAAACAGCCCGCGGTGTTACTACGACGGCGTAAATCCGGTTTTACGGTGTTTTTCGTGTTTCCAGGTTTTAAATCATTAAGTTAGCATATCATATAGATATAGAACATGTGTGTAGTTAATTTTAAAAGTCAAGTAAGAAGGATTAACTTTTGTTTGCGAACAAGTTTAGAATTAACTAAACTATGTTCTAGTGATTACGAGTTTAAACCTTCGAATAAGATAGCTTTATATGTATGAATCGAATGATGTTATGAACATCATTACTACCTTAAGTTCCTTGGATAAACCTACTGGAAAAGAGAAAAATGGATCTAGCTTCAACGGATCCTTGGATGGCTCGAAGTTCTTGAAGCAGAATCATGACACAAAAACAAGTTCAAGTAAGATCATCACTTGAAATAAGATTGTTATAGTTATAGAAATTGAACCAAAGTTTGAATATGATTATTACCTTGCATTAGAATGATAACCTACTGTAAGAAACAAAGATTTCTTGAGGTTGGATGATCACCTTACAAGATTGGAAGTGAGCTAGCAAACTTGAAAGTATTCTTGATTTTATGTAACTAGAACTTGTAAAATATATGAAGAACACTTAGAACTTGAAGATAGAACTTGAGAGAGATCAATTAGATGAAGAAAATTGAAGAATGAAAGTGTTTGTAGGTGTTTTTGGTCGTTGGTGTATGGATTAGATATAAAGGATATGTAATTTTGTTTTCATGTAAATAAGTCATGAATGATTACTCATATTTTTGTAATTTTATGAGATATTTCATGCTAGTTGCCAAATGATGGTTCCCACATGTGTTAGGTGACTCACATGGGCTGCTAAGAGCTGATCATTGGAGTGTATATACCAATAGTACATACATCTAAAAGCTGTGTATTGTACGAGTACGAATACGGGTGCATACGAGTAGAATTGTTGATGAAACTGAACGAGGATGTAATTGTAAGCATTTTTGTTAAGTAGAAGTATTTTGATAATTGTATTGAAGTCTTTCAAAAGTGTATAAATACATATTAAAACACTACATGTATATACATTTTAACTGAGTCGTTAAGTCATCGTTAGTCGTTACATGTAAGTGTTGTTTTGAAACCTTTAGGTTAACGATCTTGTTAAATGTTGTTAACCCAATGTTTACATTATCAAATGATATTTTAAATTATTATATTATCATGATATTATCATGTATGAATATCTCTTAATATGATATATATACATTAAATGTCGTTACAACGATAATCGTTACATATATGTCTCGTTTCAAAATCAATAAGTTAGTAGTCTTGTTTTTACATATGTAGTTCATTGTTAATATAATTAATGATATGTTTACTTATCATAATATCATGTTAACTATATATATAACCATATATATGTCATCATATAGTTTTTACAAGTTTTAACGTTCGTGAATCACCGGTCAACTTGGGTGGTCAATTGTCTATATGAAACCTATTTCAATTAATCAAGTCTTAACAAGTTTGATTGCTTAACATGTTGGAAACATTTAATCATGTAAATATCAATCTCAATTAATATATATAAACATGGAAAAGTTTGGGTCACTACAATATTTGCCCTTGCTAACCCAAAGGAGAAATAATAGATTTAGGCCTAGCATATAAAAATTAAACAATCAGCTTCTTCTGTTGATATCCTGAATTGACATTTTACGACCTAATGACACCGCATAAATAAACCGTCCGATTCGAACATATCAGACGTGCTCCATAGGGAAGTGGTTATGATGGATCTTGATTGAGATCATTCATTCGGGAAGCCATTAGGAAGGTAATTTTGACCAGTATTGAATATTTTATACACCACACAAGTCCTAGATCAGTCACCGATAAACGTTTATCATCATCTTTAAGGAAGAAGATGTTGCAGTGAATGATTGCCTTCCATGTCTCATATTCAATCAGAACATCACTGTCAAGAAGACCCTCTTGACAAAGTGTACTTAGTTTGAGATTTGGATTGAGAGAGAGAGAGAAGTGAGTGATCTTCATGGAATGAAGCGGGGTAGGAGTTGTATACAATTTTGGGTAGTATAGAATTTAACTCCTCTTAATGGCACATTGAGAATTTTCACGATTTGTTGAGTGTCAAGAGATATTCTCGGTCAAACTTTTTGAATTTCATTGTGTGATTAGAGGTGAATTCAAAGTTTGAGTAGAATTCTTTGACAAGTGAGGGAAAGACATGAGTCTCAAGCATGAGAAATGAGTCCCATCCTACATTAACAAACTCCTTTTGAGTAGTAGAATAGTCATAGAAGAATACTTCACATTCTTCTTATATGTGTCTTGAGTCATTAGGAGATGTTTTCTTCATGTCTTTAGAGGTTTTGTTGAAGACTCTAGACACTTTCAGATTTGAGTGATGCTTAGAGTTGGAGAATAGAAATGGTTTAGAGGAACTCATTGCTCTGGGGTGCATGATGTCCCTTAGTGACCTTCCTTTAAAAGGAGTAGAGATTTGAATGACTTTTTATCATTTTGGGTGATTAACGCATTCAAGAATCTCCAATCATAATTAATTATGATTGTATTTGGTCATTGGATGCAGAGAAATAACATTAATTGGAAGTTGTTCCATATTTATTGAATATAACAAAAGAAATATCAGGTAGCCTGCGGCTGACTTCACGGTCGACTGTTGTTTGATCGTGTTGGGTCTGTGTGCAATTCTTAAGTGAAATAACATGCATTTAAGAAAATATTCAAATAAAGATAGTACACTTCACCAACATAATAAAACATGTTTTAACACAAATCAAATCTCTCAATCACTCTCATCATCAACAATTTCACTTGATCCTCACGTAAGTGCTGCGGGTGAGCTGGGCAATATAACCAGCAACACAACCAGCACAAGCTCAAATGATGTCACACTCGAATCTTGTCAAGCAATGGTCGTGTTGCCATTTCTTTCGTATCATCTAAGTGTTTTTGGAGCTGGTTCAACAAGCTCAGGGGTTACCCCACTTCAGTCCTTAAACTGAAGTATTTATGTTTTCTTGAATAAAGTTTTGATAGTTGAAGGCAAGCCATCAACAAAGAAGAACCAGCTAGCTGGATCAGCAAATGCACTTTAGTTCAACCAGCGAATGTCCTTAGTTCAACCAGCAAAGTTCTACTCAGCCGATAAAGCTAGTTCAACCAGCAAGACAAACTTCAGCACAACCAGCAAGATGAACTCTAGTATAACCAGCACGCGACGCTGTTTTCTTTCTAAAGGGCCAACTTGCTGATACGATTCAAAGTTTACTTATGATTTTCAATAAACCGGTCAGGTCATGTGCTTAACACGTGTGTGGCTGTTCTAGAAGAATGTTAGCTGTCCAAGGAAGATTCTTATCTATCATTGGATGCTTTTTATCATGGGAGGAGCACTACTAAATGGTAGACCTTTTACAAATTATGTCCTTTATTCTTATTGGCTAGTTTATAATTGTTTGTCCTTTTTGTCTCATTTTCCTTTTTATGTTTTTATCTTATCTAGAAAGTAGCTGTTAAACTTCTCCTATAGATAGAGAGCTCTTGTAATTGTAAAACTTGGTTGATGATTGAATGAAAAGTTTGATAGAGCTTATCTATTTACAAAATCTCTGTAGCTTTACGAATCTTTGATTCCGGTGGCTAAGAGTGGTTTCTTTATCAGTGTTTGTGGTGTTACTTTATCAAATATTATGGTGAAATCCAAATCTTCATATCTGATATTATAGTTGTGGTGGAATTTTTATCAGCTGTAGTTGAAGATTTGGAGTGTTTCTAGATCTCTAATCGTGGTGGTATCTTTATCAATTTGGGGTTTAGATTCTTCTATCCTTTGTGTTCTTATTTCAGAGTTTTATACTCTGTTTTAGGGCTGTTAATGTTACAAATTGGGTGTTTAGTGTTCAGATCTGTTGGGTGAAGAAAGCTTGATCTAAATTGCGTTTTTAAAGTCATAATTACGCATCAAAGTGGTATCAGGGCTTAGGTTGTTCAATCGAAGCTTTCTTATCATTTTTATTGTTATTTCAGTTCATACTCTGTTTTTGAGCTGAAAAGCTTATTTCCAGATCTGATTTGAAATGGCTGAGATTCCTAGAAACATGACTCTTGAAGAAGCCCATAATCTTCGAAGAGATAGAGCTGTTGAAGCTCTACAACATCAGATGGAAAGGATGGTTAACTTGTTGGAAGATGGTGTGCCAAGAAGAAATAGAACCAGATCTGAAAATGGAGATACATCCATTGCATCTTCTAGTACTGAATCTGAAGATGGTAGCCATGGATCTACTGATAGATATCATGCTTCTTCACAAAGAAGAAGAAGACATAGGAAAAAAGCTGATGATTTGAAAGATATCAAGATAGATCCACCTGATTTTGAAGGGTCCTCTAATCCTGAAGATTACTATGAATGGGTTCAGACCATGGATAGAATTATGGAGGTTAAAGGCTATGATGATAAAAAGGCCTTTAAAGTTGCTGTAATCAGATTAAAGAAGTATGCTTCAATGTGGTATGATAATCTGAAAAAGGAAAGGCAGTATGAAGGAAAGAAGACCATCAAGACCTGGTCCAAATTAAAAGAGTGTATGTAGAAAAGATTTGTTCCTCAAGCTTACAAACAAGATCTATATCTACAGATGAATACACTCAAGCAAGGCAGCATGAATGTTGTTGATTACATCAGAGAGTTTGAGCAGCTCAAAATTTGTACCAATGTCAAGGAAGCTGAAGAACACACTATAGCATGATTTGTTGGAGGTTTAAATGCTTCAATTACTGATCAAGTTGAAATGCAGCCTCTATGGACTTTTGAGAGTGCTTACAAGATGGCTATTCAAGTGGAGAAACAAGCTAAAAAGAAAAGTCATTTTAAGTCTTATTCCAAGCCAGCAATGCTGCCTATGAAGGGTCAATCCTCGATGCTACCCAAGCATAATGAAGCAGCATCTAAAGCTTTTAAAGTCAAAGAGCAGGTTATAGCTGGTCCTAAAGATTATTGAAGGAAATGCTTCAAGTGCCATGATTTGGGCATTTTCAAGCTCAATGTCCTAACCAACGTGCTCTTACATTAAAGGAGATTGAAGATTTGGAAGGGGGTTTTGAAACTGAACCAGCATATGATGAGTCTGATAATGAAGAGTTTGTTGCTGCCGATATTGGAGAGTTTTTGATGATTCGAAGGGTAATGCACTCAGCTGAGACTATTGAAGATAAGAGCCAGCGTGAAAACATCTTTCATTCAAGGTGTACAGTCAAGGGCAAAGTGTGCAGCCTGATTGTTGATGGAGGCAGCTGTGCAAACGCAGCATCTGCTCACATGGTGGAAAAACTTGAGCAGGTTACAAAGAAGCATCCTCATCCATAAAAACTTCAATGTCTTAACCAAGGCAGTGAGGTAAAGGTTACTCGCCAAGTTACTGTTCCATTTTCTATTGGTACTGTTTATCAAGATGAGATCACTTGTGATGTTATTCCTATGGATGCTTGTCATTTGCTGCTTGGTAGACCTTGGTTATTTGATAAGTATGTCTATCATAATGGACATCAAAATACTTACTCGTTGTATATGAATGGTAAAAAGATCACCCTCACTTCATTAAAGCCTAGTAAAATACCTAGAGCTGACCCTACTGTTAAGAATGATAAGAGTTTGTTTATGACTCAAGCTGAAGTTGATACTGTAACGACCCGGCAAAATCGTCATTGATGGCGCCGTTAACTTAGGTCCCGTTGCGTGGTCATAGTCCCTAATTGAGACGCATTTGACCAAAATTATGTCGCATTAATTTGAAACGTACATGACTTGCAAAGTTTTAAGTTGCCAAATGGTTCGACAATAAGTTTAAGGTTACAAAAGTTATAAAATGTAGATGAAATGACTTGCAACATAATATAAGTCAAAAATCATGATTGCTATAAATAGCGTAAGTATGTAAACAAATATGCTTGAATCCAAAGGTGCTATCACTAGCGTATGCATGTATGCTTGACCCCAAGCAAATAATCAAAGTATGCGGAAGCAAGTATCAAGTAGCCAAGTATGAACCTGAGAAACATATAGAAATCTGTCAACGAAAAATGTTGGTGAAATCATAGGTGTATTTGTAAACGTATGTTTTAAACCACAAGATTTAGTATGAAGTTGATTATCCAAATCATTTGCATTCCAAAGATGTTGTTTGTTTGTCGAGCACCCAATTATCAAGGCTTAACTGAATGGTACCTCTGAATCATAGTGTTAGAACCTAAACTATACCCAAAAATATATTTCATCCGCTAACGGTAGCGAACCGTCTGAATGAGGGTTCGTCAAACCCGTATGGCCACACAACATAAGTTCACGCTTACACTTACACCCTGCAAGTGTAACTGATGATAATTGGACTTGGGAATTTTTGTTCTAACTCTTACGTGGAATGTTTGTTTTTGTACTTATGTTCAAAGCATAAAAGTATGATAGTATATGTTTCTCATCCCATAGTTTAAAGAGTAAAAGTTGTTGAAAAGGTGGGACTATGATCTCACCGTAGTTGCATGCCAAAGCACTTGAAATTAAACGTTGTGCAATGAAAGTTGCTTAGCCTTGCCCTAAATAAATAAGTTGTATCAATTACCGGTCACGACACAAGGTCGGTTGAAATGTGTTCAATTAGTCCTATGGCTCGTTACGACTCGATTATATAGCATGTGAATCAAGTTGTCAAGTTTCATGCAAGAATCAAGTATAAAGGAGTATTAGAACGATTGCATAAGTTTTTGGTTAAGTTTGACTAAAAGTCAAACTTGGTCAAAGTCAAAGTCAACGGGGTCAGATCGGGTATCCGATAATTTTTCTAAGTTATATAATCATATGTGAGCATGTTGGCCAAGTTTCATGTTAATCGGAGGTGCGTAGCATAGTTAGAATTAAACGAAAAATGACAATTTTGGACAGCCCCTGATAGATCATCTGGAAGGCGTCCAGAATGGATGGAAGGCATCCAGCAGTGAAGGGTGGGACGGTGTCCAAGGGATGGGACGGCATCCAAAACACCTGGGTTGCTGAATGCTGAGAATTTCCTAAGTGTCGAGCCAAACTTCAATCAAACGCAATTTATGAACCGGAAGCATTTAGGACACGTACCTTATATCGTTGGAAAGGTATTTTGACAAGGAATACAACTAAACATATATCATCAATCAAGTTAATCATTTACAATAACAAAAACCTTGTCGAATGATCGTTAAAAGTTCATAATCAAAGTTTCAAGTTCGTAAAAAGCATAAGATGATTCGGGAATCCAATTTACACATACGATATGCCGTTTCGAAGGAAATTACGCATACAATGCAACTAAACACTTACCAACAACATTACAAAGCATTTGGTGCATTAATAGTTCGTTTTAAAATCTATCAAACCCTAACCAAGAATCATGAAATAAATAATCATGTTAATGAGGTCTTACAAAGCCAACCAACATATCAAATTGAAGCTAATGATGCTAGTAACACATTTAACACAATAGGTTTAACATCTAACAACATTTAATCAATCAAAATCAAAGATTAAACTAACCCATTTCAAGTGTTCATGCTAGTTACACCAAATAACAAGATCGAGCATACAAATTACATACACGACATCACAATGAGCCATAGACACTAATTAACACCATTTCAAGTCAAAAACACTAAGAACATGAAATCTAGAGTTTTTATAAAATTACCCAAATGAGATGAAATTAGTATCAAGTTGTAGAGGATGAAGAGAGGATTCCAAAAGTACGATTTGTTTTGATGTTTGCTTCCTTGAAATGATTTAGATGATGATTCTTTGTATGATGAGTTTGAGAGAAATGGTGGAAGTATTAAGAAAAAAGAAAAAGAAAGAGGTGGATAATGAATGGTGGAGATGGTGGGTTGACTAGTTGACCTAGTTAACTAGTTTGCCCACTAGACAACTTTGGTCCCTCGAGTTTAAAGCGGGTGAATGAATTAACCAAACGAATTATTTTAAAAAAAATGCTAGAGTAAACGAGAGATGTTATAATTAAATAACGAAAATATTGGAAACACTTATTAACGGGGGATACGAATTTAGATAACGAAAGATATTATCTAAAAAAAACGGTGTTAAAATAAATTTAACGGAAAAATGCGGGATGTTACATTACCTACACCTTAAAAGAAATTTCGTCCCGAAATTTAGTTGGAAGTAGTAGTCGTTGTTTCTTCCTCGAAATCTTGCGTTGCCAATTCTACGAATGAGTGATGGTACTTCCTTGGGCATTTCAACGAACTTCGAAAATCGGGGTTTTACGTTGTTTTAGAGTTTTGTTTCACGATTCATAATTTCTACCGGTTCTCCTAGGAGGTGGAGTGTATCGTCGATAGTAAGCTCATCGAAGAGGATAACAAGTTCTTGTTTCGCAAGACACTTCTTTAAGTTTGATACATGGAATGTAGGATGAACAGAATTCGATCGAATTAGGAGTTCGAAACGGTAGCAACGGGTCCAATACGCTCCAAGATTTTCAAAGGATCAGAATATTACGGATTTAGCTTTCTACGTTTTCCGAAACGGATTACACCTTTCCAAGGTGCGATTTTTAATATAACGCAGTCACCCACTAGGAATTCGAGAGGCTTACGTCTAACATCAGCATAGCGGCAATTACGGGCAGTCTTGGGTCTTTCTTGGATTTGAACGATCTTAACGGTTATTTCGTGAATGAGTTCGGGTCCGGTGGTTTTCTTGTCACCTACTTCGGTCCAATGAATAGGAGAACGACATTTGCGGCTATATAAAGTTTCGAAAAGGTGTGGCATTAATACTCGAATGATAACTATCGTTGTAAGAGGAAATCAATTAAAGGCAACAATACAAGTTAGTGATATGTTTTCAAAGGTTTGAATCGTATATTTGCTTGGCGCGTCGGTGTGTGGATGATACGCGGTACTCATGTTTAAACGTGTTCGCAAGGCTTCTTGTAAGGCACTCCGAAACCTAGAAGTGAAACGAGCATCTCGATCTGAAACAAATGACAAAGGCACACCGTGTCGAGATGGAATTCCTATAATGTATAGTTGTACAAGTTTTTCCCATCTTGTCGGTTTCTGAAGAACGTTTGTTGGGACAAGTTTCTTATCGGTTTCTGAAAACGTTTGTTAGGACTATTCACCCTCGTGGCGAATACTAGTATAACGTGAAGAGTCTCTCTCTCCATTGAGAATTTAGATAAAGGTTTTCCTTACACGGAAATACGAGTGTAATGCGAGAGAAGTTTCCGCCTTGATGTGAGCATAACAAGCATATTTTAGTTCGTCGATAAAACTGTGCGAAAATGAGATAGTATACACGTGTAACCTATGTCGAAGTTGAAAGAATTAGTCATTCATTAGGAAGCATAAATATGTTTTGGCAATAATCAAAGATGTGTCCCTGGTATGGTTGTTAACAATATTCTCAAAGTTTTCGGATGGTAACAAGGAAAAATGAAGTCATGTACATGGCACATGATGGTGATTAGGTTGATCGAGTCCAATCACCATCACGAGTCATTAGAACTTTGGTATGACTTACCATAATATAACTACGTTGATCGAGTGTCATTATATTATGCTAACTCATACCTCCATTCCCACATCACTCCATAGAATCAAGTTCGTGTAATGGTGAAGATTTAAAATGAACAAGGTATAACAGCATCTCTGACGTGACTCGTATTAAATTGAAAGAATTAGTGCAACTCTGAAGATGCGTTTCCCGAGGGAAGTGTATAACTGGTTGTTCACGTCAATGCGGTTCAAATCAAACAATAATGTCCTTGGGTACGACAAGAGTAATGAATCCTGATAACGAGTAGTATGCAATCGTAGTGATAAGCGGTGATGACGATACTCATCTAGAGTAGTGATGGTAGCAACAAGAAGTGGGAGGTAGTGAAGGTTACCGATGTAACATCGATAGTGGTTAGTGATTGCCCTAGTGGTGGGAACTTTATAGTACTCGTGGATAGTAAGCTGGGACGGTGGTGAATAAAAACCTGGGAGACAAAGTTCCCGATCTAGTGTAACTGATGGAGTCGTCGTCATCCTTACGCGTATGAATCTCGAATTTACGTGTGTTATCAGAAAGTGACAGAGTACGAGTTCGCATGAGGAAAATTTGGTACCATTAAGAAGTTCACCTAAGAAGATTCAAGTATATTTGCACAAGTAGTCAAGTAAGTGCTATCTATAGCAAATGTATGTCAGAATGCAATGGCTAACTATCCGGTTGTAGTCTAGATTCACTAGTGCATCCTAACGACTCTGTCAAACACACTAATGCACATCCTAAATCCCTACAACCAACGCTCTGATACCATCTGTAACAACAGATGGGGTAGAAACCCACCTAGTGCCTTTCCAGCTAACCACTTGGTGACCACTGAGCGTACCTCAGACACTGATTTTACGGCCCGCATTTTTGCCAAACTGCCAACCCTCCTACAAAGGGACTGCAAGGGGTAAGAGCTAATGCTTCATTACAGGTTACACTGTGAGAACCTCCTCCACGATTAACCCACCAAAAAGCATAGTCCGTTTGGGTGCTCGGCGTGACAGCCGGCGCACGTGACTACCTTTACGGCTAAGGTTAAACCAGCTCTGATACCATCTGTAATGACCCGGAAAAATCATCATTGACGGCAACTTTAACTTAGGTCCCGTTGTGTGGTCATAGTCCCTAATTGAGATGCATTTGACCAAAATTATGTCGCATTAATTTGAAACGTACATGACTTGCAAAGTTTTAAGTTACCAAAAGGTTCGACAATAAGTTTAAGTTTACAAAAGTTATAAAATGTAGATGAAATGACTTGCGACATAATATAAGTCAAAAATCACGATTGCTATAAATAGCGTAAGTATGTAAACAAATATGCTTGAATCTAAAGGTGCTATCACTAGCATATGCATGTATGCTTGACCCCAAGCAAGTAATAAAAGTATGCGGAAGCAAGTATCAAGTAGCCAAGTATGAACCTGAGAAACATATAGAAATCTGTCAACGAAAAACGTTGGTGAAATCATAGGTGTATTTGTAAACGTATGTTTTGAACCACAAGATTTAGTATGAAGTTGATTATCCAAATCATTTGCATTCCAAAGATGTTGTTTGTTTGTCGAGCACCCAATTATCAAGGCTTAACTAAATGGTACCTCTGAATCATAGTGTTAGAACCTACACTATACCCGAAAATATATTTCATCCGCTAACGGTAGCGAACCATCCGAATGAGGGTTCGTCAAACCTGTATGTCCACACAACAAAAGTTCACGCTTACACTTACACTCTGCAAGTGTAACTGATGATAATTGGACTTGAGGATTTTTTTTCTAACTCGTACGTGGATTGTTTGTTTTAGTACTTGTGTTCAAAGCATAAAAGTATGATAGTATATGTTTCTCATCCCATAGTTTAAAGAGTAAAAGTTGTTGAAAAGGTGGGACTATGATCTCACCGCAGTTGCATGCCAAAGTACTTGAAATTAAACGTTGTGCAATGAAAGTTGCTTAGCATTTACCTAAACAAATAAGTCGTATCAATTACCAGTCACGACACAAGGTCGGTCGAAATGTGTTCAATTAGTCGTATGGCTCGTTACGACTCGATTTGTAACACCCCGTTTTTTAGTTACGTGTTATTTCGAACGACATTCGAAATACGAGGCATGTAAGCGTATATTTGAATCCCAAATAAAGTTGTAGTTAAGGTTCTAAAACCTTACCATTGGTTAGTAAATCTCATTACGTTTCCAACGATATTTGATTCGTCGAAAACAGAGTTACGGTTGGAAAGTTACGACCAAAACAAGTTTTTGTTTCTGACTCAGTTCATTGGGACACCGTCCAACAATTCTAGACGCCGTCCAGAAGGCTTGACGGGCCAGCAGCTGTATTTTACTCAAATTAAAAGGGGTACTTTGGTCTTTTCACTTGGGGTCGGTTTGGGATCATCAAAACTGATCTAGAACTCATTTGGAGCTCATTCTCACCCACACAAAACACTCCCATTCATTTTAGAGAGAGAGAGAGATAGAGTGTTAGTGAGAAAAAGCTCACTTTAGGGAAGAAGAAGAAGGAATCTTGACCGAGCCTGAGTTTTCAAGTTGTTCATCTCGTTAACAGCTACGTTTTGGTAGTGTTGGTAAGTTCTAACTCCGATTTTCATTATTTGATTTTGATATTCAAATTAGGGTTTGAGCTAGATTTTGTTAGAAACCCTTTAATGGCTGTGAAAGGGGTTGTTGTGGTTAGTAGATAGGTTTTGACCCGTTATTGGTGGGTTAGGGTTTGATGGCGATTTTGGTCATGGTTTTGGGTGTAAATCACTAGTTTATAAATATGTTAGTGTATCGATGTTCATAAGAACATGTTAGTTGGTCAAAAATGGGTGTTGACTTTGATTTAGTGTCAAACTAAGATTTGAGTTAAGTTTGGTGAATCAAGTATGTAAATACTTGATTTAAGTGTCAATTGGTGTTTTGGAAGTAGAATCACTAGTCGTTAGTGATTTTGGGCGTTTTGAGACTTATGTCAAATGGGTTGACTTTGATTTGGGTCAAAATTGATGATGACACTAATTTTGGATTTAATGAATGTTAAACGATTTTGTTAGGTGTTAAATGATATTTTTGGATGTAATTACTCGCGAGAAGTAATTTTGGGTTAAAGTGATATTTTAACATAAGTCAAAGGTAGTCAAAAGCAATATGGGTCAATATTGCACGTGTTGGGGTTTTTGATGTATGTGGCATTTGAAATGAGTACTACCTAAGTAGTAATTTAATGTTAAGACCTAGGTTTGGTCTAATTGGTGTAAAGCATGATTTGGGCTAAATTGTACTTTATTGTGGGGTTTGAATTACCACCCGTAGTGGTAGTTGGTGAAGTCCACTTTAGGTGTCTAAATGGACGATTTGTGGAGGTAGGTATAAACCCTTGGTTAAGGGTGTTGGCGTCAAATTCTCTTGTAGAGAATGTATGTTGATTGTGTGTATATCTATATGCGTATTATAGGTGAAAGGTTGCTCGGTTGCGTTTGGAGATGATATACATATATGACTTGTACGGGCGTTTCGAGGTGAGTGGAATAATTATGTGTACATGTATATGGCATATTTATTTGTGAATGTTATGGTATGAACCACGTGCCGGTAGTACCATAACATGTGTGTGACGGGTATTATGATGTGAACCACATGCCGGTAGCATCAAGTGTGAACCACGTGCCGGTAGCACTATAAAATTTGGATGTGAACCACGTGCCGGTAGCATCAAGTGTGAACCACGTGCCGGTAGCACTATAAAATTTGGATGTGAACCACGTGCCGGTAGCATCAAGTGTGAACCACGTGCCGGTAGCACTATAAAATGAGGCGTGAACCACGTGCCAGTAGCGCCAAAGTGTGAACCACGAGCCAGTAGCACTATAAAAGAATGAGACTCAATAGATATGGTATGAACCACGTGCTGGTAACACCATAGCGTTATGGTTAACCATATTGTGTTTGTTGATTGTTTAGCATATTATATTATATTGTTTGAGTATATGCTATTGGTTATGCTAGCTTGCGGTATTGGAGGTTATTAGCTTCATACTTGAGATGGTTTGCTAATTATATTGCTAGCATGTATGCGGTATGTGAGTAAGTGTATGCAAGTAGGTACATTATATATGTATATGTATAATTATTGCATTCACTAAGCTTTATGCTTACCCCTCTCGTTGTTTACCTTTTTACGGGTATTATGTTATGAAGCTAACTAGTTGTTAGACTAGATGCGTAGGAGCACTTGGGCTCGATGGGGTAGCTTTTGGAGATATGGACGCGGATTGGGGATTTGGTAGTCCCCGGGATTATGCTCTTGGTATTGGGTTGGGTTATCGAGTCATAATCCGTAGTTCATGGTGTAAACACTTTTATTTAACATTTTATTGATGTAAAACTTGAGTTGGTTGTTACAAAATGTTTGGTTGTGGATTTGAAGTGTTAAAGCTTGTTTTGGGAAGAAAAGTGCAGGTCAGGTCTGCTGGACGCCGTCCCAGTCTTCTGGACGCCGTCCAGTATAATGTAGGTAGTGGTTTTTCTGTCTCAGAACATTTTAGTTCAATTGGACGCCGTCCCATTTTCTGGACGCCGTCCAGGTCTTCTTTGCTGGACGCCGTCCAGATAACTGGACGCCGTCCAGATGTACTAAATTAGAAAAAAAAATTAAGACGTGTTTTTGGTAAAACGAAGTCGGGTCGTTACAAGTGGTATCAGAGCATAGTCTAAGGGAATTAGGTGACCTTGGAGTAGGTGCCTTGTCTTAGACTTATTGACAGTTATGTATTATTTGCGGGACTTGTAGGAATACGGGTCGGATTGAGATTTGTTAGTGCCTTAGAGTAGGTGACTAACAAGGACTTGTGTTTGTCCAAAGTTTGATTATGTGGGGCCTTATTTCGAGTGTAAATTAGTGCCTTAGATAGTAGTGTCTAATGTAAGTAGGAAAACTTGGACGTTGTTTCAGTGATAGTCACCTAGGTTGTAGGTTGACTTGTTGTAGTGGTGTACTTGTGTAAGTTTATTACTATATTGTATACTGGTGTATATATACATGTATCTATTGGTGCGGTGTCCTAGGGATGAATCTATTGGAGAGATTCGCATGTTTGTCGGTTTGAGTGATCAAGTTCGCGGTAAGGACTTTGGTCATTCGGGTACTAGGAGTTATCACATGTTATTTTGTGTGAATGTTGCGTCAGTCCGGGTAAAGTACTTTGCGTGACCATGTGAAAATGGTAAGGTACGCATTTGTAATAGTGACCGATCACCATTTTTTCGAAAGTGTATCTTGACATCAAGCATGACATGATGAGTACCGAACGGAGGAAACGTGGCATGGTTGGGGTAGATTCGGGATAAATAAGGAATCTTTTATTAGTTCCTAGGTTATAGTGGTCTCGGGTGATGTGCTTGTTGTCACATCGGATTTGTTGTGAGTCGGAAATTGTTACGGTGAATTCGGTTAGTTAAGTGAGTGAGCCAACTCACGAGTTCGGCGCATATTTAGTCACCCTACGTAGTGAGTGCATTTTGAGATCGTCATTGGTTGTAGTTACCCATCTTAACTAGGATGACCGATTAGTGTGTATGTGTGTGCGACAAGGACTTGAATCCCGTAATGGGATGTAGCAAGTCTAATGATTGTAGAACAGGGTTACACTCGGTAGAGTGTGTGGTTAGAGAATCGTGTTAGGATTCTAATTGTGAGTCGCCTTGGAATTGGCGAATCGAGTAGTCTTAGGGTCATTAAACTCATGGGAGTGGGACCCGTACGAAGGTAATTGCGTTAGTGTGCTAGTGTGTTGTGGATTATAGAGTAACATTCCTAACGGAATATCCCTTGTAGTGGTGGATGTGTCAATGTGCGAAAGGGTGTAAGACTTGGTGTTTTCAAGCGTCTCTTTAGTGTTAGATGAAAGGTTTCACGAGGCTATATCATTTGGCCTTGTGGAAATTGCGGGTAGCGTGTGATCGCTAGGAACTTTCGATAAGACAATAAACCGTAAGTTGTCGGGTAGGTATGACTTTGGGTCATTATTATAGAGAGATGGGTGACATCGGATGTATGGAACCTAAAGATTTAGATTCTAAAATTCGGTTGATAGTGGTGGGAGTTTGCATGACACTGCGTTAGGTGCCTCTTTATACCTGCTATTGTAATGCTCAACTCCAGTAGTGGTGTGATCACCTTGTGCTTAGGGTGACCGTGAGATACCCTTGGGAGCATCGGAGATTATAATAGTGATCGACGGGTGATAGTAATTCGACGGTTGCGAAAGTCGAAGTTTAAGAGCATTGTGATGAATACTTCTTATGAAGTGACGGATGAGCGAATCTTGTTGCTCTTAAGTGATGGATGGGTAAAAATGACCGGTGAGCCGGTGATGTACTTAATCTTCGGTTAGGCCGAAGATTATGATGAATTGTTAATATTGCGGCACGTAACTATCGTGTCGGATTGGTCACTCTTCACCATGAGAGTGTGCCATTGTTGATAAAGGTTCATTGAGTGGAAGGTCGGGTGATCTCGACTGAGATGCACGACTGATTAAGCAGAGTGGCATATGCCTAGTCGTAAAGGCGTATGTGAGACCTTGGTGGAGTTCGCTTTGCGAACGATTAAGGACTGTTAATATTAATTATGGTATGAAGGTGAGATGTTATCGCGTGTACGTCACTTCAAGCGAATGTGTATGTCAGCTCTGAGAGCCCGAAGTGAATTCATGGTGATTTGGAGTGGATGACCAGTGATGAGAATGGTCATGTGTTTCGTGGAATGCTAATTCCCCAGGATGTTATCATCTTGGCGGTGAGAATGTGGAGCCACATTTCTAAGTGGGGGAGTTTTTACTGCCGCCCAAGGAAGCTTCGGTGGTGTTATATATAGCGAAGTGTTGGAGTGTACTGTGCTAAGCCTTAATAGGTATTCGGAGTTCCTAACAAGGAAGAGTGATGGGTTTTTGATGTCGACTCGAGATCGTGCATTACGATTGTGAGTTATTGTTTCAGGAATGTTATGCGTGAAGATTGTGATGATGGGATCGAAGGAAGTGTAAGACTTCCTATGTAAAGTGGTCGCATAGTACTAATGTGCGGTACGAGACTAAATGTGAATCTTGAGATCTCGGGGTGAGAGAATGAAGCTGTCATTACGGGTGCTCTCATAGTGAAAAATCTGGGTTGTCATGAAACCCGGATAGGATTATTGGATGGTAACGAGTTCGATATCGTGGCAAATGCTGTATTTTCCCTGTTGGGAAATGTGATCTTAGAAATTGTCAGTGGATCATTCCACTTTATGGACGATTGTGAGGCGGAGAGTGTCGGTTTTGACTGTCTCCCGTAGAGACACGCGGATGTTGTTTTTTTGCGAGAGTGTGTACCCTAGTGATGTGACCGTAGGTTGCATTGAAATTTCGAGGCTATCCTTAACGGCCAGTTTAGGTAGGAAGGTTCACCCGGCATTGGTAAATATTCTGTGAGTCGTGTGGCGAATTGCGGAAATTTCTTGATGATAATTCGCCATTGACGGGATTCTAGTATACGATTAGTCTCCATGCTAGTACTTGTAGTGACCCGAATTTTCCATGTTTATATATATTAAATAAAATTCATATTTATATGATTAAGTGTTTCCAACATGTTAAGCAATCAAACTTGTTAAGACTTGATTAATTGAAATAGGTTTTATATAGACAATTGACCACCCAAGTTGACCGGTGATTCACGAACGTTAAAACTTGTAAAAACTATATGATGTCATATATATATATATATATATATATATATATATATATATATATATATATATATATATATATATATATATATATATATATAGTTAACATGGTATTATGATAAGTAAACATATCATTAAGTATATTAACAATGAACTACATATGTAAAAACAAGACTACTAACTTAATGATTTCGAAACGAGACATATATGTAACGATTATCGTTGTAACGACATTTAATTGTATATATATCATATTAAGATATATTAATATATCATAATATCATGATAATGTAATAATTTAACATCTCATTTGATATAATAAACAATGGGTTAACAACACTTAACAGGATCGTTAACCTAAAGGCTTCAAAACAACATTTTCATGTAACGACTAACGATGACTTAACGACTCAGTTAAAATGTATATACATGTAGTGTTTTAATATGTATTTATACACTTTTGAAAGACTTCAAGACACTTATCAAAATACTTCTACTTAACAAAAATGCTTACAATTACATCCTCGTTCAGTTTCATCAACAATTCTACTCGTATGCACCCGTATTCGTACTCATACAATACACAACTTTTAGATGTATGTACTATTGGTATATACACTCCAATTATTAGCTCTTAGCAGCACATGTGAGTCACCTAACATATGTGGGAACCATCATTTGGCAACTAGCATGAAATATCTCATAAAATTACAAAAATATTAGTAATCATTCATGACTTATTTACATGAAAATAAAATTACATATCCTTTATATCTAATCCATATACCAACGACCAAAAACACCTATAAACACTTTCATTCTTCAATTTTCTTCATCTAATTGATCTCTCTCAAGTTCCATCTTCAAGTTCTAATTGTTCTTCATAAATTCCATAAGTATAGTTTCATAAAAATCAAGAATACTTCCAAGTTTGCAAGTCTACTTCCAAACTTTCTAATCCATTCCAAGTAATCATCTAAGATCAAGGAACCTTTGTTATTTATAGTAGGTTATCTTTCTAATTTAAGGTAATATTCATATTCAAACTTTGATTCAATTTCTACAACTATAACAATCTTATTTCGAGTAAAAATCTTACTTGAACTGTTTTCGTGTCATGATTCTGCTTCAAGAACTTTCAAGCCATCCAAGGATCCTTTGAAGCTAGATATATTTTTCTCATTTCCAGTAGTTTTATCCAGAAAACTTGAGGTAGTAATGATGTTCATAACATCATTCGATTCATACATATAAAGCTATCTTATTCGAAGGTTTAAACTTGTAATCACTAGAACATAGTTTAGTTAATTCTAAACTTCTTCGCAAACAAAAGTTAATCCTTCTAACTTGACTTTTAAAATCAACTAAACACATGTTATATATCTATATGATATGCTAACTTAATGATTTAAAACCTGGAAACACGATGAACACCATAAAATCGGATATACGCCGTCGTAGTGAAACCGGGGGCTGTTTTGTTTGGATAATTAAAAACTATGATAAACTTTGATTTAAAAGTTGTTCTTCTGGGAAAATTATTTTTCATATGAACATGAAACTATATCCAAAAATCATGGTTAAACTCAAAGTGAAAGTATGTTTTTCAAAATGGTCATCAAGATGTCGTTCTTTCGACGGAAATGACTACCTCTTTAGTAATTGACATGTAACTTAAATTTCTGACTATAAATCTATACTTTTTCTGTTTGGATTCTTAAATTAGAGTTCAATATGAAACCATAGTAATTTGATTCACTCAAAACGGATTTAAAATGAAGAAGTTATGGGTAAAACAAGATTGGATATTTTTGATCTTTTTAGCTACGGAAAATGTTTAACAAATCTATACAAATCATATCCTAGCTAATTTATATTTTACTATACATGTATTCTAATATATTATGTAATCTTGGGATACCATAGACACGTATGCAAATGTTTTGACATATCATATCGACCCATGTATATATATTATTTGGAACAACCATAGACACTATATATGTAGTAATGTTGAAGTTAGCTATACAGGGTTGAGGTTGATTCCAAAATATATATACTTTAAGTTGTGATCTAGCCTAAGACATGTATACACTGGGTCGTGGATTGATTCAAGATAATATATATCGATTTATTTCTGTACATCTAACTGTGGACAACTAGTTGTAGGTTATTAACGAGAACAGCTGACTTAATACACTCAAATCTTTAAAACATAATAAAAATGGTTGTAATTATATTTTGATCATACTTTGATATATATGTACATATTTGTATAGGTTCGTGAATCGATACGTGGCCAAATCATATTTCCGAGGAAGGAAATATCTGTGAAAGTGAGTTATAGTCCCACTTTTAAAATCTAATATTTTTGGGATGAGAATACATGCAGGTTTTATAAATGATTTACAAAATAGACACAAGTACATGAAACTACATTCTATGGTTGAATTATCAAAATCGAATATGCCCCTTTTTATTAAGTCTGGAAATCTAAGAATTAGGGAACAGACACCCTAATTGACGTGAATCCTAAAGATAGATCTATTGGGCCTAACAAACCCCATCCAGAGTACCGGATGCTTTAGTAGTTCGAAATTTATATCATATCTGAAGGGTGTCCCGGAATGATGGGGATATTCTTATATATGCATCTTGTTAATGTCGGTTACCAGGTGTTCACCATATGAATGATTTTTATCTCTATCTATGGGATGTGTATTGAAATATGAAATCTTCTGGTCTATTGTTACGATTTGATATATATAGGTTAAACCTATAACTCACCAACATTTTTGTTGACATTTAAAGCATGTTTATTCTCAGGTGAATACTAAGAGCTTCCGCTGTTGCATACTAAAATAAGGACAAGATTTGGAGTCCATGTTTGTATGATATTGTGTAAAAACTGCATTCAAGAAACATATGTCGATGTAATATATTTCTATTGTAAACCATTATGTAATGGTCATGTGTAAACAGTATATTTTAGATTATCATTATTTGATAATCTACGTAATGCTTTTAAAACCTTTATTGATAAAATAAAGGTTATGGTTGTTTTAAAAATGAATGCAGTCTTTGAAAAACGTCTCATATAGAGGTCAAAACCTCGCAACGAAATCAATTAATATGGAACGTTTATAATCAATATGAACGGGACATTTCAGTTGGTATCCGAGCGTTGGTCTTAGAGAACCAGAAATTTGCATTAGTGTGTCTTATCTAGTTTGTTAGGATACATTAGTGAGTCTGGACTTCGACCGTTTTTTTCTTTAAAAACGATTGCTTAACATTTTTGTTGGAAATTATATATTATTAACATGTAAATATTATGTGATATATTAACCTCTTAATGTGTTTGATATTGTGTGATAGATGTCTACCACTAGTACAAATCCCATTGACTCACCTAATAATAATGAAGAGTCGAATATAATTTGGGAAGATTTACAAATTCCCGAAGAGGAACCGGAAGAAGAGGAACCGGAAGAAGAGGAACCAGAAGAAGAGGAACCGGAAGAAGAAGAGGTTCCGGAGGGGGGAATAGTAGAAACCACAGAAAACCGGTCAAATAAAAGAAAATCCTCAACCAATGGACCAAAGTTAATAATGGTCAATGGTGTTTCCGCTAAGGAAGTAAAATATTAGGAAAATTACCAATTTTCTGATGAATTGGATCCTGATGAGGATTCCGATGATGTTATAGAAATTACCCAGACCCAATTTAATAAGGCAAATGAAAATAATAAGGGAAAAGGCATCAAAATAGAGAAATCTGATTCCGACCTCGATGAACTTTATATGTACCGTCAACACAAGTATTTTCACTATCGTGACAATAACCCGGGAACCTCTAAACCACCAGGTTTTTCTAAACCAATGTGGAAAACGATGGCTCGTATTAGAGGAACATCATATATCCCTAGAAAATTAGGAAAAAGAACCAAGTCCGAAGAAGAAGAAACCAGTGATTCAGATTAGAGGGGTGTGAGCATGTTGTGTAATAAATGTATTGTAGTTTGCTTATACTTTTATGTTCTATGTAAAAATTGCTTGTATTGTTTGTTATTACGAATCTAATCCTTGTCTATTTTACAGTATAAAAACAAAATGGACGTTAAGGGTAGACAACCGAATATTTTAGAAGACCTACCAGAGGATATGATTGAGGAAATCTTGTCTAGAGTCGGTCAGAATTCATCAGCACATTTAGTTATGGCGAAATTAACTTGTCAAACATTTGAAAGACTTTCCAGAAATGCCTTAGTTTATAAAAGGCTTTCCTTTAATAGGTGGGGTATATCACATTGGGGAGACCGTAAGTTACGACGTGTTTTCTTTAAAGCGTTAAATGTGGGGAACCCAAATGCAATTTTACGCTACGGGCTAAGAACCTATTTTGACTCAACATATCCCAACATAGGATTTCGTGAGTTAGAAAGAGCTTCTAACATGCAACATAAAGAAGCATGTTATGCTTACGGGTTAATAATGTTCGTTTCTCATCAAATTGAGAAAAAGAACATTGGGTTACAACTTTTAAATAAAACATTCCCACAAGTGATGGACTCGGTAGTTGAGATGAGAAACAAGGTTTTTAGATTATTACGGGGCTGTTGGACATTACGAAACCCTCGTACTTTTGATGACATTACAACATGCTGTCTTGTCAACGGTCACAACGGTTATGTTCCACAAGACCAAGGATGGGAAGTAGTCATAGTAAAACCAGAATGCATGACTTGTTTCTGGACGTATGAATTACGTGTCTTTATTGCCTTTGT
This sequence comes from Rutidosis leptorrhynchoides, assembly GCF_046630445.1. Lineage (NCBI taxonomy): Eukaryota > Viridiplantae > Streptophyta > Magnoliopsida > Asterales > Asteraceae > Rutidosis > Rutidosis leptorrhynchoides. The sequence goes on from NC_092337.1 coordinate 280,053,705, forward strand.
TGAACGACTTGCGTATTAACTAGAATTGTCTTCGCAACTGTTTTGTATCAGAGTTTTTATGTGCTATATTTCATGCTATATGTAAAATAGCGATATTGTAAGTTTGCAAAATATTGTATAAAAGTTTGAATGTGAAATATTATTATAATCAGTTTTCATATAGAATTGTAGTAGTTGAATTGTATGTTAGCTACTAAGTATGAACTTAACGGGTAGGTATTACCCGAATTAAAACTTATAAAACGCTAATATGAAGAAAAAGCTTTTATAAATGAGTTCATATTATGCTACGAGATACTATTGACTACTCTTAATATTCTGTATGATTAACTTGTTTCATTTGACTATTTTGAAGGAAATGGCACCGACTACTCGACACACCTTGAATATGAGCGAAGAAGAATTTTGTGCCTTTCTTGATTCAAACATAGCCACAGTACAGGCCGCGCTACATACCAACAATAACTCTGAATCTAGCAATATAGCTAACGGTGCAAGAAATCGTGTAGGATGCTCCTACAAGGAATTCACTGCCTGCAAACCTTCAGAATTTGATGGGACCGAAGGATCAATTGGATTGAAATGGTGGACCGAGAAAGTTGAATCTGTATTTGCCATAAGTAAGTCTGCTGAAGGAGACAAAGTGAAGTACGCTACGCATACCTTCACAGGTATTGCGTTAACATGGTGGAATACCTATCTAGAGCAAGTGGGACAAGATGCTGCTTACGCGCTACCGTGGTCAGCATTCAAGCACTTGATGAACGAGAAGTACCATCTCAGAACCGAGGTCAATAAGCTCAAGTCAGAACTTAGAGGGTTACAAACACAGGGATTCGATATTACTTCGTACGAAAGATGATTCACAGAATTGTGCCTATTGTGTCCGAGAGCGTTCGAAGATGAGGAAGAGAAGATCGACGCGTTTGTGAAAGGGTTACCGGAGAGAATCCAAGAAGATATAAGTTCACACGAGCCTGCCTCCATACAAAAGGCATGTAGAATGGCTCACAAACTAGTGAACCAGATTGAGGGAAGAATTAAAGAACAGGCGGCCGAAGAGACCAACGTGAAGCTAGTCAAAAGAAAGTGGGAGGAAAACGGTGATAAGAGTCACCAATACAACAACAACTATCCCAACAATCGCAACATCAATCGCAACTACAACAAACGGCACAACAACAACAACGACTACAACAATCATCCCAACAACAATAACAACCGCAACAACAACAACAATCAGAAGCAGCTATGCCAAAGGTGTGAAAAGTATCAATCGGGGTTCTGCACCAAATTTTGAAACAAGTGTAAAAGAAATGGTCATAGCGTGGCGAAGTGTGAGGTCTACGGACCAGGGGTTAACAGAATGAAAGGAACAAATGGTGTCGGAATGAGTAATGGTGGAGCATGTAGTGCCGGAGCAAGTTATGCCAATGTAGTTTGTTATAAATGTGGAAAACCGGGCCACATTATTAGAAATTGCCCGAACCAGGAGAACACGAATGGACAAGGCCGCGAAAGAGTTTTCAATATTAATGCGGCAGAGGCACAGGAAGACCCGGAACTTGTTACGGGTACGTTTCTTATTGACAATAAATCTGCTTACGTTTTATTTGATTCGGGTGCGGATAGAAGCTATATGAGTAGAGATTTTTGTGCTAAATTAAGTTGTCCATTGACGCCGTTGGATAGTAAATTTTTACTCGAATTAGCAAACGGTAAATTAATTCCAGCAAATTATATATGCCGGAATCGAGAAATTAAACTGGGTAGCGAAATATTTAAGATTGATTTGATACCAGTAGAGTTAGGGATTTTTGATGTAATAATTGGCATGGACTGGTTGAAGGAGATGAAAGCAGAGATCGTATGTTACAAAAATGCAATTCGCATTGTACGAGAAGAAGGAGAACCCTTAATGGTGTACAGAGAAAAGGGCAACACGAAGCTACATCTTATTAGTAATTTGAATGCACAAAAACTAATAAGAAAAGGTTGCTATGCTGTTCTAGCACACGTCAAAAAAGTACAAACTGAAGAAAAGAGCATCAATGATGTTCCCGTCGCAAAAGAATTTCCCGATGTATTTTCGAAAGAATTACCGGGACTACCTCCGCATCGATCTGTTGAATTTCAAATAGATCTTGTACCAGGAGCTGAACCAATAGCTCGAGCTCCTTACAGACTCGCACCCAGCGAGATGAAAGAACTGCAAAGCCAACTGCAAGAACTATTAGAACGTGGTTTCATTCGACCAAGCACATCACCATAGGGAGCTCCTGTTTTGTTTGTCAAGAAGAAGGATGGTACATTTAGGTTGTGTATTGACTACAAAGAGTTGAATAAACTTACCATCAAAAACCGTTATCCACTGCCGAGAATTGATGACTTATTTGATCAACTACAAGGTTCATCGATTTATTTGAAAATCGATTTACGTTCTGGATATCTTCAAATGCGAGTAAAGGAGGATGATATTCCAAAGACTGCTTTCAGAACACGTTACGGTCATTACGAGTTTATGGTCATATCGTTTGGTTTAACTAATGCACCAGCTGTGTTCATGGACCTTATGAACCGAGTGTGTGGGCCATATCTTGACAAGTTTATCATTGTTTTCATCGATGACATACTTATTTACTCAAAGAATGATCAAGAGCACGAAGAACATTTGAGAAAAGTGCTAGAAGTATTGAGGAAAGAAAAACTGTACGCTAAGTTTTCAAAGTGTGCATTTTGGTTGGAAGAAGTTCAATTTCTCGGTCACATAGTGAACAAAGAAGGTATCCAGGTGGACCCGGCAAAGATCGAAACCGTTGAAAAGTGGGAAACCCCAAAAACTCCGAAGCATATACGTCAATTTTTAGGATTGGCTGGTTACTACAGAAGATTCATCCAAGATTTCTCCAAAATAGCAAAACCCTTGACTACATTAACGCATAAAGGGAAGAAATTTGAATGGAAGGATGAACAAGAGAAGGCGTTTCAGTTAGTGGAGAAAAATCTAACTACGGCACCTATATTGTCATTTCTTGAAGGGAATGATGATTTTGTGATTTATTGTGACGCATCAAAGCAAGGTCTCGGTTGTGTATTAATGCAACGAACGAAGGTGATTGCTTATGCGTCTAGACAATTGAAGATTCACGAGCAAAATTATACGACTCACGATTTGGAATTGGGTGCTGTTGTTTTTGCATTAAAGACTTGGAGGCATTATTTATATGGGGTCAAAAGTATTATATATACCGACCACAAAAGTCTTCAACATATATTTAATTAGAAACAACTGAACACGAGGCAGCACAGGTGGATTGAATTGTTGAATGATTACGACTTTGAGATTTGTTACCACCCGGGGAAGGCGAATGTGGTAGCTGACGCTTTGAGTAGAAAGGACAGAAAATCCATTCGAGTAAAAGCTATGAATATAATAATTCACAATAACCTTACTACTCAAATAAAGGAGGCGCAACAAGGAGTTTTAAAAGAGGGAAATTTAAAGGATGAAATACCCAAAGGATTGGAGAAGCATCTTAATATTCGGGAAGACGGAACCCGATATAGGGCTGAAAGAATTTGGGTACCAAAATTTGGTGATATGAGAGAAATGGTACTTAGAGAAGCTCATAAAACCAGATACTCAATACATCCTGGAACGGGGAAGATGTACAAAGATCTCAAGAAATATTTTTGGTGGCTAGGTATGAAAGCTGATGTTGCTAAATACGTAGGGAAATGTTTGACGTGTTCTAAGGTCAAAGCTGAGCATCAGAAACCATCAGGTCTACTTCAACAACCCGAAATCCCTGAATGGAAATGGGAAAACATTACCATGGATTTCATCACTAAATTGCCAAGGACTGCAAGTGGTTTTGATACTATTTGGGTAATAGTTGATCGTCTCACCAAATCAGCACACTTCCTGCCAATAAAAGAAGATGACAAGATGGAGAAGTTAGCACGACTTTATTTGAAGGAAGTCATCTCCAGACATGGAATAACAATCTCTATTATCTCTGATAGGGATGGTAGATTTGTTTCAAGGTTTTGGCAGACATTTCAACAAGCCTTGGGAACTCGTCTAGACATGAGTACTGCCTATCATCCACAAACCGATGGGAAGAGCGAAAGGACGATACAGACTCTTGAAGGCATGCTACGAGCATGTGTTATTGATTTTAGAAATGGTTAGGATCGACATCTACCATTAGCAGAATTTTTCTATAACAACAGTTACCACTCGAGTATCGAAATGGCACCATTCGAAGCACTTTATGGTAGAAAGTACAGATCTCCAATTTGTTGGAATGAATTGGGGGATAGACAGATTACGGGTCCGGAGATAATCCAAGAAACTACAGAGAAAATCATCCAAATTCAACAACGGTTGAAAACCGCTCAGAGTCGACAAAAGAGCTACGCGGACCTTAAAAGGAAAGATATAGAATTTGAAATTGGGGAGATGGTCATACTTAAGGTTTCTCCTTGGAAGGGCGTTGTTCGATTTGGTAAACAGGGGAAACTAAATCCAAGATACATTGGACCATTCAAGATTTTAAATCGTGTCGGACCAGTAGCCTACCGACTTGAATTACCTTAACAACTCGCCAATGTACATAATACCTTTCACGTCTTGAATCTGAAGAAGTGCTTAGCTAAAGAAGATCTCACTATTCCTTTAGATGAAATTAAAATCAATGAAAAACTACAATTCATTGAAGAACCCGTCGAGATAATGGATCGTGAGGTTAAAAGGCTCAAGCAAAACAAGATACCAATTGTTAAGGTTTGATGGAATGCTCGTAGAGGACCCGAGTTCACCTGGGAAAGAGAAGATCAGATGAAGAAGAAATACCCGCATTTATTTCCAGAAGATACGTCAACACCTCCAACTGCTTAAAATTTCGGGACGAAATTTATTTAACGGGTAGGTACTGTAGTGACCCGAACTTTTCCATGTTTATATATATTAAATGAAATTGATATTTATATGATTAAGTTTTTCCAACATGTTAATCAATCAAACTTGTTAAGACTTGATTAATTAAAATAGGTTTTATATAGACAATTGACCACCCTAGTTGACCGGTGATTCACGAACGTTAAAACTTGTAAAAACTATATGATGTCATATATATGGATATATATATATATATATTTAACATGGTATTATGATAAGTAAACATATCATTAAGTATATTAACAATGAACTACATATGTAAAAACAAGACTACTAACTTAATGATTTAGAAACGAGACATATATGTAACGATTATCGTTGTAACGACATTTAATTGTATATATATCATATTAAGATATATTAATATATCATAATATCATGATAATTTAATAATTTAACATCTCATTTGATATAATAAACAATGGTTTAACAACACTTAACAGGATCGTTAACCTAAAGGCTTCAAAACAACATTTACATGTAACGACTAACGATGACATAACGACTCAGTTAAAATGTATATACATGTAGTGTTTTAATATGTATTTATACACTTTTGAAAGACTTCAAGACACTTCTTAAAATACTTCTACTTAACAAAAATGCTTATAATTACATCCTCGTTCAGTTTCATCAACAATTCTAATCGTATGCACCCGTATTCGTACTCGTACAATACACAGCTTTTAGATGTATGTACTATTGGTATATACACTCAAATGATCAGCTCTTAGCAGCCCATGTGAGTCTCCTAACACATGTAGGAACCATCATTTGGCAACTAGCATGAAATATCTCATAAAATTACAAAAATATTAGTAATCATTCATGACTTTTTTACATGAAAACAAAATTACATATCCTTTATATCTAATCCATATACCAACGACCAAAAATGTAGTGACCCGAACTTTTCCATGTTTATATATATTAATTGAGATTGATGTTTACATGATTAAATGTTTCCAACATGTTAAGCAATCAAACTTGTTAAGACTTGATTAATTGAAATAGGTTTCATATAGACAATTGACCACCCAAGTTGACCGGTGATTCACGAACGTTAAAACTTGTAAAAAAAACTATATGATAACATATATATGGTTATATATATAGTTAACATGATATTATGATAAGTAAACATATCATTAATTATATTAACAATGAACTACATATGTAAAAACAAGACTACTAACTTAATGATTTTGAAACGAGACATATATGTAACGTTTATCGTTGTAACGACATTTAATGTATATATATCATATTAAGAGATACTCGTACATCATAATATCATGATAATATAATAATTTAAAATCTCTTTTGATATTATAAACATTGGGTTAACAACATTTAACAAGATCGTTAACCTAAAGGTTTCAAAACAACACTTACATGTAACGACTAACGATGACTTAACGACTCAGTTAAAATGTATATACATGTAGTGTTTTAATATGTATTTATACACTTTTGAAAGACTTCAATACACTTATCAAAATACTTCTACTTAACAAAAATGCTTACAATTACATTCTCGTTCAGTTTCATCAACAATTCTACTCGTATGCACCCGTATTCGTACTCGTACAATACACAGCTTTTAGATGTATGTACTATTGGTATATACACTCCAATGATCAGCTCTTAGCAGCCCATGTGAGTCACCTAAAACATGTGGGAACCATCATTTGGCAACTAGCATGAAATATCTCATAAGATTACAAAAATATGAGTAATCATTCATGACTTATTTACATGAAAACAAAATTACATATCCTTTATATCTAATCCATACACCAACGACCAAAAACACCTACAAACACTTTCATTCTTCAATTTTCTTCATCTAATTGAACTCTCTCAAGTTCTATCTTCAAGTTCTAAGTGTTCTTCATAAATTCCAAAAGTTCTAGTTTCAAAAATCAAGAATACTTTCAAGTTTGCTAGCTCACTTCCAATCTTGTAAGGTGATCATCCAACCTCAAGAAATCTTTGTTTCTTACAGTAGGTTATCATTCTAATACAAGGTAATAATCATATTCAAACTTTGGTTCAATTTCTATAACTATAACAATCTTATTTCAAGTGATGATCTTACTTGAACTTGTTTTCGTGTCATGATTTTGCTTCAAGAACTTTGAGCCATCCAAGGATCCATTGAAGCTAGATCCATTTTTCTCTTTTCCAGTAGGTTCATCCAAGGAACTTAAGGTAGTAATGATGTTCATAACATCATTCGATTCATACATATAAAGCTATCTTATTCGAAGGTTTAAACTTGTAATCACTAGAACATAGTTTAGTTAATTCTAAACTTGTTCGCAAACAAAAGTTAATCCTTCTAACTTGACTTTTAAAATCAACTAAACACATGTTCTATATCTATATGATATGCTAACTTAATGATTTAAAACCTGGAAACACGAAAAACACCGTAAAACCGGATTTACGCCGTCGTAGTAACACCGCGGGCTGTTTTGGGTTAGTTAATTAAAAACTATGATAAACTTTGATTTAAAAGTTGTTATTCTGAGAAAATGATTTTTATTATGAACATGAAACTATATCCAAAAATTATGGTTAAACTCAAAGTGGAAGTATGTTTTCTAAAATGGTCATCTAGACGTCGTTCTTTCGACTGAAATGACTACCTTTACAAAAACGACTTGTAACTTATTTTTCCGACTAGAAACCTATACTTTTTTTGTTTAGATTCATAAAATAGAGTTCAATATGAAACCATAGCAATTTGATTCACTCAAAACGGATTTAAAATGAAGAAGTTATGGGTAAAACAAGATTGGATAATTTTTCTCATTTTAGCTACGTGAAAATTGGTAACAAATCTATTCCAACCATAACTTAATCAACTTGTATTATATATTATGTAATCTTGAGATACCATAGACACGTATACAATGTTTCGACCTATCATGTCGACACATCTATATATATTTCGGAACAACCATAGACACTCTATATGTGAATGTTGGAGTTAGCTATACAGGGTTGAGGTTGATTCCAAAATATATATAGTTTGAGTTGTGATCAATACTGAGATACGTATACACTGGGTCGTGGATTGATTCAAGATAATATTTATCGATTTATTTCTGTACATCTAACTGTGGACAACTAGTTGTAGGTTACTAACGAGGACAGCTGACTTAATAAACTTAAAACATCAAAATATATTAAAAGTGTTGTAAATATATTTTGAACATACTTTGATATATATGTATATATTGTTATAGGTTCGTGAATCAACCAGTGGCCAAGTCTTACTTCCCGACGAAGTAAAAATCTGTGAAAGTGAGTTATAGTCCCACTTTTAAAATCTAATATTTTTGGGATGAGAATACATGCAGGTTTTATAAATGATTTACAAAATAGACACAAGTACGTGAAACTACATTCTATGGTTGAATTATCGAAATCGAATATGCCCCTTTTTATTAAGTCTGGTAATCTAAGAATTAGGGAACAGACACCCTAATTGACGCGAATCCTAAAGATAGATCTATTGGGCCTAACAAACCCCATCCAAAGTACCGAATGCTTTAGTACTTCGAAATTTATATCATATCCGAAGGGTGTCCCGGAATGATGGGGATATTCTTATATATGCATCTTGTTATTGTCGGTTACCAGGTGTTCACCATATGAATGATTTTTATCTCTATGTATGGGATGTGTATTGAAATATGAAATCTTGTGGTCTATTGTTACGATTTGATATATATAGGTTAAACCTATAACTCACCAACATTTTTGTTGACGTTTTAAGCATGTTTATTCTCAGGTGATTATTAAGAGCTTCCGCTGTCGCATACTTAAATAAGGACAAGATTTGGAGTCCATGCTTGTATGATATTGTGTAAAAACTGCATTCAAGAAACTTATTTTGTTGTAACATATTTGTATTGTAAACCATTATGTAATGGTCGTGTGTAAACAGGATATTTTAGATTATCATTATTTGATAATCTACGTAAAGCTTTTTAAACCTTTATTGATGAAATAAAGGTTATGGTTTGTTTAAAAATGAATGCAGTCTTTGAAAAACGTCTCATATAGAGGTCAAAACCTCGCAACGAAATCAATTAATATGGAACGTTTTTAATCAATAAGAACGGGACATTTCAGTTGGTATCCGAGCGTTGGTCTTAGAGAACCAGAAAATTTGCATTAGTGTGTCTTATCGAGTTTGTTAGGATGCATTAGTGAGTCTGGACTTCGACCGTGTTTTCTTTAAAAATGATTGCTTAACATTTTTGTTGGAAACTATATATTTTTAACATATGAATATTATGTGATATATTAATCTCTTAACGTGTTTGATATTATGTGATAGATGTCTACCTCTAGAACAAGTCCCATTGACTCACCTAATAATAATGAAGAGTCAAATGTAAATTGGAATGATTTGTGGACTGATTCACAAGTTCCCGAAGAGGAACCGGAAGAAGAGTCGGAACCGGAAGAAGAATCGGAACCGGAAGAAGAATCGGAACCGGATGAAGAAATAGAACCGGTGGGGGAAATAATAAAACGGTTAAGTAAAAGAAAATCCTCAACCAACCGACCAAAGTTAATTATGGTCAATGGTGTTTCCGCCAAGGAAGCAAAATATTGGGAGGATTACCAATTCTCCGATGAATCGGATTTCGACGAGAATTCCGATGATGTTATAGAAATTACCCCAACTGAATTTAAAAAGGCAAAAGAAAATAATAAGGGAAAGGGCATAAAAATAGAGAAATCTAATTCCAACCCCGATGAACTTTATATGTATCGTCAACCCCCGAAGTCCTTAAGTTGTAACAATGACCCGGGAACTTCTAAACCACCAGGTTTTTCTAAACCAATGTGGACAACGACGGCTCGTATTAGGGGAACATCATATATCCCTAGAAACTTGGCAAAACGAACCAAAACCGAAGAAGAAGAAACGAGCGAGTCGGAATAAGATAGTTGTATTCGTGTGGTGTAATATATGGAATATAGTGTTCTTATGCTTTATGATATATGTAAAAATTGCTTGTATTAATAAGTATTTTTTTTTATGAATCTAACTCTTGTCTATTTTACAGTTTAAAAACACAAAATGGATAGACAACCCAATATTTTAAGAGACCTACCCGGAGACATGATTGATGAAATCTTGTCTAGAGTCGGCCAGAATTCTTCGGCACAACTATTTAAGGCGAGATCAGTTTGTAAGACATTCGAAGAACGTTCCAAGAATGTCTTGGTTTATAAGAGACTTTCGTTTGAAAGATGGGGGATATCACATTGGGAAACCCATAAGTTACGATGTGTTTACTTTGACGCATATATTGCGGGGAACCCAAATGCTATTTTACGCAACGGGTTAAGAAATTATTTTGACTCAATATATCCGAATATTGGACTTCGTGATTTAGAAAAAGCGGCTAACATGCAACATAAAGAAGCATGTTATGCTTACGGATTAGTAATGTTCGCTTCTCACCAAAGTGAGAACAAGAACATCGGGCTACAACTATTAAACAAAACGTTTCCACAAGTGACGGAGTCGGTAATTGGGGTAAGAAATGAGGTTTTTAGATTATTACGGGACTGTTGGACATTACGTAACCCTCGTCCCTTTGATGACGTTACAACACGCTGTCTTATCAACGGCCATAACGGTTATGTTGCACAAGACCAAGGATGGGAAGTAGTCCTAGTAAAACCAGAATGCATGACTTGTTTCTGGACGTATGAATTACGTGTCTTTATTGCCTTTGCCGAACGACTTGTGTACTAGCTAGAATTGTCTTCACAACTATCTTGTATCAAAGTTATTGTGTGCTATATTTCATGCTTTATGTAAAATAAGCGGTATTGTAAGTTTGTAAAATATTGTATAAAAGTTTGAACGCGAAATATTATTACAATCAGTTTTTCATATAGAATTGTAGTAGTTGAATTGTATATTAGCTACTAAGTATGAACTTAACGGGTAGGTACTACCCGAATTTAAACTTATAAAACGCTAATATGAAGAAAAAGCTTTTATAAATGAGTTCATATTATGCTACGAAATACTATTAACTACTCTTAATATTCTGTATGATTAACTTGTTCCATTTAACTATTTTGAAGGAAATGGCACCGACTACTCGACACACCGTGAATATGAATGAAGAGGAATTCCGTACTTTTCTAGTTTCAAACATAGCCGCAGTACAGGCTGCGCTACATACCAACAATAACCTTGGATCTAGCAGTACAGGAAATCGTGTAGGATGCACCTACAAAGAATTCACTGCCTGCAAACCTTTGGAATTTGATGGAACCGAAGGACCGATCGGATTGAAACGGTGGACCGAGAAGGTTGAATCGGTGTTTGCCATAAGTAAGTGTACTGAAGAGGACAAAGTGAAGTACGCTACGCATACCTTCACAGGTTCTGCGTTAACATGGTGGAATACCTATCTAGAGCAAGTGGGACAAGATGATGCGTACGCACTACCGTGGTCAGCATTCAAGCACTTGATGAACGAGAAGTACCGTCCCAGAATCGAGGTCAATAAGCTCAAGACAGAACTTAGAGGGTTACGAACCCAAGGATTTGATATTACCACGTACGAAAGACGATTTACAGAATTGTGCCTATTGTGTCCGGGAGCATTCGAAGATGAGGAAGAGAAGATCGACGCGTTTGTGAAAGGATTACCGGAAAGAATCCAAGAAGATATAAGTTCACACGAGCCCGCCTCCATACAACAGGCATGTAGAATGGCTCACAAACTAGTGAACCAGATTGAAGAAAGAATTAAAGAACAGACTGCTGAAGAGGCCAATGTGAAGCAAGTCAAAAGAAAGTGGGAGGAAAACGGTGATAAGAATCACCAATACAACAACAACAGCAATTACAACAATAATCGCAACAATTATCCCAACAATCGCAACATCAATCGCAACTACAACAAACGGCCCAACAACAACAACAACAACAACAACAGCAACTACAACAATCATCCCAACAACAATAATAACCGCAACAACAACAACAACAATCAGAAGCAACTATGCCAAAGGTGTGAAAAGAATCACTCGGGGTTCTGCACCAAATTTTGCAACAAGTGTAAAAGAAATGGTCATAGCGCGGCGAAGTGTGAGGTCTACGGACCAGGGGTTAATAGAACGAAAGGAACAAATGGTGTCGGAACGAGTAATGGCGGAGCAAGTAGTGTCGGAGCAAGTTATGCCAATGTAGTTTGTTATAAATGTGGAAAACCAGGCCACATTATTAGAAATTGCCCGAACCAGGAGAACACGAATGGACAAGGCCGTGGAAGAGTTTTCAATATTAATGCGGTAGAGGCACAGGAAGACCCGGAGCTTGTTACGGGTACGTTTCTTATTGACAATAAATCTGCTTACGTTTTATTTGATTCGGGTGCGGATAGAAGCTATATGAGTAGAGATTTTTGTGCTAAATTAAGTTGTCCATTGACGCCTTTGGATAGTAAATTTTTACTCGAATTAGCAAATGGTAAATTAATTTCAGCAGATAATATATGTCGGAATCGAGAAATTAAACTGGTTAGCGAAACATTTAAGATTGATTTGATACCAGTAGAGTTAGGGAGTTTTGATGTGATAATCGGTATGGACTGGTTGAAAGAAGTGAAAGCGGAGATCGTTTGTTACAAAAATGCAATTCGCATTATACGAGAAAAAGGAAAACCCTTAATGGTGTACGGAGAAAAGGGCAACACGAAGCTACATCTTATTAGTAATTTGAAGGCACAAAAACTAATAAGAAAAGGTTGCTATGCTGTTCTAGCACACGTCGAGAAAGTACAAACTGAAGAAAAGAGCATCAATGATGTTCCCATTGCAAAAGAATTTCCCGATGTATTTCCGAAAGAATTACCGGGATTACCCCCACATCGATCCGTTGAATTTCAAATAGATCTTGTACCAGGAGCTGCACCAATAGCTCGTGCTCCTTACAGACTCGCACCCAGCGAGATGAAAGAACTGCAAAGCCAATTACAAGAACTTTTAGAGCGTGGTTTCATTCGACCAAGCACATCACCGTGGGGAGCTCCTGTTTTGTTTGTCAAGAAGAAAGATGGTACATTCAGGTTGTGTATCGACTACCGAGAGTTGAACAAACTTACCATCAAGAACCGCTACCCACTACCGAGAATCGACGACTTATTTGATCAACTACAAGGCTCGTCTGTTTATTCAAAGATTGACTTACGTTCCGGGTATCATCAAATGCGGGTGAAAGAAGATGATATTCCAAAGACTGCTTTCAGAACACGTTACGGTCATTACGAGTTTATGGTCATGCCGTTTGGTTTAACTAATGCACCAGCTGTGTTCATGGACCTTATGAACCGAGTGTGTGGACCATACCTTGACAAGTTTGTCATTGTTTTCATTGATGACATACTTATTTACTCAAAGAATGACCAAGAACACGGTGAACATTTGAGAAAGGTGTTAGAAGTATTGAGGAAGGAAGAATTGTACGCTAAGTTTTCAAAGTGTGCATTTTGGTTGGAAGAAGTTCAATTCCTCGGTCACATAGTGAACAAAGAAGGTATTAAGGTGGATCCGGCAAAGATAGAAACTGTTGAAAAGTGGGAAACCCCGAAAACTCCGAAACACATACGCCAGTTTTTAGGACTAGCTGGTTACTACAGAAGGTTCATCCAAGACTTTTCCAGAATAGCAAAACCCTTGACTGCATTAACGCATAAAGGGAAGAAATTTGAATGGAATGATGAACAAGAGAAAGCGTTTCAGTTATTGAAGAAAAAGCTAACTACGGCACCTATATTGTCATTGCCTGAAGGGAATGATGATTTTGTGATTTATTGTGACGCATCAAAGCAAGGTCTCGGTTGTGTATTAATGCAACGAACGAAGGTGATTGCTTATGCGTCTAGACAATTGAAGATTCACGAACAAAATTATACGACGCATGATTTGGAATTAGGCGCGGTTGTTTTTGCATTAAAGACTTGGAGGCACTACTTATATGGGGTCAAAAGTATTATATATACCGACCACAAAAGTCTTCAACACATATTTAATCAGAAACAACTGAATATGAGGCAGCGTAGGTGGATTGAATTATTGAATGATTACGATTTTGAGATTCGTTACCACCCGGGGAAGGCAAATGTGGTAGCCGATGCCTTGAGCAGGAAGGATAGAGAACCCATTCGAGTAAAATCTATGAATATAATGATTCATAATAACATTACTACTCAAATAAAGGAGGCGCAACAAGGAGTTTTAAAAGAGGGAAATTTAAAGGATGAAATACCCAAAGGATCGGAGAAGCATCTTAATATTCGGGAAGACGGAACCCGGTATAGGGCTGAAAGGATTTGGGTACCAAAATTTGGAGATATGAGAGAAATGGTACTTAGAGAAGCTCATAAAACCAGATACTCAATACATCCTGGAACGGGGAAGATGTACAAGGATCTCAAGAAACATTTTTGGTGGCCGGGTATGAAAGCCGATGTTGCTAAATACGTAGGAGAATGTTTGACGTGTTCTAAGGTCAAAGCTGAGCATCAGAAACCATCAGGTCTACTTCAACAACCTAAAATCCCGGAATGGAAATGGGAAAACATTACCATGGATTTCATCACTAAATTGCCAAGGACTGCAAGTGGTTTTGATACTATTTGGGTAATAGTTGATCGTCTCACCAAATCAGCACACTTCCTACCAATAAGAGAAGATGACAAGATGGAGAAGTTAGCACGACTGTATTTGAAGGAAGTCGTCTCTAGACATGGAATACCAATCTCTATTATCTCTGATAGGGATGGCAGATTTATTTCAAGATTCTGGCAGACATTACAGCAAGCATTAGGAACTCGTCTAGACATGAGTACTGCCTATCATCCACAAACTGATGGGCAGAGCGAAAGGACGATACAAACGCTTGAAGACATGCTACGAGCATGTGTTATTGATTTCGGAAACAGTTGGGATCGACATCTACCGTTAGCAGAATTTTCCTACAACAACAGCTACCATTCAAGCATTGAGATGGCGCCGTTTGAAGCACTTTATGGTAGAAAGTGCAGGTCTCCGATTTGTTAGAGTGAGGTGGGGGATAGACAGATTACGGGTCCGGAGATTATACAAGAAACTACCGAGAAGATCATCCAAATTCAACAACGGTTGAAAACCGCCCAAAGTCGACAAAAGAGCTACGCTGACATTAAAAGAAAAGATATAGAATTTGAAATTGGAGAGATGGTCATGCTTAAAGTTTCACCTTGGAAAGGCGTTGTTCGATTTGGTAAACGAGGGAAATTAAATCCAAGGTATATTGGACCATTCAAGATTATTGATCGTGTCGGACCAGTAGCTTACCGACTTGAGTTACCTCAACAACTCGCGGCTGTACATAACACTTTCCACGTCTCGAATTTGAAGAAATGTTTTGCTAAAGAAGATCTCACTATTCCGTTAGATGAAATCCAAATCAACGAAAAACTCCAATTCATCGAAGAACCCGTCGAAATAATGGATCGTGAGGTTAAAAGACTTAAGCAAAACAAGATACCAATTGTTAAGGTTCGATGGAATGCTCGTAGAGGACCCGAGTTCACCTGGGAGCGTGAAGATCAGATGAAGAAGAAATACCCGCATCTATTTCCAGAAGATTCGTCAACACCTTCAACAGCTTAAAATTTCGGGACGAAATTTATTTAACGGGTAGGTACTGTAGTGACCCGAACTTTTCCATGTTTATATATATTAATTGAGATTGATGTTTACATGATTAAATGTTTCCAACATGTTAAGCAATCAAACTTGTTAAGACTTGATTAATTGAAATAGGTTTCATATAGACAATTGACCACCCAAGTTGACCGGTGATTCACGAACGTTAAAACTTGTAAAAAAAACTATATGATGACATATATATGGTTATATATATAGTTAACATGATATTATGATAAGTAAACATATCATTAATTATATTAACAATGAACTACATATGTAAAAACAAGACTACTAACTTAATGATTTTGAAACGAGACATATATGTAACGTTTATCGTTGTAACGACATTTAATGTATATATATCATATTAAGAGATATTCGTACATCATAATATCATGATAATATAATAATTTAAAATCTCTTTTGATATTATAAACATTGGGTTAACAACATTTAACAAGATCGTTAACCTAAAGGTTTCAAAACAACACTTACATGTAACGACTAACGATGACTTAACGACTCAGTTAAAATGTATATACATGTAGTGTTTTAATATGTATTTATACACTTTTGAAAGACTTCAATACACTTATCAAAATACTTCTACTTAACAAAAATGCTTACAATTACATTCTCGTTCAGTTTCATCAACAATTCTACTCGTATGCACCCGTATTCGTACTCGTACAATACACAGCTTTTAGATGTATGTACTATTGGTATATACACTCCAATGATCAGCTCTTAGCAGCCCATGTGAGTCACCTAACACATGTGGGAACCATCATTTGGCAACTAGCATGAAATATCTCATAAGATTACAAAAATATGAGTAATCATTCATGACTTATTTACATGAAAACAAAATTACATATCCTTTATATCTAATCCATACACCAACGACCAAAAACACCTACAAACACTTTCATTCTTCAATTTTCTTCATCTAATTTAACTCTCTCAAGTTCTATCTTCAAGTTCTAAGTGTTCTTCATAAATTCCAAAAGTTCTAGTTTCAAAAATCAAGAATACTTTCAAGTTTGCTAGCTCACTTCCAATCTTGTAAGGTGATCATCCAACCTCAAGAAATCTTTGTTTCTTACAGTAGGTTATCATTCTAATACAAGGTAATAATCATATTCAAACTTTGGTTCAATTTCTATAACTATAACAATCTTATTTCAAGTGATGATCTTACTTGAACTTGTTTTCGTGTCATGATTTTGCTTCAAGAACTTTGAGCCATCCAAGGATCCATTGAAGCTAGATCCATTTTTCTCTTTTCCAGTAGGTTCATCCAAGGAACTTAAGGTAGTAATTATGTTCATAACATCATTCAATTCATACATATAAAGCTATCTTATTCGAAGGTTTAAACTTGTAATCACTAGAACATAGTTTAGTTAATTCTAAACTTGTTCGCAAACAAAAGTTAATCCTTCTAACTTGACTTTTAAAATCAACTAAACACATGTTCTATATCTATATGATATGCTAACTTAATGATTTAAAACCTGGAAACACGAAAAACACCGTAAAACCGGATTTACGCCGTCGTAGTAACACCGCGGGCTGTTTTGGGTTAGTTAATTAAAAACTATGATAAACTTTGATTTAAAAGTTGTTATTCTGAGAAAATGATTTTTATTATGAACATGAAACTATATCCAAAAATTATGGTTAAACTCAAAGTGGAAGTATGTTTTCTAAAATGGTCATCTAGACGTCGTTCTTTCGACTGAAATGACTACCTTTACAAAAACGACTTGTAACTTATTTTTCCGACTAGAAACATATACTTTTTTTGTTTAGATTCATAAAATAGAGTTCAATATGAAACCATAGCAATTTGATTCACTCAAAACGGATTTAAAATGAAGAAGTTATGGGTAAAACAAGATTGGATAATTTTTCTCATTTTAGCTACGTGAAAATTGGTAACAAATCTATTCCAACCATAACTTAATCAACTTGTATTATATATTATGTAATCTTGAGATACCATAGACACGTATACAATGTTTCGACCTATCATGTCGACACATCTATATATATTTCGGAACAACCATAGACACTCTATATGTGAATGTTGGAGTTAGCTATACAGGGTTGAGGTTGATTCCAAAATATATATAGTTTGAGTTGTGATCAATACTGAGATACGTATACACTGGGTCGTGGATTGATTCAAGATAATATTTATCGATTTATTTCTGTACATCTAACTGTGGACAACTAGTTGTAGGTTACTAACGAGGACAGCTGACTTAATAAACTTAAAACATCAAAATATATTAAAAGTGTTGTAAATATATTTTGAACATACTTTGATATATATGTATATATTGTTATAGGTTCGTGAATCAACCAGTGGCCAAGTCTTACTTCCCGACGAAGTAAAAATCTGTGAAAGTGAGTTATAGTCCCACTTTTAAAATCTAATATTTTTGGGATGAGAATACATGCAGGTTTTATAAATGATTTACAAAATAGACACAAGTACGTGAAACTACATTCTATGGTTGAATTATCGAAATCGAATATGCCCCTTTTTATTAAGTCTGGTAATCTAAGAATTAGGGAACAGACACCCTAATTGACGCGAATCCTAAAGATAGATCTATTGGGCCTAACAAACCCCATCCAAAGTACCGGATGCTTTAGTACTTCGAAATTTATATCATATCCGAAGGGTGTCCCGGAATGATGGGGATATTCTTATATATGCATCTTGTTATTGTCGGTTACCAGGTGTTCACCATATGAATGATTTTTATCTCTATGTATGGGATGTGTATTGAAATATGAAATCTTGTGGTCTATTGTTACGATTTGATATATATAGGTTAAACCTATAACTCACCAACATTTTTGTTGACGTTTTAAGCATGTTTATTCTCAGGTGATTATTAAGAGCTTCCGCTGTCGCATACTTAAATAAGGACAAGATTTGGAGTCCATGCTTGTATGATATTGTGTAAAAACTGCATTCAAGAAACTTATTTTGTTGTAACATATTTGTATTGTAAACCATTATGTAATGGTCGTGTGTAAACAGGATATTTTAGATTATCATTATTTGATAATCTACGTAAAGCTTTTTAAACCTTTATTGATGAAATAAAGGTTATGGTTTGTTTAAAAATGAATGCAGTCTTTGAAAAACGTCTCATATAGAGGTCAAAACCTCGCAACGAAATCAATTAATATGGAACGTTTTTAATCAATAAGAACGGGACATTTCAAAAAACACCTACAAACACTTTCATTCTTCAATTTTCTTCATCTAATTGATCTCTCTCAAGTTCCATCTTCAAGTTCTGAGTGTTTGATAATGCTAAAAACGAACATATATTTCATAGCATTATTCCTCAAGAAAGACAAGCTTTTAGTTGCAATTGTTCTATTTACAAGTGATATTCGTTTAAATAATAAAAGGTGAAGACAAAAGACAGATTCGACGAATTGAAGACGCAAACGACCAAAAAGCTCAAAAGTACAAAAGACAATAAAAAAGGTTCCAATTATTGATAAGAAACGTCTCGAAATTACAAGAGTACAAGATTCAAAACGCAAAGTACAAGATATTAAATTGTACGCAAGGACGTTCGAAAATCCGGAACCGGGACCAGAGTCAACTCTTAACGCTCGACGCAACGGACTAAAAATTACAAGTTAACTATGTATATAAATATAATATAATATATAATTAATTATATTAATTATATATATATTATATTTATAAATAAAAAAAACCGTCGGCAGAGAAACTCCAAGGACTGAGCTGTAAAATTAACCTCCGCGACTCGCGGAGTTTGAAGGGGATTTTGCCGCGAGTCGCGGAGCCCCAAATTTCAACTCTGGCTATAAAGCAAACCGAATTCTGATCATTTTTCATATTCTATTTTCTCTCTTCTCTATCTATATCGTAAAATATATATATATATTTATAATTTATATTTTAATTTTAATTATAATTCTAATAATAAGGGTATGTTAGCGAATATTGTAAGGGTGTAAGTCGAAATTCTGTCCGTGTAACGCTACGCTATTTTTAATCATTGTAAGTTATGTTCAACCTTTTTATATTAATGTCTCGTAGCTAAGTTATTATTATGCTTATTTAAAACGAAGTAATCATGATGTTGGGCTAATTACTAAAATTGGGTAATTGGGCTTTGTACCATAATTGGGGTTTGGACAAAAGAACGACACTTGTGGAAATTAGACTATGGGCTATTAATGGGCTTTATATTTGTTTAACTAAATGAAAGTTTGTTAATGTTAATATAAAGATTTACAATTGGGCGTCCTTATAAATTACCATATACACTCGATCGGACACGATGGGCGGGGTATTTATATGTACGAATAATCGTTCATTTAACCGGACACGGGAATGGATTAATAGCCACTAGAATAATTAAAACAGGGGTGAAATTACATTCAAGGGTAATTGGTGTAATTGTTAACAAAGTAGTAAAACCTTGGTTTACACGCAGTCGATAACCTGGTGTATTCATTAAACAAAGTATTAAAACCTTGTTACAATTCGAATCCCCAATTAGTTGGAATATTTATCTTCGGGTATAATAATAATTTGACAAGGACACTTGCAATTTATATTTATGACTGATGGACTGTTATGGACAAAAACCAGACGGACATATTAAATAATCCAGGACAAAGGACAATTAACCCATGGGCATAAAACTAAAATCAACACGTCAAACACCATGATTACGGAAGTTTAAATAAGCATAATTCTTTTATTTCATATTTAATTTCCTTTATTTTATATTTAATTGCACTTCTAATTATCGCACTTTTACTTATTGTTATTTAATCGCACTTTTAATTATCGTACTTTTTAATTATCGCAAGTTTATTTTATCGCATTTTTATTATTCGCAATTTCATTATCGTTATTTACTTTACGCTTTAATTTAAGTCTTGTATTTATTTTATATTTTACATTAGGTTTTAACTGCGACTAAAATCTTAAAATCGACAAATCGGTCATTAAACGGTAAAAACCCCCCTTTATAATAATAATATTACTTATATATATATTTGTATTTTTATAAAAGTAAACTAATATAGCGTTGAGCTTTGTTTAAAGATTTCCCTGTGGAACGAACCGGACTTACTAAAAACTACACTACTGTACGATTAGGTACACTGCCTATAAGTGTTGTAGCAAGGTTTAAGTATATCCATTCTATAAATAAATAAATATCTTGTGTAAAATTGTATCGTATTTAATAGTTTTTCCTAGTAAAATATAAACTATTTTATATACACCTCGTACGACATCAAGTAATTTTTGGCGCCGCTGCCGGGGAATATCTTAAAAGCCGGAAGCGCAACGCTAATATAAAAAAAAAATTTTAGTTACTTTTATTAAAAGTCGTTTTTGTAAAAATACGTTTTAAAAATTCGAAAATATAAAAAGAAAAACAAAAATATAAGTATTTTTAAGATTTTGTTAAATATTTAAGTTTTATAAGTTTCTTTATTTTTATTTTAGTTTATAAAAATATAAGTTTAATTTTAATATCTTTTATTTATATAAAAATTAAAAACAGAAAATAAAATAAAAAAAATAAATAAAGAAAAACGCGTAAAAAAATTCAAACCTGTCAGCTGAAATTCTGAACCCCGCGACTCGCGGGGTTTTCTTAATAAATTACCGCAACTCGCGGAGCTTCTCTGACAGGCGACAGGAAGCCCTAATTCAGCATTAATTACGGTTAATTATTAATTAATTATTATTAAAACCTAATTATTATTATTATTATTATTAGTTTTATTTTTATTTTTACTTTTTATTTAATTTATGTATTTAGTTTTAATTAGTTTTATAAAAATTGTAAAATTAATAGTTTAATAAAATAAATAATATAAAAATAATATTTTTATAAAAATTGTACTTTTTACAACTTTTTGTATATTTTTATATTTTGTCCCTTTTTAATCGTTGTAGAGTAATATTTGTATTTTTAGCTCATATTTAATTTTAAACTTAGTTTTTGTTATAATTATTTTTACTCCTAGATTTTTAGGTTTTGCCGTAGAATTCCTTAAGTGCTTTTTCTTTAGACTAAAATTTAGGTGCTTTAGAATTTTGCGACGCCTTTTTAAGTTTTAGTTTCTTTTTAAGTTATTTCCATTTGGAATTTAGTTTTTCCTGTAAGCTCTAATATTTTTAGACACCTTTTGCTATGTACCAATTATCATTCCAATTAGTAATTTCAATTTGCGATTATAATTTTAAGTTAGTTGTAGTAATAAGATTAGGTTAGTTAAGTATTTTTTATTTTTCCGTCACCTTTTATTTTTCAACCATTTTTTTTTTCTTTTTCTACCTTTTGCGACGAACTCTTTTTCTCTCTTATTTCTCGCTATTCTAGTTTTTAGGACTTAGAATTTTTTCTACTTCTTATCTAAATTTCTTAAATTTACGAAAATTTATTTTAAGTGGTTAAATTAATAGACATCAAAATTTTCTGGTTCGTAGTAATAGTTGGATTTGTACGTGGACCGGGTTATTGGAGCCAAACAGTCCTCAATTATATTGAGACCAAACGAATCCTGCCCCTCTGCTGCATCTTTTGGCTATTCGAAACGTGGGCAAAATCAGAAAAGTCTATTGATTGGATAACTTATTATAATTTTTCTTTCCTTTTAAAAACTAATAGGATATTCAGTGAATGCACCGAGCAAGACGTTCATCACCTTTTGTACGTTCACCACCTGTAACTCGATCAAGACATCGTTTAACAAATATAACTGCCGTTGATTTTTCTTTAGAATCGTCATCCAGTCAACCAAGTACTTCAGTTCAAATTTCCGATAATCCATTTTTTGAACCCAACCTCACAATTGAGAATCCAGAGAATATTCAGGAACGGTTCGTAGATCCTGAACCATTAAACTTTCCTCCGGAGCCACCAATTAATCAAACAAGTATTGTTGAGGAACGAACTATTAAATCAGAATCATCTAGTGATACCGATTCAACAAATTCAATTATGGAGAATCTGGAACCTTTAAGTATGGAAGACCGAATGAGAGCTAAACGCACTGGCCAAGGTCACGCAATTACTCATCCAGACATTAATGCGCCAGATTATGAAATCAAAGGACAAATTCTACACATGGTGACTAATCAATGCCAATTTAGTGGTGCGCCGAAGGAAGATCCAAATGAACATCTACGTACCTTTAATAGGATCTGCACACTATTTAAAATCCGAGAAGTGGAGGATGAACAGATATATCTCATGTTATTTCCCTGGACTTTAAAGGGAGAAGCCAAAGATTGGTTGGAATCGTTACCTGAAGGGGCGATCGATACATGGGATGTTTTAATTGACAAATTTCTTAAACAATTCTTTCCTGCATCTAAAGCCGTAAGACTTCAAGCAGAAATTGTTACGTTCACACAAAAGCCAAATGAAACTCTATATGAGGCGTGGACAAGATATGGAAAGTTGTTAAGAGGATGTCCGCAACATGGTTTAGACACCTGTCAAATAGTACAAATATTCTACCAAGGATGCGACATCACTACAAGGAAAGATATAGATATAGCAGCTGGTGGTTCTATTATGAAGAAAACCGAAACTGATGCTTACAAAATTATTGATAACACTGCTTCCCACTCACATGAGTGGCACCAAGAAAAAGATATCATTAGATCATCTAAAGCAGCTAGAGCCGATTCTAGCCATGACTTAGATTCCATTTCCGCAAAGATAGATGCTGTGGAGAGACGAATGGAAAAGATGACTAAGGATATTCACTCAATACGAATTAGTTGTGAGCAGTGTGGAGGACCACATTTGACAAAAGATTGTCTCAGTATTGAATTAACAATGGAACAAAGAGAGAATATTTCATACATAAACCAAAGGCCTGGAAATAATTATCAGAATAATTATCAACCGCCAAGACCGATTTACAATCAAAACCAGAATTATAACCGAAATATTCCATACAACAACCAACAAGGTCCTAGCAATCAACAAGTATCCAATAATACTTACAATCAGCAAAGACCAAATTTTCAAAACAAACCACCACAATAAACCGATGATAAAAAGCCGAATTTAGAAGATATGATGACGAAGCTAGTTGAAACTCAAACGCAGTTTTTCACATCTCAGAAACAAACCAATGAACAAAATGCTCAAGCATTTAGAAATCAACAAGCTTCTATTCAAAATCTGGAACAAGAAGTAAGTAACCTAGCAAGGTTAATAGGTGAAAGAAAACCGGGAAGTCTATCTAGTGATACAAATGCTAACCCCCGGAATGAAACAGCTAAAGCCATTACCACAAGAAGTGGTACAACACTTAAACCACCTGAAATACCTGTAACTTCTGATGAAACTAATCCTACTCCACAAGAACCACAACCTGATCAAGATAAGGAAAAAGAACCGGTAGTTGAAAAGGTTAATGAAGATAACACAGTTAAGGATAAACCTTATGTTAAACCATACCAACCACCACTTCCTTATCCGAGTAAAATGAAGAAAGAGAAACTTGAAGCCGAGCAATCCAAATTCTTGGATATGTTTAAACAGATAAATGTAAATCTTCCTTTCATTGATGTGATTTCAGGAATGCCTAGATATGCTAAATTCTTGAAAGATCTAATCACAAATAGAAAGAAAATGGAAGAACTCTCGGCTGTCACTATGAATGCAAATTGTTCAGCAGTGCTGTTGAATAAGATACCAGAAAAATTATCTGATCCAGGAAGTTTCACAATTCCATGTTTTCTGGGTAGTCTTAGTTCAATAGAAGCATTGGCAGACTTAGGTGCTAGTATAAATCTAATGCCGTATTCACTATACGCTAAACTAGACCTTGGAGAATTGAAACCAACAAGAATAAGTATACAACTAGCCGACCGATCAGTAAAATATCCTAGAGGGATAATGGAGAACATGCTAGTTAAAGTTGGTACTTTAGTATTTCCAGTAGATTTTGTTGTTTTGGACATGGAAGAAGATTCTCAAGTTCCTCTCATATTAGGAAGACCATTCTTAAACACGGCTAAAGCAATGATAGACGTGTTCGGTAAGAAACTGACCCTAAGTATAGAGGATGAGAGTGTTACCTTTTCAGTTGATAGAGCAATGCAACAACCACAATCTGCAGATGATACATGTTATTATATTCAAACTATAGATGCACATGCAGAATTATTAGAAGAATTTCCAGAATTACAAGGAACAGGAGAATGTTCTTTAGGAGAAGGTAATGAACCAATTGATGAAGCTGAAATGTTAGCTACACTTATAGCTAATGGATATGAACCAACAACAGAAGAAATTCAAATGCTAAAAGAAGAAGACAGATATCGATATAAATCATCGATAGAAGAACCTCCGAAATTAGAGTTAAAGCCACTTCCAAACCATTTGGAATACGCTTATTTACATGGTGAATCTGAATTACCTGTAATAATATCGTCTTCTCTTACTAAAAATGAAAAATCTCAACTCATTTATGTGTTGAAAGCTCATAAACCAGCCATTGCATGGAAGATTCATGATATTAAAGGAATAAGTCCTTCGTATTGCACATATAAAATCCTTATGGAAGAAGGTCATAAAACGTATGTGCAACGCCAACGAAGACTAAATCCTAATATGCAAGATGTAGTTAAGAAAGAGATTATTAAACTGCTAGATGCAGGTTTAATTTATCCAATTTCTGATAGTCCATGGGTAAGCCCAGTTCAATGCGTACCTAAGAAGGGTGGCATGACTGTCATTACAAATGAGAAAAATGAGCTTATTCCTACTAGGACTGTAACAGGATGGCGTGTATGTATTGATTATAGAAAATTAAATGACGCCACCAGAAAAGATCACTTTCCCTTACCTTTCATAGATCAAATGTTGGAAAGATTAGCCGGAAATAGTTACTATTGTTTTCTAGATGGATTTTCCGGATATTTTCAAATTCCAATAGCACCCGAAGATCAAGAGAAAACCACATTCACGTGCCCTTATGGTACTTTTGCTTACAAACGCATGCCATTTGGACTTTGTAACGCCCCTGCAACCTTTCAAAGGTGTATGATGGCGATTTTTCATGACATGATAGAAGAATGCATGGAAGTTTTCATGGATGACTTTTCAGTCTTCGGTGATACATTTGAATCATGTCTAGTTAATCTGGAACGAATGCTAATTAGATGCGAAAAATCAAATCTAGTACTTAATTGGGAGAAATGCCATTTCATGGTTAAAGAAGGCATCGTTCTTGGACATAAAATTTCAAAAGAAGGGATTGAAGTGGATAGAGCTAAAGTAGATGTAATTGCTAAACTTCCACATCCCACCAATGTTAGAGGAGTTAGGAGTTTTCTAGGGCATGCCGGTTTTTACCGACGTTTCATAAAAGATTTTTCTAAAATTGCCACTCCTATGAATAAACTCCTAGAAAAGGATGCGCCATTCATCTTTTCAGATGAGTGTATCAAATCTTTTAATATTCTTAAAGAAAAACTCACTAATGCACCAATCATGATAACACCAAATTGGAATCTACCATTTGAACTAATGTGCGATGCAAGTGATTTTGCAATGGGAGCCGTTTTAGGACAAAGGATTGAAAAACGATTTCAACCTATATATTATTCTAGTAAGACATTACAAGGAGCACAAAAGAACTATACAACTACTGAAAAAGAACTCCTTGCTATTGTCTTTGCTTTTGACAAATTTCGATCATATCTCGTTCTAGCAAAAACGGTGGTCTATACCGACCATTCTGCTCTTAGATACCTATTTTCAAAACAAGATGCTAAACCAAGATTAATCCGTTGGATCTTACTCTTACAAGAGTTTGATATTGAAATCCGAGATAAAAGAGGAGCAGAAAATCTCGCCGCTGATCATCTTTCTCGTCTTGAAAATCCCGAATTAGAAGTTCTAAATGAATCGGCCATACAAGACAACTTTCCTGATGAATATCTATTGAAGATAGATTATAAAGAAATCCCATGGTTTGCAGACTATGCAAACTACTTAGTTTGTGGATTCCTTGAAAAAGGATTATCGTACCAAAGACGAAAGAAATTCTTCAGTGATATAAAACACTATTTCTGGGAAGATCCACATCTGTTTAAAAGTTGTCCCGATGGAATAATACGCCGATGTGTATTTGGAAATGAAGCTAGTAAAATTTTAAACCATTGTCACACAGGACCAACAGGAGGGCATTATGGGCCTCAACTAACAGCAAGAAAAGTTTATGAAGCTGGATTCTATTGGCCTACAATTTACAAAGACGCACACCTTCTTTGCAAATCCTGTGATGCATGTCAAAGGGCCGGAAAAATAAGTCAACGTGATGAAATGCCACAAAATGTCATCCAAGTATGTGAAGTATTTGACATTTGGGGTATTGACTTTATGGGTCCATTTCCAAAATCTCATAATAATTTATATATACTCGTAGCCATTGATTATGTATCTAAATGGGCGGAAGCACAAGCTCTCCCAACTAACGATGCACGAGTTGTAGTCAACTTTTTAAAACGTCTTTTTGCAAGGTTTGGAACACCGAAAGCTTTAATAAGTGATCGGGGTACTCATTTCTGTAATAATCAACTTGAGAAAGTTCTTAAAAGATATGGAGTAACTCATAAAATCTCCACCGCATATCATCCACAAACAAGTGGACAAGTTGAAAATACCAACCGAGCTTTAAAACGTATTCTAGAGAAAACCGTAGGATCAAATTCGAAGGAATGGTCCATTAAATTGGAGGATGCACTCTGGGCTTTTAGAACAGCCTACAAAACTCCAATTGGAACCACACCTTTTAGACTTGTTTATGGAAAAGCATGTCATCTTCCAGTAGAAATTGAACACAAAGCATTTTGGGCTTTGAAGACATGTAATCTTGATTTACATGAAGCCGGACGTCTACGATTAAGTCAACTAAACGAATTAGAAGAATTAAGACATGAAGCATACGAAAATTCGTTAATCTATAAAGAAAGAACGAAGAAATGGCATGATAAAAGAATCAGAAGTTCAAAAGAATTTAAAGAAGGAGACAGAGTTCTTCTTTTCAATTCACGATTCAAGCTATTTCCTGGAAAATTGAAATCAAGATGGTCTGGACCATTCATAGTCAAAAGAGTTTTCCCATACGGAACGATAGAATTGATAAATTCAAATGGGATTGAATTTAAAGTTAATGGTCACAGAGTTAAACATTACATACATGGTCCGATGGAAGTCGACAACGAAGTTAATCACAATTTCGACACCACAGCTAACTAAGTGTGGGGAGAATCAAGTCTTTAAAGGATAATATGTATTTCTGTTAGAGTTAGATTGTCTGTTTTCGTGTAGTTCTCGAAAATGGAACACGTATGGTCTTTCCCTAGCAGACCCTAAAGAACTAGTCTTCTCCCCCCATTCTGAATTTTTATTTTTTTAGGTTTCTACGAAATGAAGACTGCCTGTGAACTAAACCATGGTCTAATGCTACACGCTTTGATCACTAAACGTAATAATGACATACTACCGAGTGAAATAGTATGAGTAATCAGAGAAAGAATGGACGGAGTTAGAAAAGAATCCAGATGCGAAGATAATAAGTTACAATTTGGTAAAGGAAAATCAAAATCCGCAGCGAAAAGAAGAGCACGACACCTAGAACGATGTCACAAATGCGGAAAATGGTCACATGGAGGTAAATGTTCAAATAATCAAACCTATTCAAATACCGAATTTGTTACTTTATGCAGAGACGGACCGTTCATATGTTTAGAAGAAAAGACATTGAATGCTCGGGGTTACGCCTATGCAGCCATGGAAAACCAATTAAACCGACTATCTTATGAATGGAATAGATCATATAACTAAGAAATCTATTTCACAGGTATGTCTGTACAGTTTTTATTTTTATTTTTATTTTTAACCTTTTGATAATAAACGCTAATTTGTTCGCTAAAAAGTATTAAATTGGTATTAAATAAAATTAGGTTTGGCGACCGAAATTATTGATATCATTCAAAAATTTATTACATCACTGCGAAATTTAACGTTTATTCTTAAGGTATAAATATCTTTAATCAATCAACCCAAAATATTTCAAAAATTCGTCATGAGTTAAATTAGGTCTTGGAACCGAAATTACTTTACCGAAAAGAGGGGCGCATATTTTTGATAATATTTGATTGATTAAAGTGGGATAAAAAGACAAAAAGATTTTTAATTTTATTTTTACCATGTTTTTAAAATAAATATTTAAATCTTAAATTAATATTGTAAACTTTGTAAAAACAATATATTTAAAATTGTAAATATTTGAAAAAAATTAATATAAGTTTGATATGAATTTATAAATGTTTAAAATTAAGTTTGGTGTGAATTTTTAATTTTTAAAATATAAATTTTTAATTTTATGCATTTCAAATTTTAAGTTTGGTGTGAATTTTTAATAT
This sequence comes from Rutidosis leptorrhynchoides, assembly GCF_046630445.1. Classification (NCBI taxonomy): domain Eukaryota; kingdom Viridiplantae; phylum Streptophyta; class Magnoliopsida; order Asterales; family Asteraceae; genus Rutidosis; species Rutidosis leptorrhynchoides. The sequence continues at coordinate 280,082,912 of NC_092337.1, forward strand.
TAATTTTGAATTTCATATTTAAGTTGTGTGAATTTAAAAACAAAAATTTACTTTATCTCATCAAGTTAATAATATGATTTTTAAAATTCGTCGTAAGTTGAAGACTAGGTCTTTAAACCGAAATTGCTTTACCCGAGGGAGGGACGAGAACTTTTATTATCATTATTTTTAATCTTATTGATTTAAAGTATGCCAAAAACATTAAAAAAAAACCCAAAAATCTTAGCTTTTAAAACAATCGCTACAAAAAGACAAATTTTAAAATTTTGTCGAAGGACGGACTAGGACATCGATCCGAAACGACCTCGTCCTAAATAACAAGGGAAACAAAATTTTAAAATTAAATACTTAATTGTTTTATAAGTTAAAGATTATAAAAAAAAAAAAAAAAAAAAGCAAACTCCGCGACTCGCGGAGTTTGAAAGGGAAATCTCCGCGACTCGCGGAGGGACCGAAAATCAGAAAAAAAAAATATAAAGAGCTGAACAATCAGTGCACTCCAAAACCCAAAACACAGAAAAAATACTGCGAAAAACACCCCGAAAAACCCGAGAAAAAACCCCAAAAATCCCAATTTTTAACCGTTAATCACCAAATTTTTTGCTAAAATCATGTTGAGAAGGATGCTATCTAAGAATTACTCAAGAAAAACGGTAAATTTCTACACCTAAACACCATTTAATTCGAAATTTGGTGTTCTTGAGTCATTTTTTCCCCAATTTGATTTTGATGCTTTTTAGTGTAATTAGACTTAAATTGTTTATGTATTATGCTTGTATAACCTAGATTGATGCTGTTTAACATGATTAGAAGCCTTAAACTTCAAATTTTGAATAATCTAGGGTTTGTGTTCTTGAGCAAATTTGGGGCTTTTTGATATAAACAGGTTATGGCCGATTTTTGTCATGAATTATTGCTAAATTAAGTAGTGTAACATGTCTAGGTAGTTAAATGATCCAAACTTTGAGCCTAAACATGATTTTGAGAATTAAAGTGGACTTTTTCAAGTCTAAAATTCATGAACTTGATTTTTGAAAGATAATGCCATTTGAGACTTGTTTAATTGCTAGTAATGATTATTTTGACATGTTATTTGAGTTGAATGCTTATGAACTTGGCGAAAATTTTCGTATATGCTTATTTGAAAAAGTGAAGATTTGATAAAAATGTGAAAATGAGCTTAAGTTTGATATAAATTGATAATGTCATTGTAATTATTTTGATTGATGATTTTGCTGACACTAATGCATATTTGGATGCACAAAATTTGTGTTTGATGTGTTTTGCAGAATGAAAGGGGTGAATCTTCATCCCAAGCCTGCAATGCTCCTGCTGAGAATTTGGAACAACAGGAGGTGGATAACTACTACAAGCAGGATGTACCTCATCCAGTCATGACCTTTTCCGATATGCACTTGGAAGAGTTGCACCCGAACCTGAGATTTGACAGACTTTGGATAGATTATCCAAAATATCAATGGGGTTTGCATACTCTTCACTCTAAGGTTGTTGAGGTACCGAGGGTCATAGAATGGGGACCCTTAGAAGCTGTAGAATTGGCCGGGCCAATTAGGGAATTACTTGTACAGAGGTATGGTAGTTCTTCTTTTAATGACTGGATATGTTTATTCACCATACGTAGACCTGTATATAAAGTATGGTGTGAAGAGTTGTTATGTAGTATAGAGTTGAATGATCGGGTAGCTAGTTTAACCGATCGTTCTTTTATTAGATTTTTATTAGGCGGTTCGATGCGCCACATGTCTTTACTGGACATGGCTCAGGCTTTACGTATATATACGCCTGAGGAGTTAGCATCTGCCGATTGTAGAGGATTGATACTAAACGGTAGAAAGATAGATGAGAATTTTGATACACACGGTGTGTGGAGTCAAATGACAAGCCATCACCGTTTCAAAGGGGGAAATTACTCTTATTTGGATATAGATAGAGCCGAATTAAGAGTGATACATAGGTTTTTAGCTAATTCGATTACACAAAGGGGTAAGAACAAAGAAAAAGTAAATGAACAAGATTTGTTTTACCATATGTGTATTCGAGACCCACAGAGCGCTGTAAGTATACCATATTGTGTGGGTTATTATTTATCAGCTATGGTTCGGGGGATGCGACCACATAGCATAATAGGAGGTGGTATTTTTATTACTTTGATTGGTGAATATCTCGGTGTGGATATAAGTCGGGGGGGATTATTACTAGAAGAGCCGGAACCCCGCGATACTATAGGTTTAAATGTATACCATGGTGCGAAAGTTTTGAAGAGGCGAAATAACGCCGCAGTACGATACCATGGTAGACATCCACAGGTGGAGAGAAACCAGCAACAAGGTAATGTAGGAGGGGGGAATGAGATGCAAGAAATGCATAGGTTTATAGCTTCTCAGGAATACGAAAATGCTAGACAGAGAGCATTTGAAGATTGGCAAGTTCATCAGAACCAGATCATAGCTCATTGCCAACATATAAGTAGAAACTATATTCCTACACCGAAACCCGTCTTCCCTCCTTGGTCTATAGAGATGCAGCCACCATATCCTACGTATGACCCTGCCGAAGCATTCTATAGCACTTATGGTTATGCCTGGAACCCCTATTGGTACCAATATCATCCTTAGTTTACTTATTATTATTTTTTTTTATTTTGTAATTTGTAATTATTGATACATTTAATATTTTTGTTAATATTGTAATCATTTTTATAATTATCTAACTTTTATTCTTAGATTTTAATAATTTTTGAATGTGGGGTAATATACCAAACTTCAAAAATATGTATATATGTTTGCAGTTTATCTTATGTACACAACAGGGTAAAACAACGCATTTTCAAAGACTGGCATTAAGTTCAGCAAAAGCAACTAATTTTGACGACAAGATGCAAAATATATGTAAAATAACAACAAGACGGAATGAACAAATGATGTGCACCATTTATCATTCAGCAAACAAACGCCAATATATTTGGAAACTTTGGTAAAAATTTAATCATTTTCACACAAATCACCCTCAATAATTTAAATTGTTACTGATTTCTTGCAAATGAGGGCATTGCAAGATCTTAAGTGTGGGAAGGGATTAAATTCTTTCGGATTTTAAAATTTTTATATTAAACACTTGGTTACCATTAAAAATACTAGTAAAGCAGTAGTTGTATTAGAATCTAGTGCTCTCTGATAAAAAAGAACAGCCCTAGTCTTATATACTGACTACCCAATTCTAGTAAAATTTTTCAAAATTTTCAATTAAATGAATTCAAAATCATGTTTATACATATTTATGAACGATAAAACTAGGTTTTAACACCGAAATTATTGTTACCTCGGAAAGGACATAAATTGAGAAACAAACTAAAATGTTAAAATTCATTTAAAATGGAATAGAGGACGATAAAAAGGAAAATAAAAGCCAAGTGTGGGAAAATTTACCAAGTTATTTTAAACATATGTCACATATATCTGTAACAAATAACTGAAAATACTTTTGCTTTGGACTAAACTAAACTGTTTTACCCGATGAAAGAAAAGAAGAGATGGATCTACACGATGAATCAATTCCATCATTAAAAGGAAGTAAAGTCTTCCGAAAAAGACACGCGCTTCTTGATTTAGGTCATGAAGTTGTCGTCCAGACCAGCTGTAGGTTGACGAAAAATCTAGAAAAGTCATCACTAAAATCAGCAGGAAATCCACGGACCTCAGCATTAAACAGGGTCGCCAAGTGGTCAGATTTATCCTAACCATGAGAAGGATTTATCTCGTATAATAGGGGGGCACCATGCAAATTAGCTGGATAAGACTAATGAATCAGATCCCCAGAAAGGATAATCTCCTTAAAGATTAAAAATCAGCTTTTAAGACTGATATTACTCAATCCTAGAGATTGACCTTAAAGATTGAGAATTACAAACTCATGGAATTCGATGATATCTAAACTCGAGCTTAAACGAGAAAATATTTTGATCAAAATTACAAACCGATTTGTTTTCTGAAAACCCTATTTTTAATGCGTTCATTACCATTAAACGTAAAATCCTAGGAATTCACCTGGAATTCATTAGGTCACCTGAACTAAATCGGGTGTCAACCGTAAGAACGGTGGTTGCATAGTGGTCAAAGACAGGACCTTGTGCCAGACCGAAAAATTATAAGGGTAAGCTTTACTATTGCTCCTACCAAGGATAGTAATTGCGTCCGACACGTTATAGACCATAATCAAAAGCATGTCACGGGACATTGCCTTAACAGTTGCTTGTTCAACGCTTTCCTTTCCAACCGGACGGTAGTTTGCCGAAAGGTAATATACGGAACAAGTAAACTGGACGTGTTGCTTTCCTAATACAAGGTTAGCAAGTGGGTGACACAAAACCGCAAGTTTTGAGCTAAAATTTTCAAATCTGAAACCCACCAAACCCACAAAAATATTTTGCAAACACCGGTAAAGGGTTATCCCGGAAAACTTATCTAGGGTAAAAACTAGATTTAATTTTCAAAAGATCAAATGTTTTCATAAAGATCCAATTTCCTTAATGGATCTAAATTTTTATAGTCATGTGGGACTGTAAACCATATCATTACTACCATTGTTTATACCGCCGTATAGAAATCACTGATGTACAAAGTGTGAAGAATAAAGAAGTGATTCTAGTGTTTCAAGACGATATTGCTTGAGGACAAGCAACGCTCAAGTGTGGGAATATTTGATAATGCTAAAAACGAACATATATTTCATAGCATTATTCCTCAAGAAAGACAAGCTTTTAGTTGCAATTGTTCTATTTACAAGTGATATTCGTTTAAATAATAAAAGGTGAAGACAAAAGACAGATTCGACGAATTGAAGACGCAAACGACCAAAAAGCTCAAAAGTACAAAAGACAATAAAAAAGGTTCCAATTATTGATAAGAAACGTCTCGAAATTACAAGAGTACAAGATTCAAAACGCAAAGTACAAGATATTAAATTGTACGCAAGGACGTTCGAAAATCCGGAACCGGGACCAGAGTCAACTCTTAACGCTCGACGCAACGGACTAAAAATTACAAGTTAACTATGTATATAAATATAATATAATATATAATTAATTATATTAATTATATATATATTATATTTATAAATAAAAAAAACCGTCGGCAGAGAAACTCCAAGGACTGAGCTGTAAAATTAACCTCCGCGATTCGCGGAGTTTGAAGGGGATTTTGCCGCGAGTCGCGGAGCCCCAAATTTCAACTCTGGCTATAAAGCAAACCGAATTCTGATCATTTTTCATATTCTATTTTCTCTCTTCTCTATCTATATCGTAAAATATATACATATATTTATAATTTATATTTTAATTTTAATTATAATTCTAATAATAAGGGTATGTTAGCGAATATTGTAAGGGTGTAAGTCGAAATTCTGTCCGTGTAACGCTACGCTATTTTTAATCATTGTAAGTTATGTTCAACCTTTTTATATTAATGTCTCGTAGCTAAGTTATTATTATGCTTATTTAAAACGAAGTAATCATGATGTTGGGCTAATTACTAAAATTGGGTAATTGGGCTTTGTACCATAATTGGGGTTTGGACAAAAGAACGACACTTGTGGAAATTAGACTATGGGCTATTAATGGGCTTTATATTTGTTTAACTAAATGAAAGTTTGTTAATGTTAATATAAAGATTTACAATTGGGCGTCCTTATAAATTACCATATACACTCGATCGGACACGATGGGCGGGGTATTTATATGTACGAATAATCGTTCATTTAACCGGACACGGGAATGGATTAATAGCCACTAGAATAATTAAAACAGGGGTGAAATTACATTCAAGGGTAATTGGTGTAATTGTTAACAAAGTAGTAAAACCTTGGTTTACACGCAGTCGATAACCTGGTGTATTCATTAAACAAAGTATTAAAACCTTGTTACAATTCGAATCCCCAATTAGTTGGAATATTTATCTTCGGGTATAATAATAATTTGACAAGGACACTTGCAATTTATATTTATGACTGATGGACTGTTATGGACAAAAACGAGACGGACATATTAAATAATCCAGGACAAAGGACAATTAACCCATGGGCATAAAACTAAAATCAACACGTCAAACACCATGATTACGGAAGTTTAAATAAGCATAATTCTTTTATTTCATATTTAATTTCCTTTATTTTATATTTAATTGCACTTCTAATTATCGCACTTTTATTTATTGTTATTTAATCGCACTTTTAATTATCGTACTTTTTAATTATCGCAAGTTTATTTTATCGCATTTTTATTATTCGCAATTTCATTATCGTTATTTACTTTACGCTTTAATTTAAGTCTTGTATTTATTTTATATTTTACATTAGGTTTTAACTGCGACTAAAATCTTAAAATCGACAAACCGGTCATTAAACGGTAAAAACCCCCCTTTATAATAATAATATTACTTATATATATATTTGTATTTTTATAAAAGTAAACTAATATAGCGTTGAGCTTTGTTTAAAGATTTCCCTGTGGAACGAACCGGACTTACTAAAAACTACACTACTGTACGATTAGGTACACTGCCTATAAGTGTTGTAGCAAGGTTTAAGTATATCCATTCTATAAATAAATAAATATCTTGTGTAAAATTGTATCGTATTTAATAGTTTTTCCTAGTAAAATATAAACTATTTTATATACACCTCGTACGACATCAGTGTTCTTCATAAATTCCATAAGTATAGTTTCATAAAAATCAAGAATACTTCCAAGTTTGCAAGTCTACTTCCAAGCTTTCTAATCCATTCCAAGTAATCATCTAAGATCAAGGAACCTTTGTTATTTACAGTAGGTTATATTTCTAATTCAAGGTAATATTCATATTCAAACTTTGATTCAATTTCTACAACTATAACAATCTTATTTCGAGTGAAAATCTTACTTGAACTGTTTTCTTGTCATGATTCTGCTTCAAGAACTTTCAAGCCATCCAAGGATCCTTTGAAGCTAGATCCATTTTTCTCATTTCCAGTAGTTTTATCCAGAAAACTTGAGGTAGTAATTATGTTCATAACATCATTCGATTCATACATATAAAGCTATCTTATTCGAAGGTTTAAACTTGTAATCACTAGAACATAGTTTAGTTAATTCTAAACTTGTTCGCAAACAAAAGTTAATCCTTCTAACTTGACTTTTAAAATCAACTAAACACATGTTCTATATCTATATGATATGCTAACTTAATGATTTAAAACCTAGAAACACGATGAACACCATAAAATCGGATATACGCCGTCATAGTGAAACCGGGGGCTGTTTTGGTTTGGATAATTAAAAACTATGATAAACTTTGATTTAAAAGTTGTTCTTCTGGGAAAATGATTTTTCATATGAACATGAAACTATATCCAAAAATCTTGGTTAAACTCAAAGTAAAAGTATGTTTTTCAAAATGGTCATCAAGATGTCGTTCTTTCAACGGAAATGACTACCTCTTTAGTAATTGACATGTAACTTAAATTTTCGACTATAAATCTATACTTTTTCTGTTTGGATTCTTAAATTAGAGTTCAATATGAAACCATAGCAATTTGATTCACTCAAAACAGATTTAAAATGAAGAAGTTATGGGTAAAACAAGATTAGATATTTTTGATCTTTTTAGCTACGGGAAATGTTTAACAAATCATATCCTAGCTAACTTATATTGTATTATACATGTATTATAATATATTATGTAATCTTGGGATACCATAGACACGTATGCAAATGTTTTGACATATCATATCGACCCATGTATATATATTATTTGGAACAACCATAGACACTCTATATGCAGTAATGTTGGAGTTAGCTATACCGGGTTGAGGTTGATTCTAAAAATATATATACTTTGAGTTGTGATCAAGCCTGAGACGTGTATACACTGGGTCGTGGATTGATTCAAGATAATATATATTGATTTATTTCTGTACATCTAACTGTGGAGAACTAGTTGTAGGTTATTAACGAGAACAGCTGACTTAATACACTCAAATCTTTAAAACATAATAAAAATGGTTGTAATTATATTTTGATCATACTTTGATATATATGTACATATTTGTATAGGTTCGTTAATCGATCCGTGGCCAAGTCATATTTTCGAGGAAGGAAATATCTGTGAAAGTGAGTTATAGTCCCACTTTTAAAATCTAATATTTTTGGGATGAGAATACATGCAGGTTTTATAAATGATTTACAAAATAGACACAAGTACGTGAAACTACATTCTATGGTTGAATTATCGAAATCGAATATGCCCCTTTTTATTAAGTCTGGTAATCTAAGAATTAGGGAACAGACACCCTAATTGACGCGAATCCTAAAGATAGATCTATTGGGCCTAACAAACCCCATCCAAAGTACCGGATGCTTTAGTACTTCGAAATTTATATCATATCTGAAGGGTGTCCCGGAATGATGGGGATATTTTTATATATGCATCTTGTTAATGTCCGTTACCAGGTGTTCACCATATGAATGATTTTTATCTCTATGTATGGGATGTGTATTGAAATATGAGATCTTGTGGTCTATTATTACGATTTGATATATATAGGTTAAACCTATAACTCACCAACATTTTTGTTGACGTTTAAAGCATGTTTATTCTCAGGTGAATACTAAGAGCTTCCGCTGTTGCATACTAAAATAAGGACAAGATTTGGAGTCCATGTTTGTATGATATTGTGTAAAAACTGCATTCAAGAAACATATGTCGATGTAATATATTTCTATTGTAAACCATTATGTAATGGTCATGGGTAAACAGTATATTTTAGATTATCATTATTTGATAATCTACGTAATGCTTTTAAAACCTTTATTGATAAAATAAAGGTTATGGTTATTTTAAAAATGAATGCAGTCTTTGAAAAACGTCTTCTGTGGTAGGGTGGTAGGGTTTAGAGGAGGAACCCTGCATCGAGTGTTGATGTTTTGCTCAGCACGTGGTGTATTATCGTCGTCCCGGATTAATCCAGTGATGGATGGTCATGTGCGGATCGATTGATTGAGTGATATGGTTACGAATGTAGCTTGTTGCTAGTTTTAGCTAAGAGAATTTGAAGGGATAATGATGTTTCCCGTATTTTCCTAAGTGGGAATTCTGAACGTGAAGTGTATGAGACACCGTTTGTTGCGGTAATGCGTGTTAGTGATTATTAGCGTGTGGCGAGATATTCGGGTTAATGGAAACATTTTATGGACATCGATTTTGAAGGTATGTCAGAGGACCTTTGAGTGTAGGTCTGGTTTGTTAAGTGACGGAGATCACGGGGACGTGATCCCATTTAAGTGGGGGGAGTTGTAACACCCCGTTTTTCAGTTACGTGTTCTTTCGAACGACATTCGAAATACGAGGCATGTAAGCGTATATTTGAATCCCAAATAAAGATGGAGTTAAGGTTCTAAAACCTTACCATTGGATAGTAAATCTCATTACGTTTCCAACGATATTTGATTCGTTAAAAACGGAGTTACGGTTGGAAAGTTACGACCAAAACAAGTTTCAGTTTCAGACTCAGTTCATTGGGACGCCGTCCAACAATTTTGGACGCCGTCCAGAAGGCCTGACGTGCCAGCAGCTGTATTTTACTCAAATTAAAATAGGTACTTTGGTCTTTTCACTTGGGGTCGGTTTGGGATCATCAAAACTGATCTAGAACTCATTTGGAGCTCATTCTCACCCACACAAAACACTCCCATTCATTTTAGAGAGAGAGATAGAGTGTTAGTGAGAGAAAGCTCACTTTGGGGAAGAAGAAGAAGGAATCTTGACCGAGCTCGAGTTTTAAAGTTGTTCATCTCGTTAACGGCTACGTAGTAATTTAATGTTAAGACCTAGGTTTGGTCTAATTGGTGTAAAGCATGATTTGGGCTAAATTGTACTTTATTGTGGGGTTTAAATTACCACCCTTAGTGGTAGTTGGTGAAGTCCACTTTAGGTGTCTAAATGGACGGTGTGTGGAGGTAGGTATAAACCCTTGGTTAAGGGTGTTGGCGTCAAATTCTCTTGTAGAGAATGTATGTTGATTGTGTGTATATCTATATGCATATTATAGGTGAAAGCTTGCATAGTTGCGTTTGGAGACGATATACATATATGACTTGTGCGGGCGTTTCGAGGTGAGTGGAATAATTATGCGTACATGTATATGGCGTATTTATTTGTGAATGTTATGGTATGAACCACGTGCCGGTAGTACCATAACATGTGTGTGACGCGTATTATGATGTGAACCACTTGCCGGTAGCATCAAGTGTGAACCACGTGGCGGTAGCACTATAAAATTTGGATGTGAACCACGTGCCGGTAGCATCAAGTGTGAACCACGTGCCAGTAGCACTATAAAATTTGGATGTGAACCACGTGCCGGTAGCATCAAATGTGAACCACGTGCCGTAGCACTATAAAATGAGGCTGAACCACGTGCCGGTAGCGCCAAAGTGTGAACCACGAGCCGGTAGCACTATAAAAGAGTGAGACTCAATTGCGTATGGTGTGAACCACATGCCGGTAGCACCATAGCGTTATGGTTAACCATATTGTGTTTGTTGATTGTTTAGCATATTATATTATATTGTTTGAGTATATGCTATTGGTTATGCTAGCTTGCGGTATTGGAGGTTATTAGCTTTATACTTGAGATGGTTTGCTAATTATATTGCTAGCAATTTATGCGGTATGTAAGTAAGTGTATGCAAGTAGGTACATTATATATGTATATGTATAATTATTGCATTCACTAAGCTTTATGCTTACCCCTCTCGTTGTTTACCTTTTTACAGGTATTGTGTTATGAAGCTAACTAGTTGTTAGACTAGATGCGTAGGAGCGCTTGAGCTCGATGGGGTAGCTTTTGGAGATATGGACGCGGATTGGGGATTTGGTAGTCCCCGGGGTTATGCTCTTGGTATTGGGTTGGGTTATCGAGTCATAATCCGTAGTTCGTGGTGTAAACACTTTTATTTAACATTTTATTGATGTAAAACTTGAGTTGGTTGTTACAAAACATTTGGTTGTGGATTTGAAGTGTTAAAGCTTGTTTTGGGAAGAAAAGTGCAGGTCAGGTCTGCTGGACACCGTCCCAATCTTCTGGACGCCGTCCAGTATAACGTGGGTAGTGGTTTTTCTGTCTCAGAACATTTTAGTTCAATTGGATGCCGTCCCATTTTCTGGACGCCGTCCAGGTCTTCTTTGCTGGACGCCGTCCAGATAACTGGACGCCGTCCAGATGTACTAAATTAGAAAAAAAAAATTTAAGACGTGTTTTTGGTAAAACGAAGTCGGGTCGTTACACGATTATATAGCATGTGAATCAAGTTGTCAAGTTTCATGCAAGAATCAAGTATAAAAGAGGATTAGAACGATTGCATAAGTTTTTGGTTAAGTTTGACTAAAAGTCAAACTTGTTCAAAATCAAAGTCAACGGGGTCAGGTCGGGTATCCGACAATTTTTCTAAGTTATATAATCATATGTGAGCATGTTGGCCAAGTTTCATGTTAATCGAAGGTGCGTAGCATAGTTAGAATTAAACGAAAAATGACAATTTTGGACAGCCCCTGATAGATCATCTGGACGGCGTCCAGAATAGCTGGACGGAATCCAGCAGTGAAGGGTGGGACGGCATCCAAGGGATGGGACGGCGTCCAAAACACCTGGGTTGCTGAATGCTGAGAATTTCCTAAGTGTCGAGCCAAACTTCAATCAAACGCAATTTATGAACCGAAAGCACTTAAGACACGTATCTTATATCATTAGAAATGTATTTTGACAAAGAATACAACTAAACACATATCATCAATCAAGTTAATCATTTACAACAACAAAAACCTCGTCAAATGATCATAAAAAGTTCATAATCAAAGTTTTAAGTTCGTAAAATGCATAAGATGATTCGGGAATCCAATTTACACATACGATATGCCGTTTTGAAGGAAATTATGCATACAATGCAACTAAACCCTTACCAACAACATTGCAAAGCATTTGGTGCATTAAAAGTTCGTTTTAAAATCTATCAAACCCTAACCAAGAATCATGAAATCAATAATCATGTTAATGAGGTCTTACAAAGCCAACCAACATATCCAATTGAAGCTAATGATGCTAGTAACACATTTAACACAATAGGTTTAACATCTAACAACATTTAATCAATCAAAATCAAAGATTAAACTAATCCATTTCAAGTGTTCATGCTAGTTACACCAAATAACAAGATCGAGCATACAAATTATATACACGTCATCACAATGAGCCATAGACACTAATTAACACCATTTCAAGTCAAAAATACTAAGAACATGAAATCTAGAGTTTTTAGAAAGTTACCCAAATGAGATTAAATTAGTATCAAGTTGTAGAGGATGAAGAGAGAATTCCAAAAGTACGATTTGTTTTGATGTTTGCTTCCTTGAAATGATTTAGATGATGATTCTTTGTATGATGAGTTTGAGAGAAATGGTGGAAGTATTAAGAAAAAAGAAAAAGAAAGAGGTGGATAATGAATGGTGGAGATGGTGGGTTAACTAGTTGACCTAGTCAACTAGTTTGCCCACTAGACAACTTTGGTCCCTCGAGTTTAAAGTGGGTACGTGAATTAACCAAACGGATTATTTTAAAAAATGCTAGAGTAAACGAGAGATGTTATAATTAAATAACGAAAATATTGGAAACACTTATTAACGGGGGATACGAATTTGGATAACGAAAGATATTATCTAAAAAAAAGGTGTTAAAAAAAATTTAACGGAAAAAGGTGGGATGTTACAGATACTGAGTTAAAGGTGGTACTGGTGCTTACTTATTGCTGCTAGTTGAAAGCGATGAGTTGAACCAGCATGATAAAGTACCAGCTCGGGTAAAACCATTGTTATCTGAATTTGCTGATGTGTTCCCAAGTGAATTACCTGCTAGTTTACCACCAATCAGGGGTATTGAACATCAAATTGATCTTGTACCTGGGTCTGTTCTTCCTAACAAAGCAGCTTATCAATGTTCTCCTCATGAAGCAAAAGAATTAGAAAAGCAAGTTAATGAGCTGGTTGCAAAGGGGTATGTTAGAAGCAGCATGAGTCCTTGTTCAGTACCAGCCTTGCTGGTTCCAAAGAAAGATGGTTCTATGAGAATGTATGTAGACAGCAGAGCTATTAACAACATCACCATCAAGTATATGTATCCTATACCTAGATTAGATGATATGCTAGATGAGCTGCAGGGTTCTTGTGTATTCTCCAAAGTTGATCTTAGAAGTGGGTATCATCAAATTCATATGAAAGAAGGAGATGAATGGAAGACAGCTTTCAAGATCAAGGGTGGATTGTTTGAGTGGCTGGTTATGCCTTTTGGATTATCTAATCACCCAGCACATTCATGAGACTTATGAATGAAGTGCTCATGCCACTTATTGATCAGTTTGTGGTTGTTTACCTTGATGACATTCTAGTGTACTCAAAAACTAAAGAAGAACACTTAGATCATTTGAGGAAAGTATTTGAGCTGCTAAGGCAGTATCAACTATATGCAAAGCTGGAGAAGTGTGATTTCTTTGTTAGCAAAGTAGTGTTTCTTGGATATGTGGTTTCTAAAGAAGGCATTTCAATGGATCCATCTAAGGTGGAAGCAATCAGATCATGGCCTAGTCCTTCTTCCATCACTGAAGTCAGAAGTTTTCATGGTTTAGCTTCATTTTATAGAAGATTTATCAAAGACTTCTCCACAATTGTTGCTCCAATTACTAATTGTATGAAGAAAGGGGTATTTGAATGGTCTAGTTCTGCCCAATCAGCATTTGAATCATTGAAAAAAAAGGTAAGTTTAGCACCTATACTTGCTTTGCCTAATTTTGATATGTTGTTTGAACTTGAATGTGATGCAAGTGGTATTGGCATTGGATCTGTGCTAGTGCAAGGAAAAAGACCAGTAGCTTATTTCAGCGAAAAGCTAAATGGGTCTAGGCTAAATTATAACACTTATGATAAAGAGTTTTATACCATCATTCGAGCTGTTGATCACTAGTCTCATTACTTGAAACCAAGGCAGTTTGTTCTCTTTTCTGATCATGAAGCATTAAAATACATTAATGGTCAGCACAAACTAAATCCAAGACATGCAAAATGGGTTGAATTCTTGCAGATATACTCCTTTGTGTCTAAACACATGGCTAATACTTCTAATATTGTTGCTGATACTTTATCAAGGAGGTATTCTTTGTTGTCAATTCTGGAGGCTAGAGTGCTTGGATTTTCATTTGTTAAAGAGTTATATGAAGCTGATATAGACTTTGCTCCAATTTTGAATTGTTCTCCTGCTGAGATCAAAAGAGATTATGTTGAGCATGATGGTTTTCTATTCAAAGGCAGTAGATTGTGCATCCCAAAAGATTCAATCAGGGAGTTGCTGATTAGAGAAGCACATGGAGGAGGTCTAGCTGGTCATTTTGGGATTAACAAGACATTGGAGATCCTATATGAACACTTTTACTGGCCATGTATGGATAAAGATGTTAAAGCTGTGATCAATCGTTGTGCTACATGCTTGCAAGCTAAGTCAGCTTTTCACAAGGCTTTATACACACCTCTTCCTGTTCCCAACCAGCCATGGGAAGATTTAAGCATGGACTTCATTGTTGCTTTACCAAGAACTCTGCGAGGCCAAGATTCAATTATGGTTGTTGCTGACAGATTTTCAAAAATGGCTCATTTTGTAGTGACCCAAACTTTTCCATGTTTATATATATTAATTGAGATTGATATTTACATGATTAAATGTTTCCAACATGTTAAGCAATCAAACTTGTTAAGACTTGATTAATTGAAATATGTTTCATATAGACAATTGACCACCCAAGTTGACCGGTGATTCACGAACGTTAAAACTTGTAAAAACTATATGATGACATATATATGGATATATATATATAGTTAACATGATACTATGATAAGTAAACATATCATTAAGTATATTAACAATGAACTACATATGTAAAAACAAGACTACTAACTTAATGATTTTTAAACGAGACATATATGTAACGATTATCGTTGTAAAGACATTTAATGTATATATATCATATTAAGAGATATTCATACATGATAATATCATGATAATATAATAATTTAAAATCTCATTTGATATTATAAACATTGGGTTAACAACATTTAACAAGATCGTTAACCTAAAGGTTTCAAAACAACACTTACATGTAACGACTAACGATGACTTAACGACTCAGTTAAAATGTATATACATGTAGTGTTTTAATATGTATTTATACACTTTTGAAAGACTTCAATACACTTATCAAAATACTTCTACTTAACAAAAATGCTTACAATTACATCCTCGTTCAGTTTCATCAACAATTCTACTCGTATGCACCCGTATTCGTACTCGTACAATACACAGCTTTTAGATGTATGTACTATTGGTATATACACTCCAATTATCAGCTCTTAGCAGCCCATGTGAGTCACCTAACACATGTGGGAACCATCATTTGGAAACTAGCATGAAATATCTCATAAAATTACAAAAATATGAGTAATCATTCATGACTTATTTACATGAAAACAAAATTACATATCCTTTATATCTAATCCATACACCAACGACCAAAAACACCTACAAACACTTTAATTCTTCAATTTTATTCATCTAATTGATCTCTCTCAAGTTCTATCTTCAAGTTCTAAGTGTTCTTCATATATTCTACAAGTTCTAGTTACATAAAATCAAGAATACTTTCAAGTTTGCTAGCTCACTTCCAATCTTGTAAGGTGATCATCCAACCTCAAGAAATCTTTGTTTCTTACAATAGGTTATCATTCTAATACAAGGTAATAATCATATTCAAACTTTGGTTCAATTTCTATAACTATAACAATCTTATTTCAAGTGATGATCTTACTTGAACTTGTTTTCGTGTCATGATTCTGCTTCAAGAACTTCGAGCCATCCAAGGATCCGTTGAAGCTAGATCCATTTTTCTCTTTTCCAGTAGGTTTATCCAAGGAACTTAAGGTAGTAATGATGTTCATAACATCATTCGATTCATACATATAAAGCTATCTTATTCGAAGGTTTAAACTTGTAATCACTAGAACATAGTTTAGTTAATTCTAAACTTTTTCGCAAACAAAAGTTAATCCTTCTAACTTGACTTTTAAAATCAACTAAACACATGTTCTATATCTATATTATATGCTAAATTAATGATTTAAAACCTGGAAACACGAAAAATACCGTAAAACCGGATTTACGCCGTCGTAGTAACACTGCGGGCTGTTTTGGGTTAGTTAATTAAAAACTATGATAAACTTTGATTTAAAAGTTGTTATTCTGAGAAAATGATTTTTATTATGAACATGAAATTATATCCAAAAATTGTGGTTAAACTCAAAGTGGAAGTATGTTTTCTAAAATGGTCATCTAGACGTCGTTCTTTCGACTGAAATGACTACCTTTACAAAAACGACTTGTAACTTATTTTTATGACTATAAACCTATACTTTTCTGTTTAGATTCATAAAATAGAGTTAAATATGAAACCATAGCAATTTGATTCACTCAAAACGGATTTAAAATGAAGAAGTTATGGGTAAAACAAGATTGGATAATTTTTCTCATTTTAGCTACGTGAAAATTGGTAACAAATCTATTCCAACCATAACTTAATCAACTTGTATTGTATATTATGTAATCTTGAGATATCATAGACACGCATACAATGTTTCGACCTATCATGTCGACACATCTATATATATTTCGGAACAACCATATACACTCTATATGTGAATGTTGGAGTTAGCTATACAGGGTTGAGGTTGATTCCAAAATATATATAGTTTGAGTTGTGATCAATACTGAGATACGTATACACTGGGTCGTGGATTGATTCAAGATAATATTTATCGATTTATTTCTGTACATCTAACTGTGGTCAACTAGTTGTAGGTTACTAACGAGGACAGCTGACTTAATAAACTTAAAACATCAAAATATATTAAAAGTGTTGTAAATATATTTTGAACATACTTTGATATATATGTATATATTGTTATAGGTTCGTGAATCAACCAGTGGCCAAGTCTTACTTCCTGACGAAGTAAAAATCTGTGAAAGTGAGTTATAGTCCCACTTTTAAAATCTAATATTTTTGGGATGAGAATACATGCAGGTTTTATAAATGATTTACAAAATAGACACAAGTACGTGAAACTACATTCTATGGTTGAATTATCGAAATTGAATATGCCCCTTTTTATTAAGTCTGGTAATCTAATAATTAGGGAACAGACACCCTAATTGACGCGAATCCTAAAGATAGATCTATTGGGCCTAACAAACCCCATCCAAAGTACCGGATGCTTTAGTACTTCGAAATTTATATCATATCCGAAGGGTGTCCCGGAATGATGGGGATATTCTTATATATGCATCTTATTAATGTCGGTTACCAGGTGTTCACCATATGAATGATTTTTATCTCTATGTATGGGATGTGTATTGAAATATGAAATCTTGTGGTCTATTATTATGATTTGATATATATAGGTTAAACCTATAACTCACCAACATTTTTGTTGACGTTTTAAGCATGTTTATTCTCAGGTGATTATTAAGAGCTTCCGCTGTCGCATACTTAAATAAGGACGAGATTTGGAGTCCATGCTTGTATGATATTGTGTAAAAACTGCATTCAAGAAACTTATTTTTGTTGTAACATATTTGTATTGTAAACCATTATGTAATGATCGTGTGTAAACAGGATATTTTAGATTATCATTATTTGATAATCTACGTAAAGCTTTTTAAAACCTTTATCTATAAAATAAAGGTTATGGTTTGTTTTAAAAATGAATGCAGTCTTTGAAAAACATCTCATATAGAGGTCAAAACCTCGCAACGAAATCAATTAATATGGAACGTTTTTAATCAATAAGAACGGGACATTTCAGTTGGTATCAGAGCGTTGGTCTTAGAGAACCAGAAAATTTGCATTAGTGTGTCTTATCGAGTTTGTTAGGATGCATTAGTTTGTCTGGACTTCGACCGTGTTTTCTTTAAAAATGATTGCTTAACATTTTTGTTGGAAACTATATATTTTTAACATATGAATATTATGTGATATATTAATCTCTTAACGTGTTTGATATTATGTGATAGATGTCTACCTCTAGAACAAGTCCCATTGACTCACCTAATAATAATGAAGAGTCAAATGTAAATTGGAATGATTCGTGGACTGATTCACAAGTTCCCGAAGAGGAACCGGAAGAAGAGTCGGAACCGGAAGAAGAATCGGAACCGGAAGAAGAATCGGAACCGGATGAAGAAATAGAACCGGTGGGGGAAATAATAAAACGGTTAAGTAAAAGAAAATCCTCAACCAACCGACCAAGGTTAATTATGGTCAATGGTGTTTCCGCCAAGGAAGCAAAATATTGGGAGGATTACCAATTCTCCGATGAATCGGATTCCGACGAGAATTCCGATGATGTTATAGAAATTACCCCAACTGAATTTAAAAAGGCAAAAGAAAATAATAAGGGAAAGGGCATAAAAATAGAGAAATCTAATTCCAACCCCGATGAACTTTATATGTATCATCAACCCCCGAAGTCTTAAGTTGTAACAATGACCCGGGAACCTCTAAACCACCAGGTTTTTCTAAACCAATGTGGAAAACGACGGCTCGTATTAGGGGAACATCATATATCCCTAGAAACTTGGCAAAACGAACCAAAACCGAAGAAGAAGAAACAAGCGAGTCGGAATAAGATAGTTGTATTCGTGTGGTGTAATATATGTAATATAGTGTGCTTATGCTTTATGATATATGTAAAAATTGCTTGTATTAATAAGTATTTTTTTTTATGAATCTAACTCTTGTCTATTTTACAGTATAAAAACACAAAATGGATAGACAACCCAATATTTTAAGAGACCTACCCGGAGACATGATTGATGAAATCTTGTCTAGAGTCGGTCAGAATTCTTCGGCACAACTATTTAAGGCGAGATCAGTTTGTAAGACATTCGAAGAACGTTCCAAGAATGCCTTGGTTTATAAAAGGCTTTCGTTCGAAAGATGGGGGATATCACATTGGGAAATCCATAAGTTACGATGTGTTTACTTTGACGCATATATTGCGGGGAACCCAAATGCTATTTTACGCAATGGGTTAAGAAATTATTTTGACTCAATATATCCGAATATTGGACTTCGTGATTTAGAAAAAGCGGCTAACATGCAACATAAAGAAGCATGTTATGCTTACGGATTAGTAATGTTCGCTTCTCACCAAAGTGAGAACAAGAACATCGGGCTACAACTATTAAACAAAACATTTCCACAAGTGACGGAGTCGGTAATTGGGGTAAGAAATGAGGTTTTTAGATTGTTACGGGACTATTGGACATTACGTAACCCTCGTCCCTTTGACGACGTTACAACACGCTGTCTTATCAACGGCCATAACGGTTATGTTCCACAAGACCAAGGATGGGAAGTAATCCTAGTAAAACCAGAATGCATGACTTGTTTCTGGACGTATGAATTACGTGTCTTTATTGCCTTTGCTGAACGACTTGTGTACTAGCTAGAATTATCTTCACAACCATCTTGTATCAAATTTATTGTGTGCTATATTTCATGCTATATGTAAAATAAGTGGTATTGTAAGTTTATAAAATATTGTGTAAAAGTTTGAACGCGAAATATTATTATAATCAGTTTTTCATATAGAATTGTAGTAGTTGAATTGTATATTAGCTACTAAGTATGAACTTAACGGGTAGGTACTACCCGAATTTAAGCTTATAAAACGCTAATATGAAGAAAAAGCTTTATAAATGAGTTCATATTATGCTACGAAATACTATTAACTACTCTTAATATTCTGTATGATTAACTTGTTCCATTTGACTATTTTGAAGGAAATGGCACCGACTACTCGACACACCGTGAATATGAATGAAGAGGAATTCCGTACTTTTCTAGCTTCAAACATAGCCGCAGTACAGGCTGCGCTACATACCAACAATAACCTTGGATCTAGCAGTACAGGAAATCGTGTAGGATGCACCTACAAAGAATTCACTGCCTGCAAACCTTTGGAATTTGATGGAACTGAAGGACCGATCGGATTGAAACGGTGGACCGAGAAGGTCGAATCGGTGTTTGCCATAAGTAAGTGTACTGAAGAGGACAAAGTGAAGTACGCTACGCATACCTTTACAGGTTCTGCGTTAACATGGTGGAATACCTATCTAGAGCAAGTGGGACAAGACGATGCGTACGCACTACCGTGGTCAGCATTCAAGCACTTGATGAACGAGAAGTACCGTCCCAGAACCGAGGTCAATAAGCTCAAGACAGAACTTAGAGGGTTACGAACCCAAGGATTTGATATTACCACGTACGAAAGACGATTCACAGAATTGTGCATATTGTGTCCGGGAGCATTCAAAGATGAGGAAGAGAAGATCGACGCATTTGTGAAAGGATTACCGGAAAGAATCCAAGAAGATATAAGTTCACACGAGCCCGCCTCCATACAACAGGCATGTAGAATGGCTCACAAACTAGTGAACCAGATTGAAGAAAGAATTAAAGAACAGACTGTTGAAGAGGCCAATGTGAAGCAAGTCAAAAGAAAGTGGGAGGAAAATGGTGATAAGAATCACCAATACAACAACAGCAGCAATTACAACAATAATCGCAACAATTATCCCAACAATCGCAACATCAATCGCAACTACAACAAACGGCCCAACAACAACAACAACAACAACAACAACAACAACAACAACAACAACAACAACAACAACAACAACAACAACAACAACAACAACAACAACAACAACTACAACAATCATCCCAACAACAATAATAACCGCAACAACAACAACAATCAGAAGCAGCTATGCCAAAGGTGTGAAAAGTATCACTCGGGGTTCTGCACCAAATTTTGCAACAAGTGTAGAAGAAATGGTCATAGCGCGGCGAAGTGTGAGGTCTACGGACCAGGGGTTAATAGAATGAAAGGAACAAATGGTGTCGGAACGAGTAATGGCGGAGCAAGTAGTGTCGGAGCAAGTTATGCCAATGTAGTTTGTTATAAATGTGGAAAACCGGGCCACATTATTAGAAATTGCCCGAACCAGGAGAACACGAATGGACAAGGCCGCGGAAGAGTTTTCAATATTAATACGGCAGAGGCACAGGAAGACCCGGAGCTTGTTACGGGTACGTTTCTTATTGACAATAAATCTGCTTACGTTTTATTTGATTCGGGTGCGGATAGAAGCTATATGAGTAGAGATTTTTGTGCTAAATTAAGTTGTCCATTGACGCCTTTGGATAGTAAATTTTTACTCGAATTAGCAAATGGTAAATTAATTTCAGCAGATAATATATGTCGGAATCGAGAAATTAAACTGGTTAGCGAAACATTTAAGATTGATTTGATACCAGTAGAGTTAGGGAGTTTTGATGTGATAATCGATATGGACTGGTTGAAAGAAGTGAAAGCAGAGATCGTTTGTTACAAAAATGCAATTCGCATTATACGAGAAAAAGGAAAACCCTCAATGGTGTACGGAGAAAAGGGCAACACGAAGCTACATCTTATTAGTAATTTGAAGGCACAAAAACTAATAAGAAAAGGTTGCTATGCTGTTCTAGCACACGTCGAGAAAGTACAAACTGAAGAAAAGAGCATCAATGATGTTCCCATTACAAAAGAATTTCCCGATGTATTTCCGAAAGAATTACCAGGATTACCCCCACATCGATCCGTTGAATTTCAAATAGATCTTGTACCAGGAGCTGCACCAATAGCTCGTGCTCCTTACAGACTCGCACCCAGCGAGATGAAAGAACTGCAAAGCCAATTACAAGAACTTTTAGAGCGTGGTTTCATTCGACCAAGCACATCACCGTGGGGAGCTCCTGTTTTGTTTGTCAAGAAGAAAGATGGTACATTCAGGTTGTGTATCGACTACCGAGAGTTGAACAAATTTACCATCAAGAACTGCTACCCACTACCGAGAATCGACGACTTATTTGATCAACTACAAGGCTCGTCTGTTTATTCAAAGATTGACTTACGTTCCGGGTATCATCAAATGCGGGTGAAAGAAGATGATATTCCAAAGACTGCTTTCAGAACACGTTACGGTCATTACGAGTTTATGGTCATGCCGTTTGGTTTAACTAATGCACCAGCTGTGTTCATGGACCTTATGAACCGAGTGTGTGGACCATACCTTGACAAGTTTGTCATTGTTTTCATTGATGACATACTTATTTACTCAAAGAATGACCAAGAACACAGTGAACATTTGAGAAAGGTGTTAGAAGTATTGAGGAAGGAAGAATTGTACGCTAAGTTTTCAAAGTGTGCATTTTGGTTGGAAGAAGTTCAATTCCTCGGTCACATAGTGAACAAAGAAGGTATTAAGGTGGATCCGGCAAAGATAGAAACTGTTGAAAAGTGGGAAACCCCAAAAACTCCGAAACACATACGCCAGTTTTTAGGACTAGCTGGTTACTACAGAAGGTTCATCCAAGACTTTTCCAGAATAGCAAAACCCTTGACTGCATTAACGCATAAAGGGAAGAAATTTGAATGGAATGATGAACAAGAGAAAGCGTTTCAGTTATTGAAGAAAAAGCTAACTACGGCACCTATATTGTCATTGCCTGAAGGGAATGATGATTTTGTGATTTATTGTGACGCATCAAAGCAAGGTCTCGGTTATGTATTAATGCAATGAACGAAGGTGATTGCTTATGCGTCTAGACAATTGAAGAATCACGAACAAAATTATACGACGCATGATTTGGAATTAGGCGCGGTTGTTTTTGCATTAAAGACTTGGAGGCACTACTTATATGGGGTCAAAAGTATTATATATACCGACCACAAAAGTCTTCAACACATATTTAATCAGAAACAACTGAATATGAGGCAGCGTAGGTGGATTGAATTATTGAATGATTACGACTTTGAGATTCGTTACCACCCGGGGAAGGCAAATGTGGTAGCCGATGCCTTGAGCAGGAAGGACAGAGAACCCATTCGAGTAAAATCTATGAATATAATGATTCATAATAACCTTACTACTCAAATAAAGGAGGCGCAACAAGGAGTTTTAAAAAAGGGAAATTTAAAGGATGAGAGAAATGGTACTTAGAGAAGCTCATAAAACCAGATACTCAATACATCCTGGAACGGGGAAGATGTACAAGGATCTCAAGAAACATTTTTGGTGGCCGGGTATGAAAGCCGATGTTGCTAAATACGTAGGAGAATGTTTGACGTGTTCTAAGGTCAAAGCTGAGCATCAGAAACCATCAGGTCTACTTCAACAACCCGAAATCCCTGAAT
This sequence comes from Rutidosis leptorrhynchoides, assembly GCF_046630445.1. Taxonomy (NCBI): domain Eukaryota; kingdom Viridiplantae; phylum Streptophyta; class Magnoliopsida; order Asterales; family Asteraceae; genus Rutidosis; species Rutidosis leptorrhynchoides. Next base: position 280,106,350 of record NC_092337.1, read on the forward strand.
GGAAATGGGAAAACATTACCATGGATTTCATCACTAAATTGCCAAGGACTGCAAGTGGTTTTGATACTATTTGGGTAATAGTTGATCGTCTCACCAAATCAGCACATTTCCTGCCAATAAGAGAAGATGACAAGATGGAGAAGTTAGCACGACTGTATTTGAAGGAAGTCATCTCCAGACATGGAATACCAATCTCTATTATCTCTGATAGGGATGGCAGATTTATTTCAAGATTCGGGCAGACATTACAGCAAGCATTAGGAACTCGTCTAGACATGAGTACTGCCTATCATCCACAAACTGATGGGCAGAGCGAAAGGACGATACAAACGCTTGAAGACATGCTACGAGCATGTGTTATTGATTTCGGAAACAGTTGGGATCGACATCTACCATTAGCAGAATTTTCCTACAACAACAGCTACCATTCAAGCATTGAGATGGTGCCGTTTGAAGCACTTTATGGTAGAAAGTGCAGGTCTCCGATTTGTTGGAGTGAAGTGGGGGATAGACAGATTACGGGTCCGGAGATTATACAAGAAACTACCGAGAAGATCATCCAAATTCAACAACGGTTGAAAACCGCCCAAAGTCGACAAAAGAGCTACGCTGACATTAAAAGAAAAGATATAGAATTTGAAATTGGAGAGATGGTCATGCTTAAAGTTGCACCTTGGAAAGGCGTTGTTCGATTTGGTAAACGAGGGAAATTAAATCCAAGGTATATTGGACCATTCAAGATTATTGATCGTGTCAGACCAGTAGCTTACTGACTTGAGTTACCTCAACAACTCGCGGCTGTACATAACACTTTCCACGTCTCGAATTTGAAGAGATGTTTTGCTAAAGAAGATCTCACTATTCCGTTAGATGAAATCTAAATCAACGAAAAACTCCAATTCATCGAAGAACCCGTCGAAATAATGGATCGTGAGGTTAAAAGACTTAAGCAAAACAAGATACCAATTGTTAAGGTTCGATGGAATGCTTGTAGAGGACCCGAGTTCACCTGGGAGCGTGAAGATCAGATGAAGAAGAAATACCCGCATCTATTTCCAGAAGATTCGTCAACACCTTCAACAGCTTAAAATTTCGGGACGAAATTTATTTAACGGGTAGGTACTGTAGTGACCCGAACTTTTCCATGTTTATATATATTAATTGAGATTGATATTTACATAATTAAATATTTCCAACATGTTAAGCAATCAAACTTGTTAAGACTTGATTAATTGAAATATGTTTCATATAGACAATTGACCACCCAAGTTGACCGGTGATTCACGAACGTTAAAACTTGTAAAAACTATATGATGACATATATATGGATATATATATATATAGTTAACATGATATAATGATAAGTAAACATATCATTAAGTATATTAACAATGAACTACATATGTAAAAACAAGACTACTAACTTAATGATTTTTAAACGAGACATATATGTAACGATTATCGTTGTAAAGACATTTAATGTATATATATCATATTAAGAGATATTCATACATGATAATATCATGATAATATAATAATTTAAAATCTCATTTGATATTATAAACATTGGGTTAACAACATTTAACAAGATCGTTAACCTAAAGGTTTCAAAACAACACTTACATGTAACGACTAACGATGACTTAACGACTCAGTTAAAATGTATATACATGTAGTGTTTTAATATGTATTTATACACTTTTGAAAGACTTCAATACACTTATCAAAATACTTCTACTTAACAAAAATGCTTACAATTACATCCTCGTTCAGTTTCATCAACAATTCTACTCGTATGCACCCGTATTCATACTCGTACAATACACAGCTTTTAGATGTATGTACTATTGGTATATACACTCCAATGATCAGCTCTTAGCAGCCCATGTGAGTCACCTAACACATGTGGGAACCATCATTTGGAAACTAGCATGAAATATCTCATAAAATTACAAAAATATGAGTAATCATTCATGACTTATTTACATGAAAACAAAATTACATATCCTTTATATCTAATCCATACACCAACGACCAAAAACACCTATAAACACTTTCATTCTTCAATTTTCTTCATCTAATTGATCTCTCTCAAGTTCTATCTTCAAGTTCTAAGTGTTCTTCATATATTCTACAAGTTCTAGTTACATAAAATCAAGAATACTTTCAAGTTTGCTAGCTCACTTCCAATCTTGTAAGGTGATCATCCAACCTCAAGAAATCTTTGTTTCTTACAGTAGGTTATCATTCTAATACAAGGTAATAATCATATTCAAACTTTGGTTCAATTTCTATAACTATAACAATCTTATTTCAAGTGATGATCTTACTTGAACTTGTTTTCGTGTCATGATTCTGCTTCAAGAACTTCGAGCCATCCAAGGATCCGTTGAAGCTAGATCCATTTTTCTCTTTTCTAGTAGGTTTATCCAAGGAACTTAAGGTAGTAATGATGTTCATAACATCATTCGATTCATACATATAAAGCTATCTTATTCGAAGGTTTAAACTTGTAATCACTAGAACATAGTTTAGTTAATTCTAAACTTGTTCGCAAACAAAAGTTAATCCTTCTAACTTGACTTTTAAAATCAACTAAACACATGTTCTATATCTATATTATATGCTAAATTAATGATTTAAAACCTGGAAACACGAAAAACACCGTAAAACCGGATTTACGCCGTCGTAGTAACACTGCGGGCTGTTTTGGGTTAGTTAATTAAAAACTATGATAAACTTTGATTTAAAAGTTGTTATTCTGAGAAAATGATTTTTATTATAAACATCAAACTATATCCAAAAATTGTGGTTAAACTCAAAGTGGAAGTATGTTTTCTAAAATGGTCATCTAGACGTCGTTCTTTCGACTGAAATGACTACCTTTACAAAAATGACTTGTAACTTATTTTTCTGACTATAAACCTATACTTTTCTGTTTAGATTCATAAAATAGAGTTCAATATGAAACCATAGCAATTTGATTCACTCAAAACGGATTTAAAATGAAGAAGTTATGGGTAAAACAAGATTGGATAATTTTTCTCATTTTAGCTACGTGAAAATTGGTAACAAATCTATTCCAACCATAACTTAATCAACTTGTATTGTATATTATGTAATCTTGAGATACCATAGACACGTATACAATGTTTCGACCTATCATGTCGACACATCTATATATATTTCGAAACAATCATAGACACTCTATATGTGAATGTTGGAGTTAGCTATACAGGGTTGAGGTTGATTCCAAAATATATATAGTTTGAGTTGTGATCAATACTGAGATACGTATACACTGGGTCGTGGATTGATTCAAGATAATATTTATCGATTTATTTCTGTACATCTAACTGTGGACAACTAGTTGTAGGTTACTAACGAGGACAGCTGACTTAATAAACTTAAAAATCAAAATATATTAAAAGTGTTGTAAATATATTTTGAACATACTTTGATATATATGTATATATTGTTATAGGTTCGTGAATCAACCAGTGGCCAAGTCTTACTTCCCGACGAAGTAAAAATCTGTGAAAGTGAGTTATAGTTCCACTTTTAAAATCTAATATTTTTGGGATGAGAATACATGCAGGTTTTATAAATGATTTACAAAATAGACACAAGTACGTGAAACTACATTCTATGGTTGAATTATCGAAATTGAATATGCCCCTTTTTATTAAGTCTGGTAATCTAAGAATTAGGGAACAGACACCCTAATTGACGCGAATCCTAAAGATAGATCTATTGGGCCTAACAAACCCCATCCAAAGTACCGGATGCTTTAGTACTTCGAAATTTATATCATATCCGAAGGGTGTCCCGGAATGATGGGGATATTCTTATATATGCATCTTGTTAATGTCGGTTACCAGGTGTTCACCATATGAATGATTTTTATCTCTATGTATGGGATGTGTATTGAAATATGAAATCTTGTGGTCTATTATTATGATTTGATATATATAGGTTAAACCTATAACTCACCAACATTTTTGTTGACGTTTTAAGCATGTTTATTCTCAGGTGATTATTAAGAGCTTCTGCTGTCGAATACTTAAATAAGGACAAGATTTGGAGTCCATGCTTGTATGATATTGTGTAAAAACTGCATTCAAGAAACTTATTTTTGTTGTAACATATTTGTATTGTAAACCATTATGTAATGATCGTGTGTAAACAGGATATTTTAGATTATCATTATTTAATAATCTACGTAAAGCTTTTTAAAACCTTTATCTATAAAATAAAGGTTATGGTTTGTTTTAAAAATGAATGCAGTCTTTGAAAAACGTCTCATATAGAGGTCAAAACCTCGCAACGAAATCAATTAATATGGAACGTTTTTAATCAATAAGAACGGGACATTTCACATTTCATAGCCTGCAACAAAACTAATGATGCTACTATTGTTGCTGTTTTATTCTTCAAAGAGATTGTTCGTCTTCATGGGGTTCCCAAAACCATTGTGTCTGATCGAGATACAAAGTTCTTAAGTTATTTTTGGAAGACATTATGGAAGCTGCTTAGTACTAAGCTTTTGTTCAACACTTCTCACCATCCCCAAACTAATGGCCAAACTGAAGTGACTAATAGAACTGTAGGAATGTTGCTATGAACACTTGTGAAGAAAAGTTTGAAGGAGTGGGATTTGAATCTTGCACATGCTGAATTTGCTTTCAATAGAGCACCCAATTACTCCACAGGAAAATCACCATTTGAAATCTGCTATGGTGCAAATCCAGTCACACCAATTGATCTGGTTCCTTTTGCAATTGAGCCTAAGGCAAGTGTTGAGGTAGTAGTAAAGGCAAAAGAAATTAAAAGGCTCTATGAGTAAGTGAAGGCAAAAATTGAGAAAATCAACCAGTAATACAAGACTAAAGCTAACCAAAATAGAAAGCATCCCACTTTTATTCCTGGTGATCTTGTTTGGATTCATCTAAGGAAGGAAAGGTTCCCAGCAAAAAGGAAGAACAAGTTGATGCCAAGAGCTGAGGGTCCATTTAAAATGTTGGAAAAGGTTGGTGATAATGCTTACAAGGTCGAGCTGCCTGGTGATACTGCTGTGTCTAGCACTTTTAATATTGTTAATTTGATGCCCTACTTGGAAGATGAAAACCTCGAGAACTTGAGGTCAAGTTCCTTTTTAGAGGGGGAGGATGATGCGGGTGAGCTGGGCAATATAAACAACAACATAACCAGCAGGAGCTCAAATGATGACACACTCGAATCTGGTCAAGCAATGATTGTATTGCCATCTCTTTCGTATCATCTAAGTGTTTTTGGAGCTGGTTCAACAAGCTCATGGGTTACCCAACTTCAGTCCTTAAACTGAAGTAGTTATGTTTTCTTGAATAAAGTTTTGATAGTTGAAGGCAAGCCAGCAACGAAGAAGAACCAGCTAGCCGGATCAGCAAATGCACTTTAGTTCAACCAGCGAATGTCCTTAGTTCAACCAGCAAAGTTCTACTCAGCCGATAAAGCTAGTTCAACCAGCAAGACTAACTTTAGCACAACCAGTAAGATGAACTCTAGTACAACCAGCACGCGATGCTGTTTTCTTTCTAAGGGGCCAACTTACTGATATGATTCAAAGTTTACTTATGCTTTTCAATAAACCGGTCAGGTCATGTGCTTAACACGTGTGTGGCTGTTCTAGAAGAATGTTAGCTGTCCAAGGAAGATTCTTATCTATCATTGGATACTTTTTATCATGGGAGGAGCACTACTAAATGGTAGACCTTTTACAAATTATGTCCTTTATTCTTATTGGCTAGTTTATAATTGTTTGTCCTTTTTGTCTCATTTTCCTTTTTATGTTTTTATCTTATCTAGAAAGTAGCTGTTAAACTTCTCCTATAGATAGAGAGCTCTTGTAATTGTAAAACTTGGTTGATGATTGAATGAAAAGTTTGATAGAGCTTATCTATTTACAAAATCTCTGTAGCTTTACGAATCTTTGATTCCGGTGGCTAAGAGTGGTTTCTTTATCAGTGTTTGTGGTGTTACTTTATCAAATATTATGGTGAAATCCAAATCTTCATATCTGATATTATAGTTGTGGTGGAATCTTTATCAGCTGTAGTTGAAGATTTGGAGTGTTTCTAGATCTCTAATCGTGGTGGTATCTTTATCAATTTGGGGTTTAGATTCTTCTATCCTTTGTGTTCTTATTTCAGAGTTTTATACTCTGTTTTAGGGCTGTTAATGTTACAAATTGGGTGTTTAGTGTTCAGATCTATTGGGTGAAGAAAGCTTGTTCTAAATTGCGTTTTTAAAGTCATAATTATGCATCAGTATGTGACCTCAACACCCCTTTCAACAACTTCTTTATCTTGGACTGTTTCTTCGTTTTCTTGATCTGATTTTTCTGTAGATGTGATCAATCTTTCCATCAATGTACAAGTTGTGACGACCCGAAAATTTTCGACCAAATTTAAACTTAATCTTTATATTATTCCGACACGATAAGTAAAGTTTGTTAAGTTGAATCTCAAAAATTTTAAACTGTGTTCTTACATTCATTTAACCTCGACCAAACCCCGATGATTCATGAACCATTATAATTGGATATGAATATATACGTGTATATATATATATATATATATATATATATATATATATATATATATATATATATATATATATATATATATATATATATATATATATATATATATTATAACTTGAAAACGTTAACAAAGTATTAGGTATAATACTTTACATGATCGTATTTGCCGATGGAATTAAAAGATAATATCAAATAATTGAATTATCAGATGTATTATGATATTATGATAAGTCTCCGTCGTGAGGTCCACTATGATTTAAGAAATCTATTCGTTTTAACAACATTCGGAAAATGGTAAAGTGATTTACAAGTAAGAACAAATGTGTCAATTAACGAAAACTAGACAAGGGTTAGTGGAGATTCCTGTTTGATTTCAATTCTTACTTTACAATATTTTCCTAGTGACTTTTGATACGGTAATTATTAGATTTCATAATATTTAATGAGAAAGTAAAGTTATGGAATATAGATAACTTAGAAAATAGATATCGACGTTTTACCTTAAAATGATTCCATACGTTCATTTAACCTTTGGACTTTATCCCACGCTTCATCATCAAACGATAATATAAAAACTTGAAACCTATTATGAGTATATATATTTTTATTTTTCTAAAACATTTTATAATATAACGATTTCTATTATTTTAACCTTTAAACAAAATGATTCTTAATCATATTTAGTTTTGAAAAACAAAATTATCATATTTATTTGATTTAGGTTCTAACGTACAAAACGTTTTTTCAGTTTAAAAAGAACTTTATTATTAAAACGTTTTATAAGATAATTTTTTTATGAATTTTGAAGAACTTAATTAAAGCTTTGTATTATAAATTTACAAATATATTTTTATCGTTTCAAAAAGGTAAAAGTATCAATAAAAAATAATTTCGAAAAGATTTTAATCATATAAACTTTGAAATATAATTAGTTTTGAAAAACTAAATATTATTATAAAATAAATATTTTAATAATATCTACAAAGTTATATTTTTAAATGAAGACATATATATATATAAATATATGTAGACATATATTTTACAAAGTAATTAAATATAATATTAACTAGATATAAAACATTTTGATTTCAAAGAATACTATATATATATATATATATATATATATATATATATATATATATATATATATATATATATATATATATATATATATGTAAATATATGTATATAACAAGACGATGATTTAATGAAGCAAATGACCAAAACACTCGAATGATCATGTTACACTTAGAGTGATATAGTTTATTGGCAATTTAAGTCTATTTATTGATAAAGGTAAACGTCGTGTATCGTTTAATACAAGTTTTCTAAGCGTACGAGACGTCGTTTGAAAAACCGAAACTGGGACATTAGCCGAGCATAAACGTACAAGTCATCGGAACTAAAATTACAGGTTAACTTTGCACAAGAATATAATATAATATTTATATAATTATATAAAATAAATAATTATATATTAAAATTTATATTAAAACTGTCGGCAGCCTTGAATCATTGAAGTGTGAGCTGGATGGGAGGGGATCGCGATCGCGGCCCATATTGACAGATGAGCTCCGTAATCGCGGAGCTGGTGACTCCAGGATGGCCTATAAAGCTCAACCACTTCGGCCGAATCCATTCACCCAATTTATCTCAATCTCTCTCGTTGTACACACACACACACACACACACACACACACACACACATATATATATATATATATATATATATATATATATATATATATATATATATATATATATTATTAGTAGTATTATTATTAGCATTATATATAAAATACTACGATGAGGTTATGTTTGTGTGATTTCAAAATGGTTTTTCAAACGGGTTAAAGCTTTGGAATTATGGGTTGTAGCTATGGAGGTTATGGGTATTGTTCGGAGGTATTGCTCATGAGTCAAACCTAGTGTTTATCATCTCCGTCGCGTCTACGTATTTTCCTGCAATATTGAATCACAATATTGATACGTGAGCACTCATATCTTATTTTTATATATTAATAGTGTATCCCTGACTAGTGCTCGAGTATATATGATTATGCATGCTTGTATGATTAATTTCGTCGTTAAATAGTTTATGATATATCAGGAATTTAATACATATGCTACTAAAATAAGGTATATGATATGCATGTCGTTGGAAAGCTGGCGAAAAATTAATAACTTTTCATTTAGAAAACGTATGGTTTCGATGGACGGATTAATAGATATAGCCAACTGAATTATCATTAATTTTAGTATTATTATTAAAATGATCATTATTATTACTATCGTCGTTATTATTATTATCTAATAATTATTATTATTATTATCTAATAATTATTATTATTATTATCTAATAATTATTATTATTATTATTATCGTTATCAATATAAGTATTATCATTAAAATTGTTATTATTATTATTAATACTATCGTTATTATCACTAAGGTTATTATTAATATAGTATCATTATCATTAAAACTAATATTAGTATCATCTAATTATTATGATTACTATTATTATCATTATTATGAATGCAATATAAAAGAGAACTAAAAGCTATTAAACAAATCGATTAGGAAATAATGAGCATATGAAATTAAAATATTGTAAGATATTGATTTACATAAAAATATCGTTTTCATTATTTTTATCATTATTATTATTATTAAAAGTATCATTAATATTAAAACTATCATTTTTATTAAAATTATTATTTTTAATAGAAATATCATTGTTATTATAAAATATCATTATTATTATCATCTTAGTATTATTATTATTAAAAATTATCATTTTGAATAGAATTATTATTTTTATATAGAATATTATTATTACAGTTAATATTAAAACGTATCGTTATTATTAAAATCATCATGATTAGAATTATCATTTTAAATAAATATTGGTATTATCATTATTAGTAGAATAATAATAATTATTATTATTACAAAATAATACAACTTTTACCCATATTATTTTATCAAATAAATATGTGATACAAAGATATTTTTACCACACGAAATATAATTACATCAACAATTCATACCACTATATTTTTATAATATTAAGTGAACTTTATAAATTTTATTACTTAAGATATATAAAAGTATATTTTCTTCATATATAAATTTTAATATAAATTTTTATTTATTAATAAATGACTTGTATTATTTACTTTAATAAAATTTGATAAATATATTTAAATATATAAAACGACTATATTTAAGTTATATAATAAACATGTATAGATTTTAGAAGTCATTCTGGGTCAAGTTGACTTTTGCATATCGATCTCGAGCATTAGGATTGTGATATACTACGACTTGACCTAAATTGTTAGACAGATATTGACCAACATATAAATATATTTACTTAATATAGGTTCGTGAATCCGAGGCCAACCCTGCATTTGTTCAGTGCCGTCATTTGCATTATTGCTACAAAATACAGTATTGTGAGTTTCATTTGCTCCATTTTTAAATGCTTTTGCAATAAATATTTTTGGGACTGAGAATACATGCGTTGTTTTATAAATGTTTGACGAAATAGACACAAGTACTCGAAAATTACATTCTATGGTTGGATTATCGAAATCGAATATCACCCCTTTTAGCTTGGTAGCCTAAGAATTAGGGAACAGATACCCTAATTGACGCGAATCCTAAAGGTAGATCTACGGGCACTAACACCCCCATACTGGAAAATGGTATGCTTTAGTACTTCGAGTTTATATTACATACGAGTTTCTGTTTGGGGATATTCTATATGCATCTTGTTAATGTCGGTTACCAGGTGTTCAATCCATATGAATGATTTTTATGCAGATGCATGATGTTTATGAGAAATGGAAATGAAAATCTTGTAGTCTATTAAATTAATGGAAATGATTGTTTATGATAAACTAATGAACTCACCAATCTTTTGGTTGACACTTGAAAGCATGTTTATTCTCAGGTTTGAAAGAAATCTTCCGCTGTGCATTTGCTCATTTTAAAGATATTATTTGGAGTCATTCATGACATATTTCAAAAGACGTTGCATTCGAGTCGTTGAGTTCAACAAGATTATTATTAAGTCATGTATAGTTGGATATTTTATGAAATGGTATGCATGCCTGTCAACTTTCGTTGTAATGAAAGTTTGTCTCTTAAAAACGAATGCAATGTTTGTAAAATTTATCATATAGAGGTCAAATATCTCGCAATGAAATCAAGTATTATGTAAAGTTTATAATCGATATGAACGGGGCATTTCACAAGTTACTTATGGGTTCAGCTGTTGCTTCTTCATCACTATCCGAGATTTCAATTGCCCTTTTGCTTGACTCACTCGGACCTGCTTCATCATCGTTTTTCCTCTTTTTCGAAGATGGTGTTTTTGAGATTTCTAGCCTCTTAATGGGATCAAGAGTGGGTGGATGAGAATGAAGATGAGTAATTTCAAGGTGCTCGAACAGTTTATCGAGGTGCATTCCATAAGGAGTGCTCGAGTGGTTTCGGTGAGGAGATTAATCATTCTCGAGGAAATGAGAAATGCAATGTCGACAGTTTTCTTATTTTCTAGACACCATAGTAATGCAATCTGAGTGGCATGAATATTGACGTGATTTCCAGTTTTACAATACACGTTGAAGTTGATCACACTACTCTATAGATCGTACTTAGAGCGCAGATGTCTTCCTAACACACCTTTTTCAAAAATCTCTTCAAGTGGGGCTTCAAATTCACATAACATATCAATTACTTCATTTGCATCCGAGAGAAAGTTCGGAAGATTGATTATGTCGTGATATCGGGTGTATAATTCATAACCCACTGATGGAACTTCCATTATTTCACCGAAATCCTTGAGGGAGAGGGAGTAATGTTTGTTAAGGAGGACAAAGGAGATTACCCTATTTTCGAAGGTGAAATTGGCGTAGAATTCCCGGATAAGAGTTGGATAGTTTGGTCCATCAAGAGTGAGAAATGCCTCCCACATGAGTGTGGAAAAGGAAGTCATAAGATCAGGCAACTGAGCATGAGCGTCCCTTCTTCCTTCAGCAATCTTCCTATCGCTAAGAAATTGTATGTTGTAGTTGTTTTTGGCATTTAGAGTTTTTGGAGGATTGTATGCTTTCTTTCCTCTTGATTCTGTATCCTTGGTTCTTTCCATTTCCTGTACAATAACACTTCCATTTAAATCAAAGTGAAAATACAAATGACTCAATTGTAATCAATGTTTTACAAACTTAGTTAACGTAAGTACAAGTGTGTTCTAGTGTTAACTTCCTTCACGTTCTTACACTTTTTTTTTAGTAACAATGTGTTTGAGAATGTATGAATGCATATTTTCACATCCTTCATATATGACAATGATTTGCAAACTTGGTTATCATCAATACCTAGTGTTTTGATGTTAACGTTCTTCATATTCTCACCATCTTTTCGTGACAATGCTTTTGCACTTTAGATTATTAGTGATTTTCATAATGTTCTAATGGGTTGGTGTTCTGCAAGTTTGATTTTCATCAATACAAAAGTGTTTTGATGTTACCAATGTCTACATTTTTACTCTTTATTAGTGACAATGTGCTTGAACCATGTGAACAATGAACTTATGAAAACCTAATCTAGTTAAATGATTAACCCTAGAATTCATAATCTTAATTTAATGCAGTGTTAATCATGATTTCAGAGGTTTTAGAAGTTTTCATGAACACAATTGATTATTAGCATCAATTTAAGTAGAATTTTCTAATTAGGGTTTCTTCAAACAATGTTTGAAGATTTCATCATACCAACACAACTGAATGAAGGGAATTCATACGTTAATCTTACTGAGAGTGACGATTAAGGATGAGTGAGAGTAAATTATTCGGTGTGCGGTTTGAGGTCTTGAGCCGTGGAAGAGAGGGAGTGAAAATAGATTTTGAATAGAATGAGAAATGAGGGCTAGAGGAAAGAATAAAATGCCATCAGAACCCATGCAGTCAAATTGCGGTCGACCGAGGGTAGACCGTGGAGAGTGAAGCTTCTGCACTTGAGTCTGTGGTCTACCGTGGTTTGACCGTGCAGCTTGGAATAGTGAACTTTGTCTGATTCTTCACGTCGAGTGCATTTGGAGATTTTGTCGTTCTATAGAATACTTGAAGAAAAGTTTTCTTTGCTTAACATTGTATGATCACATCCAACGGATGTTTAATCATTAATGACATGTACGTTGGTACGTTTTTTTATATATATATATATATATATATATATATATATATATATATATATATACATATAGTTACACATATATTATACACATAAGGCATAATGACCTACATCTAGCATGCAATCTTTTCATGTAAGCATTCATCCCTAAGCTAAGCAGAGTCACATTGAGTATCTCTTAAAATCACTTTGAGGATATGTAATTAGAAATAGTGACACATTGATTTAAAACACATTAAGTTTTAAATGCACAATCCTCATCCCTTTTTGTTTGATCATTTATTCTTATTGATCCTAAGGTTACCCAACCATTGACTTATTCCTTCCATTGAATTTCTAGATTTGTTCACCATTCATAGGTTTTCAACTTTCCTAATGATTGACCTTGAACTTAGAGTACTTTGTTTGTTTCTACTAGAGTTGTGACTAGATTTCAAAACAATTTTGTCTTTAAAACACTTTTTATCATTCCTATTCGAATAATTGTTTCATCACTTAAAATTTTGTTGAGTTGATTAACATTTTGTAATTTGAAATAATTGTGCCGTTGGTCCTGAAATGCCCCGTTCATATCGATTATAAATGTTACATAATAATTGATTTCATTGTGAGGTATTTGACCTCTATATGATACATTTTACAAACATTGCATTCATTTTTAAAAGACAAACTTTCATTTCATTGAAAGTTAACAGCATGCATACCAATTCATAATATATCCAAACTATAAATGACTTAATAATAATCTTGATGAACTCAATGACTCGAATGCAACGTCTTTTGAAATATGCCATGAATGACTCCAAGTAATATCTTTAAAATGAGCAAATGCACAGCAGAAGATTTCGTTAATACCTGAGAATAAGCATGTTTAAAAGTGTCAACCAAAAGGTTGATGAGTTCATAGGTTTATCATAAACAATAAAATTCATCATTTTGATAGACCACAAGATTTAAATGTGCATGGTACAAATGGGCCCGATTCCTACACCCACTTGTAATGTGTAATAACCAGGATCCGACCAAATTTAAACTTTATCTTTATATTATTCCGACACGATAAGTAAAGTTTGTTAAGTTTAATCTCAAGAATTTTAAACTATGTTCATACATTCATTTAACCTCGACCAAATTCCGACGATTCACGAACCATTATTTAATTGGATATGATTATGTGTATACCAGGTATATGTATATATAATAACTTGGGAATATTAACAAAGTATTAAACGTATAATACTTTACATAAATGTATTTGTTTCAATATGGTTATCGATGGAATTAGAAGATAATATCAAATGATTGATTTATCAGATACATTGTATGATTACGAGTCTCTGTTGAGAGGTCCACTTTGATTTAGGAAACCTTTCCTTTTTAACGATATTTGGAATAAATGGTAAAGTGATTTGCAAGTAAGAACAAAATGCCAATTATCGAGTACCAGACAAATATTAGTGGACATTCCTATTTGATTTTCAATTCATACTTTACAACATTTTCCTCGTGATTTTAATAAGATAACTATTTTAACTTTCATCTTAAAGTTGGAACGTGAAATGTAAATAACTTAGAAGTTGGATATCGACATTTTACATTAAGATGATTTCGTACGTTCATTTAACCTTTGGACTTTATCTCACGCCTCATCAATATTTAGTGATTTAGAAACTTGAAGCCTATTATATATAAATTTTACTTTTCAAACACGATATAACGCTTTCCATTATTTTAATTTTCTTTAACAAAATAATTCTTAAATATATGTTAGTTTTGGAAAACAAAAGTTATTATATTTATTTGATTTAGTACTAAAACGTTTTCAATTTGGAAAGAACTTTATTATTAAAACATTTTATAAGATACTTTGTTAGTGAATGTTGAAGAACTTAATTAAAGCTTTATATTATAAATTACAAATATATATATATATATATATATATATATATATATATATATATATATATATATATATATATATATATATATATATATATATATATATATATATATATATATATATATATTGTGTTTCAAAAATGCAACCGTAAAATGATATAATATTTTCTATCATTTAAACGATTATAAATGAGTCTTGAAATATAGTTACTTTTGAAAAACTAAATATTATATTATAAATATTTTAAACTTATATTTTGAGATAAAAATATATATATGTGTACTTTACAATGTAACGAGATATAATAATAACGTAGTCATAAAACGTTTTGTTTTAAAATAATATATTTTGGTGAACAACAAGTCATTGATTTAAAGAAGTAAATGACCAAAACACTCAAAAGTATAAGTTACATTTCAATTAGTATAATTATTGGTGAAATAAGTCTAATTATTGATAAAGGTACACGTCGTGAAACATAAAGTACAAGTTTTCTAAGCGTACGAAAAGACGTTCGAAAAATTGGAACCGGCATGTAAGTCGAGCTTCAACGTACTATTCATCAGTGCAAAAATTACAAATCAACTAGGCACGAGAATATAATATAATATTTAATTAATTCTAAAGATTAAATATATTATATATTAAATAAATATATATATGCATAAGAAAAGTGTCGGCAAGACTTATATGCGATTGTGAGCTGGTGCATGAAGCCATGCGATCGCATGGCGAAATGCCCACAAGCCCATGCGATCGCCTGGTGGGGTTAGGTGGGCAAAACATGTTTAAAACTCGATTGATTTCCAGTTTTCTGAATTCATTCATTCAATCTATATCTCTCTCGCATATTTCTCTCTATATATATTATAATTATAATTATTATTATTATTATTATTATTAAGATTAATATTATTATTAATCTTATAATTAGAAGTATTATCATTAGTATTATACATAAAATACTACGACGAGGTTATGAGCGAGTTATTTCAAAACTGATTTTTTTTAGAGGGATAGAGCTAAGGAGATTATGGGTTATAACTATGGAGGTTATGGGTATGGTTCGGGGGTATGCTCGTGAGGTCAAACTAGTGTTTATCATCTCCGTTGCATCTACGTACTTCCCTGAAATATTGAATCACAATATTGATACGTGAGCACTCATAACTTAACTTTTATATATTATTAGTATATCCCTGACTAGTGCTCGAGTATATAGGATTATGCATGCTTGTACGTTTGATATTGTCGTTAGATAGGTTATAATGAATCCTGAATTAGATACATATGCTATTGAGATAAGGTATATGATATGCATGTCGTTAGAAAGCTGGCGAAAAATTAAGAACTTTTCATTTAGAACTCGTGTGATTTCGATGAACGGATTAAAAGATACGATCAACTGAATTTTAGTATTGTTATTAAAATGATTATTATTATTACTATCGTCGTTATTATCGTCGTTATTATTATCATTATTATTATTATTATTATTATTATTATTATTATTATTATTATTATTATTATTATTATTATTATTATTATTATTATTATTATTATTATTATTTTTATTATTATCATTATCGTTATAAGTGTTATCATTAAAAATTGTCATTTTTATTAGTATTACTATCGTTATTATCATTAAAATTATTATTAACATTATTATTATTATTATTATTATTATTATTATTATTTTTATTATTATTATCATTAAAATAGTTATTAGTATTATCATTAATATTATTATAATATTTATTATTATTAGTATCATTATCATTAAAACTAATATTAGTATCATCTAGTTATTATGATTACTATTATTATCATTATTACGAATACGATATAAAAGAGAACTAAAAACTATTAACCAAATCGATTAGGAAATAATGAGTACAAGTATCATGATGAAATTTAAATATTGTAAGATATTGATTTAGAAAAATATATTTTTTATTATTTTAGCATTAATATTATTATTAAAAGTATTATTAATATTAAAACTATCATTTTTATTTAAATTATCATTTTTAATAGAAATATCATTGTTATTATAAAATATCATTATTATTATCATTTTGGTATTATTAATAAAATAATTTTTATTATTATTATCGATAATATTAAAAGTGTTGTTATTATTAAGATTATCATTGTTAGAAATTGTATTCGTCAAAATTGTCATTTTATGAATAATATTAGTATTATTAATAGCAACAATATTATTATCACTGTTATTATCATTAATATGCTTATAATAATATTATTTATTATTAAATTATTATTATCATTAATAAACATAAATAATTTTATTATGATTACTATCATTATTATTAAAATAATTAATATTATTATTACAAAATAATACAACTTTTGTTCATTGTTATTATTATTATCAATATTATTTTATCAAATAAATATGTGATACAAAGATATTTTTACCACACGTAATATAATTACATTAATAATACATAACACTATATTTTTACGATAGCAAGTGAACTTTATAAATTTTATTACTGGAGATATATAAAAGTATATTTTCATCATATATAAATTTTAATATAAATTTTATTAATAAATGACTTGTATTAGTTACTCAAATAAAACTCTGATAAATATATTTAAATATATAAAACGACTATATTTAAGTTATATAATAATCATGTATAGGTTTTGGAAGTCATTTTGGGTCAAGTTGACTTTTGTTGACTTTTGCATATCAATCTCGAGCATTAGGATTGTGATACACTATCACCTGACCTAAATTGTTAGACAGATATTGACCAACATATGAATATATATATACTTAATATAGGTTCGTGAATTCGAGGCCAACCTTGCATTTGTTCAATGACGTCATATGTGTTTTTACTACAAAATACAGTATAGTGAGTTTCATTTGCTCCCTTTTTAAATGCTTTTGCAATATATATTTTTGCGACTGAGAATACATGCGCTGCTTTTATAAATGTTTTACAAAATAGACACAAGTAATCGAAACTACATTCTATGGTTGAATTATTAAAGTGAATATGCCCCTTTTTAGGTTGGTAATCTAAGAATTAGGGAACAGACACCCTAATTGACGCGAATCCTAAAGATAGATCTATCGGGCCCAACGAGCCCCATCCAAAGTACCAGATGCTTTAGTACTTCGAATTTATCATGTTCGAAGGTTGTCCCGAAATGATGGGGATATTCTATATGCATCTTGTTAAGGTCAGTTACCAGGTGTTCATCATATGAATGATTTTTATCTCTATGCTGTTTGCGAAATGCCTGATATGAGATGATGTTTATGAGAAATGGAAATGAAAATCTTGTGGTCTATTAAAATTATGAAAATGATTGATTACGATAAACTAATGAACTCACCAACCTTTTGGTTGACACTTGAAAGCATGTTTATTCTCAGGTTTGAAAGAAATCTTCCGCTGTGCATTTGCTTATTTTAAAGATATTACTTGGAGTCACTCATGGCATATTTCAAAATACGTTGCATTCAAGTCGTTGAGTTCAATAAAGATTATTATTAAGTAAATGACAGATTAGGTCATTTATAGTTTGGATATTATGAAATGATATGCATGCCTGTCAACTTTCAATTTAATGAAAGTCTGTCTTTTAAAAATGAATGCAATGTTTGTAAAATGTATCATATAGAGGTCAAATACCTCGCAATGTAACCATATGTTATTGTATTCGTCCTTATAGATTTGGACGGGTCGCTTCATGTGGTATCAGAGCGGTGGTCTTAGCGAACCAGGTCTGCATTAGTGTGTCTAACTGATAGTTGTTAGGATACATTAAGTGAGTCTAGACTTCGATCTTAGCTGCATGTCAAAAAGTTTTGCTTATCATTTCTTGTCGAAAAATTTCATGCTTATCATTCATAGTCTAGACACATCTTACTTCATTGATTGCATGAATAGTATATAGACAAAATTCGTATCTTAGCGTATCCGCTAATTCATATCTTAACGTATCTATTACTGTAAACTTTGCCTGGCATATTCTGTAAATCCCTCCGTAATCTACGAAATATTTTGTTCTATACATATATATATATATATATATATATATATATATATATATATATATATATATATATATATATATATATATATATATATATATATGTGAATATTCTATGTAATTAGAATATCATTCGATAGCCGGAAATCATTTCACATTGAAAAATCCTTTATTCAATCGTACGAAATGGAACTCGCCACTAGTTCAAGTCCCTCGAATTCCGATATGGAGTTTCACTCGAGCTCCGAAAGCAGTGTGACCGGAATGGATCAACCAATCAGCCATCATCTATTCTGGATGAATTGAGGATGGGTTCGTAACCTACTTAATCATTGGAGACAAGAAGAAGGTGATCCCTTCCATCCACCACATTGCCCTCTTGGCGAAGAACCTAAAACACTTACCGGTGAACCTGTTTGAGACACCATTTTCTCTCTCATTTCCAGAATATCTCGTCACGACTACATATTATCTCAAATTCTGGATTTTATTCATCCGTTCATTTGAACCACCAATTATCCCGGTGTAATAGAAGAAGTCAATAAGCTTTGCGCTCGAGTAGTGGCGTTGGAGAATATGGTGCAAAGGTTACGAGCACCAGCAGCAACACCGGCATCAACAATACCACCATCATCAACACCAACAGTACCATTACCACCAACAACAACAACCGCATCCCACATCTCAACATCACAACCTGTACCCCAAGCATGAACGTCATACGCACCATAGGTACCAAGGAGTACCAACAACAATAATCAATGAAGTATTAATTCATAACTTCATTGGAGAGACATTATGCGGCGATTATGTAATCTCCAAAGTCTTAGAGATTATATATTCTAGCACTAACCATAAATCAGATGAATGAACCAAAATGATAGAAGGAAGAATAGAAACCCTGATAAGAATGGTGCGTGATTTACATGCTAGACTTGTTTTATCAGCAGCATCAACAGTACCATTAGCATCACTAGCACAGTCAGTGCCGTCAGCATCGTCAGAACCAGCAGCACCTATAACATCACAAGCTCCACCAGTTCAAGAATCACCGTGGACATCATTACGAATCAACAACGATTATATTGTATCAACAAATTATGAAGTATTAACTCAATTCCTCTGAAAAATTTATATGTATATTTTATATATATAAATTTTGAAACCATCATAAATCCTTCCATACTAAGCTATTATATGTGAATCTTAACTACTCGGTTAATTCATATGCTATGATGTACATCCTTCGTCAGCAACTTAATCATCGATAACTACAATCTCTATTTCAATTCAATGAATTCTATTTCATAATAAATCAAGTGTATTATTCAAATATATGTTTGATTTTTATACTTTCATCATCGATGTACTCGAAACTTTTCAAACAACATCATTCGTACCTTGAGAAGTTCACAAGAATTCCACAAACACCAATATCATGCATCAACAAATAATGAAGTATTGATTCATAATACTCCGTAAAAGTTATATAATTTATAAAGTTTTTTTTAGGGATTATTCAATTCTAGTTTCAATCGTAAGTTAAATGAGTTTAATTTAATATTAACTCATTAAATTTATGTTACATATGAAGAAAATATACACATATATATTTTCATAAAGACTGTAATAAAACTCTTTTGTATAAAATATTAATTGTGAATTTTTTTTAACGGGTAGGTAATACCCGAAAGATATATATAAATTCACAATTAATATATTACATTCTTCGAATCTGATTCAGCAATCACCAACTATACTCACTACTTTCACAACAATATACATTCTTTTATAGAAATCAAAACAACCATTCTCATCCAAATTTGATTACGTATTCTGATTTTGACAAATCAAAATCCAAGTCAAGATTTAACAGAAGACATCACTCTTAGATTCTTACATCTTTCAAATCTATACTTTGACTTCAAAACCATGCTAGAACATCATTTCTATTCATAGAACCCAGAAAAATTATTGTATCATTCAAAATCCTAGAACCTCATGTGACGACCTGGAAATTTCCGACCAAATTTAAACTTAATCTTTATATGATTTTGACACGATAAGCAAAGTCTGTAATGTTAAGTCTCAAAATTTTTGAACTGTTCTCACGAATTCAATTACCATTCGACCATTACCGACGATTCACGAACAATTTGGGTGTAAATAAATATGTAAATATATATACATATGATTATATATATATATATATATATATATATATATATATATATATATATATATATATATATATATATATATATATATATATATATATGTATAAATTCTATACATAAGAAATATTAAATATAAATAGTAAATAAATACTAAAGATTTAGTATATTATATAATTGGAATTTTAACATATTAAATTTAATTATAATTTTAAGTGTAAATGCTATATTAATATTATTATCATTACTTTCTTTGTTATTAATAATATTAATTAATATTAATATTAATATTTATATCATCACCATTATTATATAAAGTATATATATATATATACATATATATGAAATGAGATAAATGGTTATATTATCATTGTTAATATTATTATTAGTAAAATTTATGTTAATATAACTAATAATACTATTAGTACCATTAATAATAAAAAATATTTTTATTAAAATCAATGTTAGATATATTATTAATACCAATAAAAAATACGTAAATGCATAAATATGAAAGTGGTTATATATAAATAGATACATTATTATTATTATTAGTACTAATGTTATTATTAATAATATTAGTATAATTAGTATTATTGATATAAATAATATTAGTGTTATATATTTCATAATAATAATTATTATTATCATTAGTAATAATATTAATATTATACTTGTACTACTACTAGATAAAATATTAAGGATATTATTATTATTATTATTATTATTATTATTATATTTATTAAAAGATTAATCATGATCTATAAATATAAATACATAAATATATAAAATACAAATAAAGGTATAGGTATAGATATAAATACTGATATACAATCAGATATATAATATATATGCAGATATATAAGGGATTCAGTTTGCAATCGTTTTCAAAACTAAAGGTAAATTATTTTTTCTGTCTGAATTCAGTACCATTTGAATTCCAAGCTAATCACAAGATAACAAATTCATTAAAGGAGATCGTATGCCTTTTAGATTTTTTTATTATTATCTATCTGCTCTATTTTCTATCCTTCTGTTCGTCTGTGATACTAGGTCAACACTAGAAATCCTACAAAACCAATCAACTCATGTTTTTACAGAAAAATCATTATACTATTCTTTATCTATATCAATATATACACAAGTACAACCTTCATCCACCTTTCTTACTCTCTTCTTCCCTCTCCTCTTCTCATCCGAAGACCACCCAAAACCCACTACATCACTGCCTTGAATCACCATCACCGAAGACTACCAATACCATCAAACCCGCTATTGTTTTTGGTCATGTTTTTGGTTCATCTCAAAACTATCACCAATCATTGTAAGAACCACCTTCATTCAAGCTTTGAAATACCATCGGCCACCACTTAAACTCGACATCCGTCACCATGAACAATCACCTTGAACCACCAATAGCTTTCTCTCTCTCCTTCTCTCTTTCTCCTGCAAAACACGACTACAATGCCTTCATATTAACAGCTGTAGCTGCTGCCATATGAATTAGTTTCTGTTCGAACAACCAAGCAATAAACAACCGCTGAAAATTAAACTGCTGTACGATAATCTTGTTTCTGTTCAAATCCGTTTAACACCTTGAACTGTTAACTGTATGTGCTCGAGCCATAGAGGAACCAAACACCACGTTTTCTTTCTTCTGTGAAGCAGGTAACGAATTAAAAAGAAAATTTAACATGCTCACAGTTTAAGTATTGGCAAATTGGACATTATTGACATTATTATTTAAAGCTTTATCAACTTTAGACAAATGATACATGTGGGACGGTTTAGAATTGGTATGGCCAATAAATTCTTTGTTTTTGAATCCCTTCTCCTTCATGGTAGGCCAAGGAAGACCCAACCACCTTTAATTGATATTTTAATCATGCTTGCTACATCATTCTTCTACTTTAGTCGACAAGGATGATAAATGATTAGTGGTTGAGTTGTTGATTAGTGTTAGAGTAAAATAATGATAGATATGATGATGAGATGTAAGGAAGTGGACAGAAATTTGAGTCGTCGCTTTTTTTCCATCGGCAGAATTAAATGAATAGAATAGCACAAGTTATCTAGAATGAAACGATTTAGTGGACTAGTGTCATGGGCTTCTAATTTACTAAGAATGTGCTGTAAATTTATTCTGTTGGGCTGTGCTATGGCCGTTGTTTTGCTGTTGTTTGAAAGACTCAAAAACCGTCCCTTTATTACATCGCTCATCACTGATGCTGCTATTATTATTTTTTTCCCTGCGAACCAGTGCAACCGCTTCCTGTTTTAATGATGATGTCGAGATGTTGAGTGAGGACGTTAGATAAAAATGATGATGATTGTGATTATGATGAAAGGAGACGCGTATGTTGGATACGTGATAATGAATTCATAATAAGTTATGACGATGATAACCTATGAGGAAGTCGCGAGATAGATGATGAATATGATTATGTTAATGATTAGAGTATGATGATAGATGTAAGATTATGATATATGGATGAACGTTTATGATGTGATGATTATGAAATGACTGGATACAGGATACGATGATGATGATCGTGATTTTATATAGATAAGAATCGTGATGAATATAATAACTAAAGTGATAATACACTATGATCATCATATGATGATATATGATCAGATTGTGATGATGGTTGTGAAATAAGCAGGTTGATGATAACATGATGATGATGAGATATAGATGAGAATAATGGACATGATGTTTAGAAAGTTGATTAGGTTTAATGTTCGGAAAAAAATAAATAAATAAATAAATAAAAATAAAACACCGAAACCCTTTTTAGGGTTGTCTACTTCTATCTGATCGTGATTTAACCAAGACACCGAAACTAGTTTAAAGCATGGGCCATTTAAATCTGAAGTGGACTGTTTGTGAGATCAGTTTTTATGTTGGGCCAAATTCTAGTTGGGTTGTTAACAGAAAGAAACAGGTAATACATATTTGTATCGTGTAAATAATCACAAAAACAAAATGGTCCAATTGGTTTGGGTGTTGAAGGGTGAGCGAGAGGTTATGGGTTCGATCCCGGGCAATGACAGTTAGTTCTTTTTGGAGCTTTTTCTTATGAGGTATTATTATTATTATTATTATTATTATTATTATTATTATTATTATTATTATTATTATTATCATTGTTATTATTATTTTCATATTATCAATATTATTATTACAAATAAATATTTTCTATATAAGTGTATATTTATTACAACTATCATAATATTACATATAATTATATATATTAAAATTATTTAATTAAAGATTTACATATAACAAATTATTGATTTTTTTAATATAATATTAATCATATACATATATATATAAAACTATATAAATAGTAATACAAATTAAATATATAATAGATATAATCTAAGATATAATATATAACTATTTGATTACCATTATATGTGTATATATATATATATATATATATATATATATATATATATATATATATATATATATATATATATATATATATATATATATATATATATATATATATATATATATATATATATATATAAATGATATAGGTTCGTGAATCTGAGGCCAACCCTGCATTGTTCAGTTTTGTCATATGTATTTTTACTATAAAATACAACATGGTGAGTTTCATTTGCTCCATTTTTAAATGCTTTTGCAATATATATTTTTGGGACTGAGAATACATGCGCTATTTTTATAAATGCTTTACGAAATAGATGCAAGTAATCGAAACTACATTATATGGTTGAATGATCGAAGCCGAATATGCCCTTTTTGCTTGGTAGCCTAAGAATTAGTAAACCGATCTACTAATTGACGCGAATCCTAAAGATAGATCTATTTGGCCTAACGAACCCCATCCAAATTACCGGATGCTTTAGTACTTCGAATTCGTTTTTATCATGTTTGAAGGATTTCCCGGAATGATAGGGGATATTCTTATATGCATCTTGTTAATGTCGGTTACAGGTGTTCAATCCATATGAATGATTTTTGTCTCTATGTATGGGACGTATATTTATGAGAAATGGAAATGAAAATCTTGTAGTCTATTAAAATGATGAAACTGATCGTTTATGATAAACTAATGAACTCACCAACTTTTTGGTTGACACTTTAAAGCATGTTTATTCTCAGGTATTAAAGAAATCTTCCGCTGTGCATTAGCTCATTTTAGAGATCTTACTTGGAGTCATTCATGGCATATTTCAAAAGATGTTGCATTCGAGTCATTGAGTTCATCAAGATTATTACTAAGAAAATTATAGTTGGATATATTATGAAATGGTATGCATGCCGTCAACTTTCGTTGAAAAGAAAGTTTGTCTTTTAAAAATGAATGCAATGTTTGTAAATTGTATCATATAGAGGTCAAATACCTCGCGATGTAATCAACTATTGTGAATCGTTTATAATGTATATGAACGGGTCCTTTCACCTCATAGGTATATTAACAATTACAAACTTTGTTCTAACCCTTCGAAATCCCTAGAGACACTTTAAATAATGAACAATCGAGATGATGATCCAACCACATGTTACCCCAGTCATGTACCTGAAAAACTCTCGAAACCAAAGTAAAAGTTTAACACATACCTTTGTCAGACCCTTTGGCATTTATTAACAAAAATAACTTTGCGATTCCTTTCCAAAGTAGTCAGTTTTGTCACAGCTCCAGCAAGTCAACCTCAACTTTTGATAGTGCTCCAAACGAACATATATTTATTCGCAATATCATCCCAAAATGTAAAGTTTTTAGTTGTAATTATTCTATTTTTAAGTTGTAATCATTTAAATAAATAAATGTGAAGACAAAGCACGAAGATTAAAGAATTGAAGAAAAAGTGCCACTAAAGCCTGAAAAGTGCCACTAAAGCCATAGTGCACTCAAAAGTGCCACTAAAAGTGAGTTAAAGACTTGCGCGAATTTTGAGAGTTAAGGAAAATAATTTTTTGTGCAAATTACAAATTGCAAAACACAAAGTACAAGATATTAAATTGTACGAAAAGGCGTTCAAAAATCCAGAACTGGGACCAGAGACAACTCTCAACGCTCGACGCAACGGACTAAAAATTACAAGTCAACTATGCACATAAATATAATATAATATATAAATAATTCTTAAAATTATATATATTATATTTATTTATTAAAATCGTCGGCAAATAAAAAACAAAAGCATGTGAGCTGGAAAAGCAGGCCATGCGATCGCATGGCCTGGAAGTGCAAAATCCATGCGGTCGCATGGTGAACAGTATCAGCTCAGGTCCTATAAAGTTTGCGTGTTTTGGCCGAATTTTTACACCTTTTTCTCTATCTCTCAATCTCACGTATATATATATATATATATATATATATATATATATATATATATATATATATATTATAATTTTAATTTTAATTTTAATTTTAATAATAATAAGGGTATGTTAGCGAATGTTGTAAGGGTGTAAGTCGAAATTCTGTCCGTGTAACGCTACGCTATTATTAATCATTGTAAGTTATGTTCAACCTTTTTAAATTAATGTCTCGTAGCTAAGTTATTATTATGCTTATTTAAGCCGAAGTAATCGTGATGTTGGGCTAAAATATTAAAATTGGGTAATTGGGTTTGTACCATAATTGGGGTTTGGACAAAAGAACGACACTTATGGAAATTAGACTATGGGTTATTAATGGGCTTTATATTTATTTAATTAAATGATAGTTTGTTAATTTAATATAAAGATTTATAATTGGACGTACCTATAAATAACCATATACACTCGATCGGACACGATGTGCGGGATATTTATAAGTACTAATAATCGTTCATTTAATCGGACACGGGAATGGATTAATAGTCTATGGACTTATTAAAACAGGGGTGAATTATATACAAGGACACTTGGTGTAATTATAGTTTAAGTCCCCAATTAGTTGGAATATTTGACTTCGGATATAAGGATAATTTGACGAGGACACTCGCACTTTATATTTATGATTGATGGACTGTTATGGACAAAAACCAGACGGACATATTAAATAATCCAGGACAAAGGACAATTAACCCATGGTAATAAACTAAAATCAACACGTCAAACATCATGATTACGAAAGTTTAAATAAGCATAATTCCTTTATTTCATATTTAATTGCACTTTTAATTATCGCACTTTTATTTACTGTCATTTTATTTAAATACACTTTTAATTATCGTACTTTTTAATTATCGCAATTTTATTTATCGTCATTTTATTTATCGTATTTTTATTTATCGCAATTTCATTATCGTTATTTACTTTACGCTTAAAATTAAGTTATATTTATTTTTAATATTTTACATTAGGTTTTAACTGCGACTTAAGTTTTAAAATTGACAAACCGGTCATTAAACGGTAAAAACCCCCTTTTTATAATAATAATACTACTTATATATATATTTATATTTTTACAAATATAGTTTTTAAAAATATAGCGTTAAACTTGGCTAAGATCCCTGTGGAACGAACCGGACTTACTAAAAACTACAACTGTACGATTAGGTACATTGCCTATAAGTGTTGTAGCAAGGTTTAGGTATATCCACTCTATAAATAAATAAATAACTTGTGTAAAATTGTATCGTATTTAATAGTATTTTGTAGTAAAATTACAACTATTTCGTATACACCTCTACGCACATCAAGTATTTTTGGCGCCGCTGCCGGGGAACTGCTTAAACGCCGGAAGCGAAACGCTATATTTAAAAAAAAAATTTAAAATTATATTCGGGCTACACTGTAGCAGCCCAAATAATCTGGCCCGATTTTTTAATTCATGCGACCGCATGGATCAGTAGACCAAAACTCATGCGACCGCATGAGCAGCTCTGACACGCTGGTCTGAACCTGGTACAGCAATAATTACGGAGTATTAATTATTATTATTATTATTAAACCCTAATTAGGGTTAATTATTTAATTAATTAATTTAGTTTTTAGTTTTAATTTGTACTTTAAGTTTTAATTAGTCATATTAAATATATAAACTTATTACTTTTATAAAATAAATAATATAAAAATAATATTTTTATAAAAATTAGTAATTTTATCATTTTTTGTCTCTTTTTATAAATTGTATATTTTTATTATTTAGTACGTAATTTATATTTTTATCGCTTGTAACTAGTTTTAATATAGTATTTTGCCGTAGTTATTTTATATTTTTAGATTTTTAGACTTTGCCGTAAAATCCCTTAAGTACTTTTTCTTTAGATTAAGATTTAGGTGCTTTAGAATTTTACGACGTCGCTTATCGCTTTAGTTTTAAATAAATTTTAGTGCCTTTTTAAGTTATTGCCTTTTTGGATATAGAATTCCTTTTACGCTTTAATACTTTTAGACGCAACTTTTAATTTTTTTAGTTTTTAGATTTTTAAGTTTCGACGCTCTACTTTCTTATTTTTATTTTTCGACCTTTTATTTTTCGACGTTTTTCGACGCACTATTTTTCTTTCTTATTTCTCGACGCTTTAGTTTTTAGGACATAGAATTTTCTATTTCTTCTCTACAATTTCAAAACGAAAAAATTATTTTAAGTAGTTAAATTGATAGACATCCAAAATTTTCTGATTCGTAGTAATAGTTGGATTTGTTAGTGGCGAGTTGTGGGCTTCCGATTTAAAGGGTACTGGCTACCTGCTGCATCTATTGGCTATTCGAAACGTGGGCAAAATCAGAAAAGTCTATTAATTTGATAACTTATATAATTTTTATCTTTATAACTAATAGGATATTCAGTGAATGCACCGAGCAAAACATTTCACCACCTTTCATACGTTCACCACCTGTAACTCGATCAAGACATCTAGCCAATATTGTCGCCATTGATTTTTCTTTAGAATCGTCATCTAGTCGACCAAGTACTCCAATTCAAATTTCCGATAATCCATTTTTTGAACCCGATTTCACAATTAAGAACCCGGAGGATATTCAAGGACAATTCCAAGATCCTGAACCACTAATCATTCCTCCTGAACCACAAACCGTTAAATCAGAATTCTCTAGTGATTCGTATTCCACAAATTCAATCATGGAAAATCCGGAACCTCTAAGTATGGAAGACCGAATGAGGGCTAAACGCATTGGCCAAGGATACACCATTATTAAGCCAGACATTAATGTGCCAGATTATGAAATCAAAGGACAAATCCTACACATGGTAAATAATCAATGCCAATATAGTGGTATGCCAAAAGAAGATCCAAATGAACATCTTCGAACCTTTAATAGGATCTGTACACTATTCAAAATCATAGAAGTGGAGGATGAACAGATATATCTCATGTTATTTCCCTGGACTTTAAAGGGAGAAGCCAAAGATTGGTTAGAATCGTTACCTGAAGGGGCGATTGATACATGAGATGTTTTAGTTGAAAATTTTCTTAAACAATTCTTTCCGGCATCTAAAGCTGTGAGACTTCAAGGAGAAATTGTTACATTCATGCAAAAGCCAAATGAAACTCTATATGAGGCGTGGACAAGATTTGGAAAGTTGTTGAGAGGATGTCCTCAGCACAGTTTAGATACTTATCAAATAGTACAAATATTCTACCAAGGTGTCGATATTACTACACGAAAAGACATCGACATAGCAGCTGGTGGTTCCATTATGAAGAAAACTGCAACTGAAGCTCACAAGATAATTGATAATACAGCCTCCCACTCTCATGAGTGGCACCAAGAAAAAGATATCTTTCGTTCATCTAAAGTGGCTAGAGCCGATTCTAGCCATGACTTTGATTTCGTTTCCGCAAAAATAGATGCTTTTGAGAGACGAATGGAAAAGATGAATAAAGATATTCACGCAATACGAATCAGTTGTGAGCAATACGGTGGACCACACTTAACGAAAGATTGCCACATTGAGCAAACGATGGAACAATGTGAGAATGTTTCCTACATGAACCAAAGGCCGAGAAATAATTATCAAAATAATTATCAACCGCCAAGGCCAAACTTTAATCGAAATCAAAACATTCTTTACAATCCAAATGGGCCAAACAATAACTCGTATAACCAATAAGGTCCAAATAACCAACCAACTCAAAACAACACTTTCAATCAACAAAGACCTGGCTTATATAAACCACTACAACAAACCGAAGAAAAAAAGCCAAATCTAGAAGAAATGATGGCAAAGCTAATGGAATCTCAAACACAATTTATTACATCTCAAACTCAAATGAATGAGAGGTTTGATCAGTCACTAAGAACTCAACAAGCTTCCATTTTGAATCTAGAAAAACACGTAGGTACTCTTGCTAGCATGATGAGTGAGAGGGAACAAGGAAAGCTACCGAGTAATACTGAAGTAAATCCTCGAAATGAGAATGTTAATATGGTTTCAATGAATTCTGAAAAACCAGCACAAGAAGATGGGAAGGTTTTAGATGTGAGTAACAATGAAGAAGTTACAACACCACCACCACCCGAGTATGTAAAGCCAGTGGTGGCACCATACAGACCACCCATCCCGTTTCCAAGAAAAGGATTTGAGTATGAGCAAGTAATAGGTAATAAAGTTTGTGATACCTCTGGAAAGAAGAAGAAGAATAAGAAAGTACAAGAAACAAAAACTGTAAAAATAAACCCGGTGAAGACAGTTCCACCAAAACCTCCACCAAGGTTGGGTGATCCGGGTGAATTTATTGTTCCTTGTCTACTTAGTGATTGTGTCATGTATGATGCACTAGCAGATTTAGGTGCAAGTGTGAGTGTTATGCCTCTTTCATTATATAAGAGATTAGGAGTAGGTGAGTTAAGTCCAACAGAGATGAGTGTTCGACTCTTTGATCAAACCATTAGGCACCCAATTGGAATTGCTGACAACCTACCCGTTCAAGTGGGTAATTTAACCTTTTTAGTCGAATTTATTGTCATTGACATAGAAGAGGACTCAAACATTTCTCTAATTTTAGGTCAACCATTCTTAGCGTCCACCGAGGCGTTATTTGATGTAAGAGAGGGCAGAATGACACTTAGTGATGGTGACAAATCGATCACCTTTGTGATTCGGTAGTCTAAATCTTCACCAACCAAAACCGTTGAACCAACAAAAATGATTGGTAAGAACCATGTTGTTTTACCAACTCCAACGGTAGTGCTTAACAATAATAAAACGCCTAAGTGTGGGGAAGATGAAGTAACACCTAATGATGACCTGATAACAAAGAACCCCGTTGTTGATACGAAATTAAACGACCCCATTATTAATAGTTCAATGAAGAAACTTATTAAACGGATTCGCGATGCTAGAACCAAGGGGAACTTTAAGTTATGTAACTGGTTAGTATCCAATCTATTGCCTAAAGAAAAGGCAAAACTAGTTGAATTTGTGAATATTACACAGGAATCCGACCAATGGCTTAAAGCAAAAGTCACAGATATGCAAGTTGATTATGGTCCAAGAGAAATTGACAATGAAGTTAACCACAATTTCGACACCACGGTTACCTAAGTATGGGGAGATTCAAATGTTTTAAGAAAAAAAATTAATGTCTAGAGTTAGTTGTTTTGTTCTCGTGTAGTTCCGAGAATGGAATCCGATTGGTCTTTTCCACTAGCAGACACTAAAGAACTAGTTTTCTCCCCCCATTCTAAATTTTTGTTTCGTAGGTTTTGTACGCATTTTTTTAAATTTAAATTTTGTGTGAATTTAAAAACAAAATTTACTTTATTTCATTAAGTTTAAAAAATGATTTCTAAAATTCATCGTAAGTTGAAGACTAGGTCATGGAATGGAAATTGCTTTACCCGAGGGCGGGGCGACAAATTTTGTTATCATTATTTTTAATATTATTGATCTAAAGTATACCAAAAAAATTAAAAAAAAAAAAACCCAAAAATCTTTGCTTTTAAAACAATCGCTTTAAAAATGACAAATTTTAAATTTTGTCGAGGGACGGACTAGGTAAACGTACCGAAACTACCTAAAGTAAAAGGAAACAAAATTTAAAAAAAAATATTCATTTAAATTGTTTTAATAAATAAAGGTTTTATAAAAAAATATATAATAAAAATATTATGTATGTTTGTAGTTTATCTTATGTACAAAACAGGGTAAAACAGCGCACTTTCAAAGACTGACATTAAGTTCAGCAAAAGCTACTAATTTTGATGACAAGACGCAAAATATCAAATGTGATATAAAATAATATTTTTGCAAACTCGGTATTTTTAATCACTTTTCTACACTAATCACCCTCATGAATTTATAATTATAGTCTGATTTCATGCAAATGAGGGCATTACATGATCTCAAGTGTGGGGAAGGGTTATAAATTTTCTCGGGTTTACACTTAGTTTAATTGCCAAATTTTGTGAAAATTTGAAAAATTTTCAACTAAATGAATTCAAAATCATGTTTATACATATTTATGAACGATAAAACTAGGTTATAATACCGAAATTATTGTTACCTCGGAAAGAACATAAATGGAGAAACAACCCAAAATGCTAGAATTCAGTTAAAATGGAATAGAAGAGAATAAAAAGGCAAAGAAAAAAATAAATAAAAGCCAAGTGTGGGAAGAATTCACGAAGTTCTTTAAAACATATATCACATATTTTATACAAGGTTATTGCAGGTACTTTTGCTTTGGACTAAACTAATCAGTTTTACCCGAATTACTGTAATATATTTATAAGAAAGATGGATCTGCACGATGAATCAATTCCATCATTAAAAGGAAGTAAAGTCTTCCGAAAAAGATACGCGCTTCTTGATTTAGGTCAAGAAGTTGTCGTCCAGACCATCTGCAGGTTGACGAAAAATCTAGAAAAGTCATCTCTAAAATCAGCAGAAAATCCACGGACCTCAGCATCAAACAGGGTCGCCAAGTGGTCAGATTTATCCTAACCATGAGAAGAATTTATCTCGTAAAATGGGGAGGGCGCCGTGCAAATTATCTTGATAAGACTAATGAATCAGACCCCCAGAAAGGATAATCTCTTTAAAGATTAAAAATCAGCTTTTAAGCCTGATATTACTCAATCCTTGAGATTGACCTTAAAGATTGAGAATTACAAACTCAAGGAATTCGATGATGTCTAAACTCGAGCTTGAACGAGAAAATATTTTGATCAAAATTAAAACCGATTTGTTTTCTGAAACCCTATTTTCAATGCGTTCATTACCATTGAACGTAAAATCCTAGGAATTCACCTGGAATTCATTAGGTCACCTGAACCAAATCGAGTGTCAACCGTAAGAACGGTGGCTGCATAGCATGGTCGAAGACAGGACCTTGTGCCAGACCGAAAAAACTATAGGGTGATCTTTACTATTGCTCCTACAAAGGATAGTAATTGCATCCGACACGTTATAGACCATAATCAAAAGCATGTCACGGGACATTGCCTTAACAGTTGCATGTTCAACGCTTTCCTTTACAACCGGACCGTAGTTTACTGAAAGGTAATATACGGAGCAAGTAAACTGGACGTGTTGCTTTCTTAATACAAGGTTAGCAAGTGGGTGACACAAAATCATAAGTTTTGAGTTAAAATTTTCAAATCTGAAACCCACCACACCCACAAAAACATTTTGCAAACGCCGGTGAAGGGTTATTCCGGAAAACTTATCTAGGGTAAAAGCTAGAATGAATTTTCAAAAGATCAAATGTTTTCATAAAGATCCAATTTCCTTAAGGATCTAAATTTTCATAGTCATGTGGGACTGTAAACCACAACGTTACTATCATTGTTTATACTGCCGTATCAAAATCACTAATGTATAAAGTGTGAAGAATAAAGAAGTGATTCGTGTGATTTAATTTCAAGTTCTGTATTGCTTGAGGACAAGCAACGCTCAAGTGTGGGGATATTTGATAGTGCTCCAAACGAACATATATTTAGTCGCAATATCATCCCAAAATGTAAAGTTTTTAGTTGTAATTATTCTATTTTTAAGTTGTAATCATTTAAATAAATAAATGTGAAGACAAAGCACAAAGATTAAAGAATTGAAGAAAACGTGCCACTAAAGCCTGAAAAGTGCCACTAAAGCTTGAAAAGTGCCACTAAAGCCATAGTGCACTCAAAAGTGCCATTAAAAGTGAGTTAAAGACTTGCGCGGATTTTGGGAGTTAAGGAAAATAATTTTTTGTGCAAATTACAAATTGCAAAACGCAAAATACAAGATATTAAATTGTACGAAAAGGCGTTCGAAAATCCGGAACCGGGACCAGAGTCAACTCTCAACGCTCGACGCAACGGACTAAAAATTACAAGTCAACTATGCACATAAATATAATATAATATATAAATAATTCTTAAAATAATATATATATTATATTTATTTATTAAAACCGTCGGCAAATAAAAAACAAAAGCATGTGAGCTGGAAAAGCAGGCCATGCGATCGCATGGTGAACAGTATCAGCTCAGGTCCTATAAAGTTCGCGTTTTTTGGCAGAAATTTTTTACACCTTTTTCTCTATCTCTCAATCTCACGTATATATATATATATATATATATATATATATATATATATATATATATATATATATATATATATATATATATATATATATATATATTATAATTTTAATTTTAATTTTAATTTTAATTTTAATAATAATAAGGGTATGTTAGCGAATGTTGTAAGGGTGTAAGTCGAAATTCTGTCCGTGTAACGCTATGCTATTATTAATCATTGTAAGTTATGTTCAACCTTTTTAAATTAATGTCTCATAGCTAAGTTATTATTATGCTTATTTAAGCCGAAGTAATCGTGATGTTGGGCTAAAATATTAAAATTGGGTAATTGGGCTTTGTACCATAATTGGGGTTTGGACAAAAGAACGACACTTGTGGAAATTAGACTATGGGCTATTAATGGGCTTTATATTTGTTTAATTAAATGATAGTTTGTTAATTTAATATAAAGATTTACAATTGGACGTACCTATAAATAACCATATACACTCGATCGGACACGATGGGCGAGATATTTATAAGTACTAATAATCGTTCATTTAACCGGACACGGAAATGAATTAATAGTTTATGGACTTATTAAAATAGGGGTGAATTATATACAAGGACACTTGGTGTAATTATAGTTTAAGTCCCCAATTAGTTGGAATATTTGACTTCGGATATAAGGATAATTTGACGAGGACACTCGCACTTTATATTTATGACTGATGGACTGTTATGGACAAAAACCAGACGGACATATTGAATAATCCAGGACAAAGGACAATTAACCCATGGTAATAAACTAAAATCAACACGTCAAACATCATGATTACGAAAGTTTAAATAAGCATAATTCCTTTATTTCATATTTAATTGCACTTTTAATTATCGCACTTTTATTTACTGTCATTTTATTTAAATGCACTTTTAATTATTGTACTTTTTAATTATCGCAATTTTATTTATCGTCATTTTATTTATCGCATTTTTATTTATCGCAATTTCATTATCGTTATTTACTTTACGCTTAAAATTAAGTTATATTTATTTTTAATATTTTACATTAGGTTTTAACTGCGACTTAAGTTTTAAAATCGACAAACCGGTCATTAAACGGTAAAAACCCCCTTTTTATAATAATAATACTACTTATATATATATATATATATATATATATATATATATATATATATATATATATATATATATATATATATATATATATATATATATATATATTTATATTTTTACAAATATAGTTTTTAAAAATATAGCGTTAAACTTGGCTAAGATCCCTGTAGAACGAACCGGACTTACTAAAAACTACACTACTGTACGATTAGGTACACTGCCTATAAGTGTTGTAGCAAGGTTTAGGTATATCCACTCTATAAATAAATAAATAACTTGTGTAAAATTGTATCGTATTTAATAGTATTTTGTAGTAAAATTATAACTATTTCGTATACACCTCTACGCACATCAACTTTTCAGTTGAAACAGTCTTATTATAACCTCTATATATACGTTGCCCTTTCACCATCGTTACCGACGAGCCGTTTATGTTCCAACACATTAGCAATAAACTTACCAACAACTTCACTAATCTTTGACGTTCCGAAAAATCATTATATTTATCGAAACCCCATCATTTACTCAAGAATTGTTATGTCAATTACTGAGAATCGGCAATCAGTATTTTGAAATCTCGCAGCATGTCCACGCCGACAATTATATGTGTACATATAACGTCTATCTTCTAGGCTTACATATTTTGAATGTGAAGTTTCTGAAAAACACCCTGAACTGCGAACTAGTTCTCGAAATGCTGATGAAGCAGCAAAAACTGTAAACGACCTTAACAGTAAAAATTTTGATGATAAAGAATAGTGTGTTGGCAAAGCTCAGAAAAAGAGAAGATTTGGTACTGAAAAACGGATTGTGCAAACTATGAAGGAGGCTGTGGAAAAATTACAAAGACGAAATCTGCTTTCAAAGAATCCAAATGATTCAGTATCTGCTGAAATCCTTAGCAAATACCTTGCTCCTTACTCTAAAACCTTTGCGGACAATATTCTTCATCATCATCTTATCTTAAATATTCTAAGATATCATCATATCTCCCATTATAAATATCCTCCATATTTCTGAAGATATTTTCATAACCATTCTTATCTGAAATCATTACCTCTTCGCGCTATCTGTGTTACATCATAAAAGAAACTATTTTAGTTTCTAAATTCTGAAACCTTCAAGTTTAAAATATGAATGTTTTGAAGTAGTGTTGGGAACTGAAGCATGAGTTAGTATAATATAATGACACTTGATCAACGTGATAATATTACAGTAAGTCATGCAGAGTTTCTAAATGGAACGTGATGATTCACAGATCATAACGTCATCATGTGCCATGTTACACGACTCTTGTATTCTACTTAACCTCTAAACATATCAAGAAAATATTTTTCTTGATGATTCGGTCTTTTCCAGGATATTCTGGTAATTTGACAAATCAAGATCGTGCCATTACAATTTCCTTCTTAGAACATTAACTATGTTCATTTCAAAATCTATACCTACTAATTTTGGACCATTATTCGCTTGACTTGAAGTCGGAAAGAGAAGACAAAAGTATGGAACTCTTGAATATAAAAGAAAATATAAAGCTCAACAACAATACATAAATTACAAACCGTGCATATCAATACGTTTTTCCACGTAAAGGCACAGGAGAATTAAAAACACTATAACCCCAAGATAATAGTAAAAGTAAATAAAATCCTCCGGTGGTAGATGAAAGAGAAGAATAACAGATATGAAAGTTAGGAGTATATCAAGGATCAGAACGGGATGGAGCATATTAACGAATGCTAAAAAGCATGAATTAAAGAAGAAAGAATAGAAGGTGTGAGATATAAGGGAACGAAGGGGGTGAATTTATAGTAAAATATCCAACAGAGCAATCAAAACAGATGATCGCATTTAAAGCGGATCTTAATCTCCTTGATTACCGAAGAATCAGATCTTATTACGAAGATTTTCTCTAAATCTCTTGATTTCCGGAAAGCAATTCTATCTACGTCAAAAGATATGACGAATCTACACTTACTCATTTCACTCTTTTGTGATAACTTCACTCGTACGCTTCACTTGAGCAAATTGTATTATCCATATTACCCGCTGATGATAAAACTCTAATTTTCCACTCGTATGCGTCATGAAAACATACGTATTATTAGCCATGACCATCCCGATCAAATTTCGGGGACGAAATTTCTTTAACGGGTAGGTACTGTGACAACCCGGAAATTTCCGACCAAATTTAAACTTTATCGTTATATTATTCCGACACGATAAGTAAAGTTTGTTAAGTTGAATCTCAAGAGTTTTAAACTATGTTCATACATTCATTTAACCTCGACCAAATTCCGACGATTCACAAACCATTATTTAATTGGATATGATTATGTGTATATAGGTATATGTATATATAATAACTAGGGAATATTAACAAAGTATTAGACGTATAATACTTTACATAAACGTATTTGTTTCAATATGGTTAACGATGGAATTAGAAGATAATATCAAATGATTGATTTATCAGATACATTGTATGATTACGAGTCTCTGTTGAGAGGTCCACTTTGATTTAGGAAACCTTTCCTTTTTAACGGTATTCGGAATAAATGGTAAAGTGATTTGCAAGTAAGAACAAAATGCCAATTATCGAGTACTAGACAAATATTATCATGTCCGAAGGATTTCCCGAAATGATAGGGGATATTCTTATATGCATCTTGTTAATGTCAGCTACCAGGTGTTCAATCCATATGAATGATTTTTGTCTCTATGTATGGGACGTATATTTATGAGAAATGGAAATGAAAATCTTGTGGTCTATTAAAATGATGAAAATGATCGTTTATGATAAACTAATGAACTCACCAACCTTTTAGTTGACACTTTAAAGCATGTTTATTCTCAGGTATTAAAGAAATCTTCCGCTGTGCATTAGCTTATTTTAGAGATCTTACTTGGAGTCATTCATGGCAGATTTAGAAAGACGTTGCATTCGAGTCATTGAGTTCATCAAGATTATTACTAAGACAATTAAAGTTGGATATATTATGAAATGGTACGCATGCCGTCAACTTTCGTTGAAAAGAAAGTCTGTCTTTTAAAAACGAATGCAATGTTTGTAAATTGTATCATATAGAGGTCAAATACCTCGGGATGTAATCAACTATTGTGAATCGTTTATAATGTATATGAACGGGTCCTTTCAGTTGGTATCATAGCGGTGGTCTTAGCGAACCAGGTCTTGCATTAGTGTGTCTAACTGATAGTTGTTAAGGTGCATTAGTGAGTCTGGACTTCGACCGTGTCTGCATGTCAAAAGTTTTGCTTATTATTTTGTGTCGAAAATTACCTACTTATAATCCTTAGGAAATTACCTGCTTATTATTCTTAGTCTAGACAAGTCTTACTGCATTGATTGCATGATTAGTGTATAGATAAAATTCATATCTTAGCGTATCTGCTAATTCATATCTTAGCGTATCTGTTATTGTTACCTTTATCTGACAGCTTCCGTAGATTCCTCCGTAACTTATGGGATTTTAGTATTATATATACATATGTAAATTATGTATTGCAGGGTACTAATCTACATTCTATAATCTATTTCTTATCGAAAATCTTTCATCTGATTGTACGAGATGAATCCCTCAACCAGTTCGAGTCTCACAGATTTCGATAGCTATTCCGATAGTTATTCCGACAGATATTCCGACATGGATATTCACCTAAACTCCGAAAGCAGTGTGACCGAAATGGATCAACCAATCAGTCATCACCAAATCTGGAGAAATAGGGGATGGGTTTGTAGTCGACTTAACCGACGGAGACAAGAAGAAGGCGATCCTTTTCACCCACCAAGCTGCACTCCTGGCGAAGAACCTGAAGCACTTACCGGTGAACCCATTCGAAACACCATTTTCACACTCATTTTCTGAATATCTCGCCACGATTATATTCTATCAAAAATTCTAAACCTTATTCATTCGCTCGTTCCAACCGACAATCATCCCAGAATAATAGAAGAAGTCAACGAACTTCGCGCTCGAGAAATAAATTTGGAGAATATGGTGCACAATTTACCAGCTTCAGCAACATCATCGGTACCAATAGTACCATCAGCAACAGCACCAGTATCATCAACAATCAATGCCTCAACATCTCATTCTGTACCTCGAGTATAATTATCGTTCTACGAATCGTTCTACATCAATTATCTTCGTTCGACATAGCAATTATGTAATCTCTAATGTTTTAGAGATTATGTATTCTAGTTTTGACGGTAAACCAAATGAGTTTAATACTATATTAACTCATTAAATCCATGATTACATCTGAAGAAAATATATATGTATGTACATTTTCATAAAGATTGTAATTAAAAATTCTTTTGTACAAACTGTTAATGATGAAAATATTTTAACGGGTAGGTAATACCCGAAGAATATTTAAGATTTCACATTAATAAGTTACACTGTACATTCTTCTAATCTGATTCAACGGTCATTTATTATCCTACTTACATCCACAGATATACGTATCCGTTCACCGCAGAATAACCATTTCCATTCAATTTCATACTTGGATTTTGATCTATCAGAATCCAACAAGTGGCATAATGAAGAAAATGTTGGAGAAAATAAAATTTGTTAGAAACAAACAAATTAACTATGAGAAATTTTGTTAAGAATCCATGCTAACGAAATCCTAGCTAACTGATTACACTTTATATATCGCAATTTATATTCTAGCAATTTTATTTATCGTCATTTAATTTCTGTTATTTATTTTACGCACTTTAAATATCGGGACACGTATACAAGGTTTTGACATATCATATCGACGCATCTATATATATTATTTGAAATAACCATAGACACTCTATATGCGATAATGATCGAGTTAGCTATACAGGGTTGAGGTTGATTCTATAATAATATATATACTTTGAGTTGTGATCGAGTCTGAGACATGTATACAATGGGTCACGATACGTATTAATTAATTTGAATACTATATATTAAACTATATATGAATTATTGAATTACTAATTGTAGACTGCTAACTGTGGACTGCCAACATTGGACAATTAAAATGAATTAAAATATTGATTATAACATATGAAACTAAACAATTCTTCAAGTTTGCCACTTAATTTCTTCTTAAACCTCATTTGTATCTTGATGATTACAATCTGCATTCAAACCTTTCATGATTCTTGAAAACACCTCAATCGAGAGGATGAAACAACCGCACTTCATCTATGAAAGAAAAGATTGATACATATAGTTATACACCTGAAAAACTCTCAGAAACTGCGTAAACGTTTAACACGTAGCTGTGCTAATTCCTTTAGCGTTGTTATTACCCAAAATAACTTTACAATCCCTTTTCAAGGTAGTCAATTTTGTCACAGCTCCAGCAAGTCAACTTCGACTTTTCGTTCGAAACAACCATATTATAACCTTGATATATATGCGTACTCTTTTATTGTTACCGGGGAACCTTTTATATTCCACCATATTACCATCAGCATTTAATCATCTAAAAACACAATTCTCTTGAAACCACCTCGGATTGATAATCGATGATTCAGGTATGGTAGCATTAAATGCAGAGGAAACAGAAAAATTGTAGATGGTCTAAATGGCCAAAAGTTTGATGATAAAGAAGGGAGTGTTAGGAACGCTCGATAGAAAATTTGGTACTGAAAAATAGATTGAGCAAACCATAAAGGAGACCAAGACCAAATACAAGGACCCTACCATATATTCAAAGAATCCAGGTAATTCTGGATCCGATAAAACCTTCAACGAATATCTTGCTCCGTACTCATGTTAAAATCTTACGAAAAATCTTTCTTCATCAACCATCGAACTTAGAAATTCCAAAATATCATCATAAATATCTTAGATATTTCTGAAGATATTTTCATAAATATTCTCGTCCAAAATTATTTATCTCTTCGTGCTATCTATATTACATCATAAAGGAAACTACTTTAGTTTCTAAAATTCGAGTTTGAATTATGAATGGTTTTGAAGTAGTGTTAGGAATTGATGCATGAGTTAGTATAATATAATGACACTTGATCAACGTGATTATATTACAGTAAGTCATGCTGAGTTTCTAATGGAATGTGATGATTCACAGATCATAATGTCATAACGTGCCATGTACATAACTTTTTCATTCTACTTAACTTCTGAACATATCAAGAAAATATATTCTTGATAGTTCTATTCTCAGTGATTCTGGTATTTTGACAAATCAAATCGTGCTATTACGTTCTTTCTTATTTAGAACATTAAGTTCATTCGAAACTCCATACTTACGAATTCTGGACCATTACTCGCTTTACTAGAGGTTGAGAAAAGAATAAAAAGGTAAAGAGCTCCAAAATATAAGAGAAAATATAAAGTCCAATAACAGCACAGGGGTTACAAACCGTGGATATGAATACGAATAGCAATATAAAGACACGGTGTAATTAAGAATAGTATCACCCAAGGTAATAGTAGAAGTAAACTGATTTTTCTGGTGGAAGATTGAAAAGAAGGATAACAGAAATGATGATTAGGAAAATATCAAGGATTAGAACGGGATTAAGCACTTTCATAATCTTTTGGATGTATGAACTAAGAAAGAAAGTATAGGAATGGTGAGAATAATGGAACGAAAAAGTTTAATTTATAATGAAAATATCAGACAGAGTAATCAAGGCAGATCACCTTATTCAATTATAGAGATCTTAATTTCCTTACTCACCGAAGAATCAAATCTTTTAGATTTCGAAAATTTTCTTAAATCCCCTGAATTCCGGAATTCAACCAAGACAATGTTAAAAGTTAAGACGAAACATTATTTCTTCAATTCCCTCTTTTATGATAGCTTCACTCGTACGCTTCACATAATCAAATCATTTTATCTATATTACCCAATAATGATAAAACTCTATTTATCAACTCATATTCGTCATGAAAACTTTTTTTTTGTTAACCATGACGACCTCTTTCAAATTTCCAGACGAAATTTTTTAACGGGTAGGTACTGTGACGACCCAAAAATTTCCGATCAAATTTAAACTTAATCTTAATATGATTTCGACACGATAAGCAAAGTCTGTAATGTTGAAGTCTCAAAAACTTTGAACTGTGTTCATGTAATCATTTGGCTTTTGACTATTCCCGACGATTCACGAACAATTATGTGTAAATAAATAAGTAAATATATATATATATATAAATATATATATAAATATATAAATATAAATATAAATATAAGGGTATATAATATATTAAATTAATATAATACCATTTAATAATTTGAATTAAATATGTAGAGTAAGGTACAAAATATTTAAGATGTTATTAAAATAAATATATATATAAATATATAAATATATATATATATATATATATATATATATATATATATATATATATATATAAATTCTATACATAAGTAATATTATATATACTATAATATATAAATATTAAAGATTCAATGAATTTTATATAATTGCTAGATATGATATGATAAATGGTAATATATTATATGTAATTACAAGTTAAAGTATAATTGCTATATTAATATTATTATCATTACTTTCATTAATATTATTATTAACATTAATATTAATATTAATAGTAATACTTGTATCATAAATATTATTATATAAAGTATATATATACATATAAAATTTGATCATTATAAGTTGTTATATAATTACTGTTAATATTATTACTATTGACAGATAAAATATAGATATGAAAGTTGGCATATATAAATTGATATATTATTATTAGTATTATTGTTATTATGATTATAATTAGTATTATTATAATTAGTATTATTATTATTATTAATATTATTGTTATACATTTTATAGTAATTATTATGATTATCATTGGTAATAATATTATTATTGCTATTATAATATTATTATAAATTTGCATTACTATTATTAAGAGTAATATTATTACATTTATATTTATTAATAAAGATAACTAAAATATATAA
Organism: Rutidosis leptorrhynchoides; assembly: GCF_046630445.1. Classification (NCBI taxonomy): domain Eukaryota; kingdom Viridiplantae; phylum Streptophyta; class Magnoliopsida; order Asterales; family Asteraceae; genus Rutidosis; species Rutidosis leptorrhynchoides. The sequence goes on from NC_092337.1 coordinate 280,149,801, forward strand.
ATATAAGTACAGATATAAAAACAGATATGAATATTGATAGGTATATAAATCCAGATAAATATATATATTGAGATAAATATGGAATCAGACACAGAATCGATTTTCTTTTGCACATATACATCGAATTTCATCACTTTTGTTTATATTTGCTTAACTTAATCCCTAAAATCGAATTTATTCCTAATTCTGTTAACCATCGACCTCAGACCCCAATGAAAACAAAAATCGATTTACATCACCTACATCTTTTATTTTTTTTTTATATTAATTTTGCTGTACTGATCGAATAATGATTGTTCCCAAATCTGTTAAAGGTTGATACGAGTCAATTCCAATTAGGATAACTGTTAAATTAAGTATTCCTTTATATTGTATATCTACACGTCTGTGATTGAGGGATCAAAAACACAGAACTTAAATATTTTTTTTTCTTTTTTCGCTCTGTTCTTGGGTAATTTAGTCAAAATTCGAATTGGAGTTTTAATTCAAAATTTATTAATGCAATCTTGTTAGTTTTCCTTTACTCAAACTTTTTGCAAAGTCTCAAATTCCAATTCCAAATATCGACTTCCAATTTTTGAGTCAAAGGTATGTTCTAAAAAGTCAAACTGGTATGTTCATCGTAAAATTCGCATTAGTGTTTATGTATCATGTTCAATTGATCATAGCAGAAGTTTCTAGTAAGGATTTTAAATCTTTTTCATTTAGGAATCGAAGCCTAAAACGAACTACGATTCAAAATCAAGGTTTGAGTTCATCACGTTTTTTTTAAAACTGCAGCTATTTTAATTTTTTTTTTAATTTTTTTTAATTTTTATGTCTGACAATTAAAGGCACTAGGATAAGTCATTTATATTCTAATACTAGTTAAATCAATTATTAGTTGTTATGCTTTTATGTTCTGATCGAAAGAAATGGGAAGAAGATGGAGTAAAACAGAAAACAAATTGAGTAATTTTAGCTTAGGAGTTTAATCAGAGAAACAGGCTAGCTCAGCTGGTTTGTAGGTGTTTCGGGTGTGCGAGAGGTCTCGGGTTCGAGCCCGGTCATGGGTAATTCTTTTTAGGATGGCTGTTAAAAGGGTATATAACTTTTATTTATTTTATTTATTATTATTATTATTATTATTATTATTATTATCATCATCATCATCATCATCATCATCATCATTATTATTATTATTATTATTATTATTATTATTATTATTATTATTATTATTATTATTATTATTGTTATTATTAAGATTATTATTATTGTTATTGTTATTACTGGTATTATAATTATTATTAGTAATATTATCATAATTATAGGTATTATAACTATTATTATTATTATTATTAGTCTTATAAGTATTATTAAAGTAGATATTATTGTTAATATTATCATTGTTATTATTAATACTACTAGTATTATAATTGATAAAAGTATTATAATTAGTATTATAAGTATTATAATAATTATTATTACTCATCTACTATTAGGGAAAGTAAATCTCGCCTCCTGATTGGTCCACGTAGGCACCTTCACTCACACAAAAATACTGCTCACGCTATTCAGCTTTTTCCCCCTTTTTAATTTTGGTGAGATAGTGTAAAAGAAACTGCACAGATACATGCCATACCTAACACACCTCCTAGGTATGTTCTACCTTACTTCCATGGACATGTTTCTTCACCATATCTCACAACAACAACTTTCTTCCCACCAACACCACTGAATCAACATCCCAAATTCGCTACCCAAAATAATTTTGCTCGGAAGGTGTCCACAATTCGCTACCCAAAATAATTTGCTGCCTCTCTAAAAGTGTGTTTCAATTAGGGTTCACCCGTGCGAACGGTTTTTCATCTCGATTTGTATGTTTCTTCCTTTTATTTACGGTTATTGTGTTACTTGGTTTGTTAGTTTTCTAAATTTTTTTCCCTAATTGTAAGACTGTTTGCAGTCATGTTTAGGGAATTATGGTTTAATCCATATTTTTTTTTTCAATTTAGGGTGTTGATGTGATTGCAGGTTTTGGTTGAAAAAGCTCCTTGGTTGTGTGCTTTTACTTTTCTAGATTTAGGTAATGTTATCTTTTTTCGTTTTCTTCACGTTATGTTGCTGTTTTTTTTATATTGCTTATTCTGATTGTTTTCTGCTTATGTTGTTGAAAATGTATTGTGTTCAACTGATTTTGCTGTCACAGATAATGTCGATATGAAACGCTTTATGTTGGGTAGCTATTATTATAGGTAGGAGAGTAACAGACCATAAAGTGGATTATCTTTTTTTGAGAATGGATATTTGTCTTCATGTAATATGCAAGTAGATTATCTTTTTTTGTAACTACAAGAATTTTTTAATGAGTTTGTTCATTAGTTTTTCACAATAAGATACTTCTTAAGGTTTGACATTCATATCCAGTTTTCAGTTCTGTCCTTTTGTTAATTTTGACTTCCTTTTATTTTCCCTTTTGCAGGTTATGCTCTTACGGTTGTTGTTGTTGCTGTACAGGTTATGCTCTCAAGCACTGTTGGTAATGTCTTGGTTTTAGTTTGCTATATTTTATTATTGTTAGTTGTCTGACCTTAGTCGAGAACGTAGCTAGATAATGAAAAGTGTGTATTGTGTCATTGTAATTGATTGACTAGAAAACTTTTAACGTGCAACAGAATTTTCTTGCATTATGTGCAAGTGGCTATTCTGATGGCACCATTTTTCACAGAAACATTAAGGGATTTATAAGGCGGTAATCCGACAGGGACCGGTAAAGGAGGGACAAGTATTTGGGGTAAAAAGTTTAGTGACGAGGTACGAGAGTCCCTTACGGTTAAATTTGAACCCACACATGCATATATATTGTGTGTACATTATATAATATATATTTTATATCATTAATTTTATGATTATGTTGGTTCTTTCTTCAGTTACCTACGACGAAAGGAAGCAAAAGCTTATTGATAGGTTAAATGCATTTGAATGCTGCTGCATGAGTGAATGATGATGATGATTCATACGAAGATGATGAGTGAGCAACGATGCATGTTTTCATTAATGTCATGTTTGTTGGTGATTTAGGGTTTTAAGAAAACAATTTTCTCATCATTTAATTATTATCATGTACATACATATAATAACAATAACTTTAAGCGAAAGCGTATTAATTATATTGAATTAAATAAACCACTAAAAACGGATCCATATGATTTATACGGTTAAATAAATAAAAATAACAAGAGTGTTTAAAGATTATACCTTTCTTGAAGAACCGGATTGAAGGAAGAGAAACTAACAATCAAAGGTATGATTGCCGCTAGGGTAGTCCACACTACACTTCGAACAACGTCAAACGGATGTGCTAGTCCCGTCAAGTAATTAATTAATCAACCCTTGATTAATATTCAATAACCAAAATAAGAATTTTTTTTATCGTACCAGAAAACTAAACGAAAAAGTTTCGTGGGACTGTAAGTTTGTCGTAAACAATATTTTGGTGTATGGGAATTTTTTGTCGAAAAAACAAAAAGGACTTGTGGGGTGTTAGTTTTGTGCGTACATATCTAAACCACAACGAGATAATAATATTTATATAGTAAGATTTCAATGTCGGTTAAAACAAAATATTCAAGGTCGTTTCAAAATCCTATCAAATATATTATTATCTAATATTATTTCCATATTGCATAACTTTTACTTGGCATGAACGAAACACAACGTTTAATTAATTAATTAACTTTATTTATTACTTGAATAATATATGTGACATATATATTATTTATTGACGTCTAGGTGTATATGTGTGTGACCCCGAAGGCTTAAATGAATTCAGCCATATATCTATGTGTTGTACCTTGCGCATTAATCCTACAAACTCTCACTTGTGCACGGCACAACACCAAGTAACTATACAAACAATGGTTAGCGTCTAGCAACATGCCATTGTCCCCAAATTCATGTGAGGGTAGTTTCTCAGAACTGCTCATAGTAAGTGTTAAATGTCATTTATCCCTTTGTTTCAGATACGTTAGTTAAACTTGAGACATGGATCATTAGTCATTCTCATTTGTTTAACAACTTTGTTTCTCGATTCTCAGAAGTGAATTATATCACCAAACTAATTAAGTATCATCTCAATTACATTTGGGTGCGGCCACACGAATATCTTATTCATTCATCGAGGAGCTCAAAAGTATCTAACTCCAAACAGGTTGGAGGAACAAATCCTATCTTGCATACACGTGTCTGTCACAAGCTTCACATTAAACCCAATAATGGCTTTTATAACAGCCTTATTCAGGACAGCGTTTAACCATATCAAAGTATAATGCTCCACACATCGAAACCGGCTTGCATCTCAAGTCGAAGGACATTATGACATAACCACTTGTGAGTTTCACTATTGACGCTGATCCATGTAGTGAAATCTCGAGGGTTGGGTCATTCCAATATTCATCCTATGAATACATGTGAGTTTGATACTAACACTTTACACCATATCAAACACTCACATTTGTCTTAGTTTGATCTTACTCCCGTATCATCAATCGACAATGGAAAATTTAGAATAAGTCATTATTTATGGATTTAAACATGCAAATACAGAACACGGTAATTATGAATAAAAACGATCATAACACATTATATCAATTCATTACAAATAAAAACTGCTTTGATGTTCCAATTATCCAAATACTAAAATTACATAAAACTATTAGCTGGTCTAAGCCCAATGTTCCTAGAATGCTTGACATGCTTGGTACAAGACATTGGCTTTGTGAACGGGTCAGCTAGATTGTCTTCTGTTGGAACCCTTTGAATACGTACGTCACCTCTCTCTATAACTTCACGTATGTAGTGAAATTTTCGAAGGATGTGTTTGGCACCACGTAGAACTCCTGGTTCATTTGCTATTACTATAGCACCAGTATTGTCGCAATACATGTCCATGGGATTTTCAATGCTGGGAACAACGCCAAGCCCAGATATGAATTTTCTGATCCAAACAGCTTCCTGAGCAGCTTCAGATGCAGCAATGTATTCTGATTCTGTTGTAGACATCGATGTAGTGCTCTTCTTCGAGCTTCTCCAGTCGACTGCACCTCCATTCATAATGAAAACGTAGCCAAATTGTGATCGACTATCATCTCGATCAGTTTCGAAACTAGCATCAATGTAACACTTTATACTTAGTTCTTCGAAACCTCCGTAAACTAAGAACATATCTTTAGTGTTTCTCAAATACTTCAATATATTCTTTACTGCAGTCCAGTGACTATCACCTGGATTCTGTTGGTATCGGCTCGTCATATTGAGAGCGAAAGAAACATCTGGTCTAGTGCACCTCATAGCATACATGATGGATCCAATAGCTAAAGCATATGAGACTCCAATCATTCGCTTCACCTCTTCGGGTGTCGAGGGGGCTTGAGTCTTACTTAATACCACATTTGGTTGCATCGGAAGACTACCACGCTTGGAAGCTTCCATCTTAAATCGCTTTAAGATTTTGTCAACATATGCACTTTGACTTAAACCTATTAACCGCTTAGATCTATCTCTATAGATCTTGATTCCTAGGATATACGCTGCATCTCCTAGATCTTTCATAGAGAAACATTTTCCAAGCCAGGACTTAACGTCTTGTAGCGTTGGAATATGATTTCCCATGAGTAATATGCCATCAACATATAAGATCAGAAAGACTTTCACGCTCCCACTAGCTCTCATGTACACACAGGGCTGATCAAGGTTTTGTGAGAAGCCAAACTCTTTGATTTTCTCATCAAACTTCTTGTTCCAACTCCTTGATGCTTGCTTTAATCCATAAATGGATTTCTGAAGCTTGCATACTTTATTAGGATACTTAGGATTCACAAACCCTTCAGGTTGCACCATATATACGTCCTCGCTAAGGTGACCATTTAGGAATGCGGTTTTGACATCCATTTGCCAAATCTCATAGTCATAGTACGCTGCTATAGCTATGAGTATCCTAATAGCTTTAATGTCCGCTACCGGAGAAAAGGTCTCTTCATAATCAACCCCATAGGTTTGAGTATAACCTTTTGCTACCAAGCGGGCCTTAAAGGTGTGTACATTTCCGTCCATGTCGGTCTTCTTCTTGAAGATCCATTTACACCCAACAGGCTTACTGTTTGGTGGGAGATCGATCAAGCGCCAAACTTGATTATCTTTCATGGACTGCATCTCTTCATTCATAGCATCTTGCCATTTATCAGATTCAGGATCTGACAATGCAGCTTTGAAATTAGCGGGTTTGCCCAGATCCCCTAATTCCAAGTCCTCCATCGTAACCATAAGGTTTAACCTTTCAGGTGGACGAGAGGTTCTATTAGATCTACGAATGAGACATGCTTCGTCCTGTACCTCGACACTTTCATGTTGAGGCTCAGTACAAATTTCGCTAGTGCCTACAGAAGGTAATGTATCTTGTTCTTGAATTTCTTCAAGATCTACAGTGCTCCCACTTGCTTCCTGTAAGAGGAGACTCTTCTCCAAAAACTCAGCATATCTAGCAGTGAAAACCTTGTTTTCTGCTGGATAGTAGAAGTAGTATCCCATCGTTTCCTTTGGGTATCCTACAAAGATACATTTGATAGTTCTGGACTCAAGTTTGTTTGGTGTATCACGCTTCACGTGAGCCTCACAACCCCAGACTTTCAAGTAAGACAGATTTGGGACTTTTCCATGCCATATTTCATATGGTGTCTTGTTTACCTTCTTGGTTGGAACCATGTTGAGAATGCGTACAGCAGACTCTAGAGCATATCCCCAAAAGGATGCTGGTAGAGTTGTTAGACTCATCATTGATCGAACCATGTCAAGCAAAGTTTGATTTCTCCTTTCTGAAACCCCATTATGCTGAGGTGTGTAAGGAGGAGTCAACTGTGAGACAATCCCACGATCTCTCAGATGATCTAAAAACTCTTGACTCATATATTCGCCTCCACGGTTGGATCGTAGAACCTTAATGGTCTTTTCGAGTTGATTTTCTACTTCATTTTGAAACGCTTTGAATGTTTCAAATACTTCATGTTTATATTTAATCAAGTAAACATAACCATATCTACTGAAATCATCAGTAAAAGTAACGAAGTAGGTAGCTCCATCTCTAGACATTGTTCTAAATGGGCTACATACATCAGTATGAATGAGTCCAAGTAGATCACTCGCCCTTTCAACCTGGTGGGTAAAAGGTTTCTTTGTCATTTTTCCAGATAAACAAGATTCACATATGTCAAACGACTCATTACCAGTTGACTCAAGAAGCCCATCGTGTTACAGATTTTTTATGCATTTCTTGTTTATATGACCAAGACGACAATGCCATAGATATGTGGAATTCAAATCATGCTTGAATTTCTTTGAGCTACAATTAAATATAGAACTTTCGTTTGGAACAAGATTATGCATGTCAATTTCAAAAATACTATCTCTAGGAATAGCATTAAAATAAAAAATATTATCCTTAGAAACCGAAATACCATAATCTGTGAATACATGATTAAAACCATTATCTTTCAAACGAGAAACCAAAATAGCACCTCTAGTAATAGAAGGTGCATAATGACAATTATCTAAAATAAGAATAAGTCCACTTGGGAGGATGAGCTCATAGCTTCCTATAGCTTCGACAGCTGTACGATCGCCATTGCCAACGTACAGATCCAAAGCCCCCTTATTCAGTTTCCGAATTTTCCTAAGTCCCTGCATATCATTACAAATATGAGTACCACAACCAGTGTCATACACCCAAGTTTTATTAGAAAAATTATAGAGTTCTATAACGAAGATACCTGAAGTGCTGGTCGAACCAGCCTTTCCATTCTTCAACTTTTCCAAGTAAAGCACACAGTTTCGTCTCCAATGACCAATCTGGCCGCAATGGTGACAAGCCATGTCCTTTGCGGGATGCTCTTTCTTTGCTGGTGGTGGAATTTTCTTCTTAGGTGTGTGAGCTTGCTTACTCTTTCCTTTTGCCTTTCCACTTCCAGCTTGAGGCTTTCTTTTCTGAATTTTACCTTCCTTTATGGTTAAGACTGCGGGAGTCTTCTTTGGTAGCCCCTTTTTAGCTTGCTTAAGCATTGCATGTAGCTCAGGAATGGTTTTTCCCATGCTATGCATATTGTAATTCATTACAAAACCATCATAGTCCTTGGATAGTGAAGTAAGTATCAAGTGCACTCCAAGAACTAGTGGCATAGCATAACTTAGGTGCTCAAATTGATCCAGATAGCCTTTCATCTTCAAGACATATTGGCTAACTGGCTGCCCCAACTCATTTTTGCAAGCGTGAAACGCTTTCACAGTTTCAAACAATTCCTGTTCTGCCTGTTGTTGGAACATCATCTTGAGTTCCTCGATCATGTCATATGCATTGTAGTCCATTAAGTTCCTTTGGAGCTCAGAGGTCATGTTAGCAAGCATAAGACATGCCACTTCAAGTTGTTCGTTATACTGCTTAGTATAAGTATTACGAATAGTAGCATTAGCAGTTTCAGGTGGGGCTTCAGGTAAAGGATTTTCCAGATGGTGCAACTTCCTTTCAGACTTTACAATCTGAAGGTTTCGATACCAGTCAATGAAGTTGTTACCATTCAATTATTCCTTCTCAAGGATGGACCTTATGGTCATGCTGTTTACGGATTGAATTGCGTTTGATGTCATCTACAAAATAAACAAGGTTCTTTTAGTATCTTTAATAATTATCCTTTTATAAATCAACTACCCATGTTTTAAAAAAACTTATAAAACTATTAATTTTCGTAAAAGGCTAAGATCCACATTGTGCTTCCACCATCACATCAGTTGATCTGCTAGCAATGGTGGATTCAATCGGTAGGCGGCGGGCACCAATTGCGTTACAAGTGAAACTCTTAGATCTTTATGGGACTCACGACATTTAGTGTCTAACACTAGTGTCATGCTGGCATGTTTAGTCCCATCCTTGCCTCGGGTTGCGGTCTCACCTCTCAACTCGATTAAGTCATCCAATTGTGAAGCGTGTAAAAATTAATCTAGGTCTCACGCATAGATAATGATTGAAAGGACCCGTCCTAATCCATCCGGACGAAGTCCGTATCGATTATAAACGATTCACAATAGTTGATCACATCGCGAGGTACTTGACCTATATATGATACATTTTACAAACATTGCATTCGTTTTTGAAAAGACAATATTTCATTATATCGAAAGTTGACGGCATGCATACCATTTCGTAATATATCTTACTATAATTGACTTAATAATATTCTTGATGAACTCAACGACTCGAATGCAACGTCTTTTAAAATATGTCATGAATGACTCCAAGTAATATCTCTAAGATGAGCAAGTGCACAACGGAAGATTTCTTTCGTACCTGAGAATAAACATGCTTTAAAGTGTCAACCAAAAGGTTGGTGAGTTCATAGGTTTATCATAAAATCATAAAATTCATCATTTTGATAGACCACAAGATTTCATATTTCCATTTCTCATAAACATACGTCCCATGCATAGAGACAAAAATATCATTCATATGAATTGAACACCTGGTAACCGACATTCACATTATGCATATAAGAATATCCCCATCATTCTGGGATCCTCCATCGAACATGATATAAATTTCGAAGTACTAAAGCATCCGGTACTTTGAATGGGGCTTGTTGGGCCCGATAGATCTATTTTTAGAGTTCGCGTCAATTAGGGTGTCTGTTCCCTAATTCTTAGATTACCAAACTTAATAAAAGGGGCATATTCGATTTCGATAATTCAACCATAGAGTGTAGTTTCGATTACTTGTGTCTAGTTCGTAAAACAGTTATAAAAATAGCGCATGTATTCTCAGTCCCAAAAATATATATATTACGAAAGCATTTAAAAATGGAATAATGAAACTCACGCATATAAATATTGTAAAACAGTTAATAAAGCATTTGCATGTATTCTCAGCCCAAAAATGTAAAGAGTAAAAAGGGAATCAAATGAACTCACCATACTGTATTTTGTAGTAAAAATACATATAACGACATTGAACAAGTATAGGATTGGCCTCGGATTCACGAACCTAAATCATTTATATATATGTTAACACATATAATGGTAATTGAACAAATTTATGTGTTATTAGTGAATTAGTTGTTATTTTAATTATGATTTTCATTAATAACCTAATTAATTACATTTATTAATATTTATAATAAAAATATCAATATAGTTATGTTATATGTAGTAAATATGGTTTTATATAACTAATAGTTGTTTGATACAATAATATTGATAAAAAGGTTATTTCATCCTATAATAATAATAATTAAAATGATAATTTATAAAAATGATACTTTTAATGATAATGAATACTAATAATAATAACTATAAAATAATGATTTTACTAATAATAATAATGCTAATATTAATACTTACATTTGTAGTGCTAATACTAAATAGTTATTTTAAATGATAATATTAATACTAATGATAATAATAATACTTTATGATAATACTTGTAACAATAATAATGGTAATACTATTAATTATACTAATATTAGTGATAATAATAATTAATTTAATAACAACAATAATTAATAATAATAATAATAACAATAATAATAATATTAATAATAATAATGAGAATAGCTACCTCATAAAATAGGCTTTAAAAAGAATGATGACTTTGCCCAGGCTCGAACCCGTGACCTCTTGCTCACTCGTTAACACCACAAATCACTCATCCATTTCTGTCTTTCTTATATAATATGAAACCCGTTAGTATTTAACTATTCTTTTCAGCCCATTTAATTGTTGCAGCCCAACTATATTTTGCAGCCCAAGGTTAATAATAAGCCCAAATAAAATTTACCAAGTAACTCTTATGGGTTTAGGTTCATCGTCAAATATCATTACGGTATAATCATCAATTCACATCGTGACATCACATAATCTTCAACCTATGTCATCGTGTAAAAAATCATATCATCATCTTATTTTAATCATAACCTAATCATCTTGTTAATCATCATCATCCTATATTATCGTTACCTAATTCGTCACCTTCATAACCATTATTTCACCATCTATTGTAATCACCTAGAATCACTAATCATAATCATTATAATACTCGTATATCAGGTATCATCATTATAATCTTAACATCATACTACCTAAAAGAAAGGTTGTTGGGTCTCGATGGTAACAAGAAGGCAGCGGCCCAAATCCAAAAGTCCACAAATATTTTGCAGCCCAACAATCAATTTAATAAGCCCGATTAACTTCTCGATTGCTTTGGACCGTATAACTTCATTTACAAGGTTGTTACGGAACTCCCAGAGAACAAAAAAAAAACGCATGTACCTATTATCATTACATCATCATTGACTCATCATCCACATACAGCTCGACACTAGTGCTCATACCCTACCATGATTTTAATATCTCAATGTATAACTTATTACCTCCTTGGTATAGTGTCGGTTAAAAGAGAAAAGGAGCACAATCCCACTTGAGTAATTTAATAACCACATATATTAGAGTTCTATAACCAAAATGTAAAAATGGGTCGGCCAATATTAAAAGGCATATGATGGTAGTTACTTTATTCTCATAACTCAATTCATATTTATTTCCATTGTTGTGGGTCTCGTACAGCAAAGGTGAAAACAATTGGGATGTGGTTTTTCAAACAAATAGAAAGAAGTAGCAAGGAAGGGTATTTGCTAGTGGCTTGTGTTGCTTGAGCAATAAAGTAACAGTCTTAAATGGGTGGTGAAGGTGGTTGTTTTGGATGTCGAGTTTTAATGAAGATGAAGCAGAAACGCAGTTGCAGTTTAATGGTTTAAGGGATTGGTGAAGTGGTTATGAACCATGGTTGTTTGGTGAATATAGTCGTCGAGTAGAAGTTCACGAAAGTGGTGGTTTTGAAACAGAAAAACAGTAGCAATAAACGAGTGGAATAGCAGCAGTTTTTACGTGGTTTTGGTTGAGTGCAGTTCGAAAAACAAAAGACTTTTAGCAACGTTGCAGCAGTTGATCGTGTAGCAAGAAAGAAACACCAAGAGGTGATGGTTGTGGTAATTTACACGACCGAAAACAGTAGCGGATAATAAGCATTTAAATGGGTTTTGTAGGGTGAAGTTCATGGTGACGGTTATTGATGGAAACAAATAGAGAGGGTGGTGTTCTTGGTCTGGGTTTTGTGTTGTACTACACAATAGGTGAAAGTGGTGATTTATCAATGGAAGTAGGAAACAGAAAAGAAGTAGGAAGTATACAAGAAAGTTGAGGTGGTTTGTTGTTCTTAGGGAAGGAGAAGTAAGAATAAGGTTAAAGGTGGTGACTATAGGGTGATGTGTGGTCTCAAAGGTGTTTGATTGTAGTTGTATAGTGTCGGTTTTCCATAACAATAATTGTAACAAAATGGACCAACGGTTGTTGAGCTGAATTATATCTCTAGTACTCTCTATTTGAGATGGGTGATTCATTATACATGCATAAATATAATATGATGTTAGGTTGTTTAAAAGAAACAAGGATAGTGACAAGTTTGTATGGTATGTGTGAAAGGAGAAAACACAATCGGGTAAAAGGAAAAGCAAATGTAAAGTAAATGTCTTCATTCAGCTCATGGATATAATTTAATAAGTTAAAGTATAATATAATATTAATAATAATTAATAATTATAATTATTAATGATAATGTAATAATAATATCTAATAATAATACAATTTATAATTAAGATATAACATATTACATGTTTCCAATTTTTATATAAAAATAATAATACTACAGATATTGATATTAATAATAAGAAAATAATGTTAATAATAATATAACAAACATATTTTTAAATTACAATTATATATTATATGATTACATAGGTTGAATATTTAATATTTATTTATTTTAACAATACTTAATTTATATATATAGTTACGTTTTAATTAATTATTATAATATTATATTTTATTTTATTAATTTTTAATAACAACAATATATTATTCATTAAATTATATTTCGAACTATTATTTATATATACATACACATATCTATTTACAATTAATTGTTCGTGAATCCTCGGAAACAGTCAAAGGTAATTAAATTCGTGTAAACAGTTCAAAAGTTTTTAAACTCAACGTTACAGACTTTACTTATCGTATCGAAATCAAATAAGATTCAAGTTTAAATTTGGTCAGAAATTCCCGGGTCGTCACAGTACCTACCCGTTAAAGAAATTTTGTCCCGAAATTTGAGTGTGGTTGTCATGGCTAACAATAAAGATGTTTTCATGACGAATATGAGTTGATGAATAGAGTTTTATCATCATCGAGTAATATGGATAAAACAATTCGATTATTCGAAGAGTACGAATGAAGCTATCATAAGAGAGTGAATTGAAGAAATAATGTTTCATCAAATCTTTTGACGTAGATATGGTTGATCTCCGGAATTTAAGGAATTTAAAGAAAATCTTTGAAATCTAAAAGATTCGATTCTTCGGCGAATAAGGAAATTAAGATCTCTATAATTAATGCAGAAATCTGCCTTGATTTCTTTGTCTGATATTTTTACTATAAATGAAATTCTTCCGTTTCATTACTTTCACCATTTCTATACTTTCTTCCTCTGTTCCTACTTCTAAAATATTGGGGAAATGCTCCATCCAGTTCAGATTCTTGATATTTTCTTATCTATGTATCTTTCATCCTTCTTTTCAATCTTCCACCAGAAAATCTGTTTACTTCTACTATTACCTTGGGGGAATACTATTCTTAATTATACCGTGTCTTTATATTGCTATTCGTATTAATATCTACGGTTTGTAACTTCTGTATTGTTATTGGGTTTTATATCTTCCCTTATATTTCAATGTCCCTGCTTTTGTCTCTTATAATTATTGTCATCCACAGTTAATGCGCTCTCTTATTTGCTGCGATATATACCCCCTTTCTATTTCGGAGCTTCATGCTTTGGTTTATTTTTCGCAAGTAACGGTCCAGAATTCATAGGTATGGAGTTTCGAATTATCATAATATACAAGATAGAAAGGAAAGGTGGTAGCACGATTTGTTTTGTCGAATTACCTGAATCACTGAGAATAGAACTATCAAGAAAATATGTTCTTGATATGTTTATATATCAGATAAAATGTAAGAGTCGTGTCACATGGCACATGATGCCGTTATAATCTGTGAATCATCATGTCCCATTTAGAACTCAGCATGACTTAATGTAATATAATCACGTTGATCAAGTGTCATTATATTATACTAACTCATGCATCAGTTCCCAACATTACTTCAATGACATTCATATTTTAAGCTCAAAATTTTACAGAATATAGAAATTAACAGTTTCTATATGATGTAATACTGATAGCACGAAGAGATTAATAATTTCAGATAAGAATAGTTATAAAAATATCTCCAGAAATATGGAGGATATTTATAATGAAAGATTCGATAATATTTCGGAATATCTAAGATCAGAGGATGATAGAAACTATTGTCTGCAAGGGTTTAGAGTAAGGAGAAAGATATTCACTAAAGACTTTAGCAGACATTGGATCATTTGGATTCTTTGAAGTCAAACTTATTCTTTGTGATTTGTCCATGGCTTTCTTCATAGTTTCGCATAATCTGCTTTTCGGTACTAAATTTTCTATTGAATGTTTCCAATATAATGATACACAGGAAGCACGAAGAGGTATATAATTTCGGACGAGAATATTTATGAAAATATCCTCAGAAATATCGAAGATATTGATGATGATATTTTGGAATTTCTAAATTCGATGGTTGATGGAGAAAGATTTTCTGCAAGATTTTAACATGACTTCGGAGCAAGATATTCTCTAAAGATTTCAACGGATCCAGAATTACCTGAATCCTTTGAATATAGGGTTTGGTCCTTGTATTTGTCCTTGGTCTCCTTCATGAGTAGCTCAATCTGTTTTTCAATACCCAATTTTCTATCGAACGTTCCCAACACTCCTTTCTTTATCATCAAACTTTTGGTCATTTAAACCATCTACCATTTTTCTGTTTCCTATGCATTTAATGCTACGATATCTGAATCATCAGTTATTAATCCGAGGTGGTTTCAGGAAAATCGTGTTTTTAGATGATTAAACGCTGATGGTAATATGGTGGAATATGAAAGGTTCCCTGGTAACGATAAAAGAGCACGCATATATATCATCGTTATAATAAGGTTGTTTCGTATGAAAAGTCAAAGTTGTCTTGCTGGAGCTGTGACAAAACTGGCTATCTCGAACAGAAGATGCAAGGTTATTTTTGGTAATAATAACGCTAAAGGAACTAGCACAGCTACGTGTTAAACGTTTACTCAGGTTTCGAGTGTTTTCAGGTGCATAACTATATGCATCAATCTTTTCTCCCATAAATGAAGTGCGGTTGGTTCATTCTCTCGATTGAGGTGTTTTCAAGAATCATGAAAGGTTTTAACGCAGAATGTAATCGTGAAGATACAAATGATGTTTAAGACGAAATCAAGTGGCAAACTTGAAGAATTGTTTAGTTTCATATGTTATAATCAATATTTTAATTCATTTTTAATTGTCCAATCTTATTAGTCCACAGTCGATAGTCCACAGTTGACAGTTCAATAATTCATATATAGTTTAATATATCATATTTGAATTAATTAATACGTGTCATGACCCGTATACGTCTCAGACTCGATCACAACTCAAAGTATATATATTATTATAGAATCAACCTCAACCCTGTATAGAGAACTCGATCATTACTGCATATAGAATGTCTATGGTGATTCCAAATAATATATATAGATGCGTCGATATGATATGTCAAAACCTTGTATACGTGTCCCGATATTTAAAGTGCGTAAAATAATTAACAAAAATTAAATGACGATAAATAAAGTGCGTAAAGTAAATAACAGAAATTAAATGACGATAAATAAAATTGTGATAACTGAATTGCGATAAATAAACTGCGATAAATAAAATGTAATCAGTTAGCTAGGAACAATTAGCTAGGATTTTGTTAGCGTGGATTCTTAACAGAATTTCTCATAGTTAATTTGTTTGTTTCTAACAAATTTTATTTTGTCCAATGTTTTCTTCATTATGCCACTTGTTGGATTCTGATAGGTCAAAATTCAAATATGAAATTGAAGGAAAATGGTTATTTTGCTGTAAACAGATACGTATATCTGTGGATGTAACTACTATTTACATGTGGTATTGTAAACGTGAATCCTGTTGATAGATCTATGGATAGTAAATGACTTGAATCAGATTCGAAGAATGTACAGTATAACATGTTAATATGAAAGTTAAATATTTCCTCGGGTATTACCTACCCGTTAAAATATTTTCACCATTAACAGTTTGTACAAAAGAATTTTTAATTACAATCTTTATGAAAACATATATACATATATATTCTCTTCAGATGCAATCATAGATTTAATAAGTTAATATGATATTAACACATCTGATTTACCGTTAGAACAAGAATACATAATTTCTAAAACATTAGAGATTACATAATTGCCATGAAGAACGAAGGTAATTGATGTAGAACGATATGTAGAACGATGATTATACTCGAGGTACAGAATGAGATGTTGAGGCATGGATTGTTGAAACTTGGGTTATTGGGGGTACTGGTGCCGTTAGTGCTGAGGCTGGTGACGTTACTGGTGTTGGTGATACTGCGGGTGCTTGTAAATTGTGTACCGTGCTCTCTAAAGTTAATACTCGAGCTCGGAGTTCTCTAACTTCTTCTACTAACCCTGGTTGGTTATTAGTGTGAGGTAGAGATCGGATATCTCCTCTATTTCCGTTAATGGTAGCCTCAAGACGAAAAATTCTTGCAAAAAGGGTATAAACGGTGTTGCGAACGGGTTCGCCGGTGAGCGGGTCAAGTACTCCAAGGTTAGGTGGTAGATTCGGTTCATGATATGGAGTACCTTCTTCCCTTCTCCATAGGGTGAGTATGTGGCGAACCCACCCCCATTTTCTCCAGTAATCACGGTAGTTGATTGGTTGGTGTGCTCCTGTCACACTATCTTCGGAGTCAGATGAACTTGGTTGGTTCGTAGAGGCCATTTTACGCGATCTCAGAAAAGATTTTTGATATGAAGAGTTTAGTGATAGCAATTGATAGTTGGATGGTATTCTCAATGCATAATATGCATAGATATATAGTACCAGGTTCCCTTAAATTACGGAGAAATTTACGGAAGATATCAGGCAAGATCTACAGTAACAGATACGCTAAGATATGTATTGTCAGATACGCTAAGATATGAATTTTGTCTATACACTATTTATGCAGTCAATGCAGTAAAACGTGTCTAGACTAAGAATAATGAGCATGTAATTTCCTAAGGATGATAAGCAGATGATTTTCGACAAAAATGATAAGCAAAACTTTTGACATGCGAACACGGTCGAAGTCCAGACTCACTAATGCATCCTAACGACTTATCAGTTATGCATACTAATGTAGGCCTGGTTCGCTAAGACCACCGCTCTGATACCAACTGAAAGGACCCGTCCTAATCCATCCGGACGAAGTCCGTATCGATTATAAACGATTCACAATAGTTGATCACATCGCGAGGTACTTGACCTATATATGATACATTTTACAAACATTGCATTCGTTTTTGAAAAGATAATATTTCATTATATCGAAAGTTGACGGCATGCATACCATTTCGTAATATATCTTACTATAATTGACTTAATAATATTCTTGATGAACTCAACGACTCGAATGCAACGTCTTTTAAAATATGTCATGAATGACTCCAAGTAATATCTCTAAGATGAGCAAGTGCACAGCGGAAGATTTCTTTCGTACCTGAGAATAAACATGCTTTAAAGTGTCAACCAAAAGGTTGGTGAGTTCATAGGTTTATCATAAAATCATAAAATTCATCATTTTGATAGACCACAAGATTTCATATTTCCATTTCTCATAAACATACGTCCCATGCATAGAGACAAAAATATCATTCATATGAATTGAACACCTGGTAACCGACATTCACATTATGCATATAAGAATATCCCCATCATTCTGGGATCCTCCATCGAACATGATATAAATTTCGAAGTACTAAAGCATCCGGTACTTTGAATGGGGCTTGTTGGGCCCGATAGATCTATTTTTAGAGTTCGCGTCAATTAGGGTGTCTGTTCCCTAATTCTTAGATTACCAGACTTAATAAAAGGGGCATATTCGATTTCGATAATTCAACCATAGAGTGTAGTTTCGATTACTTGTGTCTAGTTCGTAAAACAGTTATAAAAATAGCGCATGTATTCTCAGTCCCAAAAATATATATATTGCGAAAGCATTTAAAAATGGAATAATGAAACTCACGCATATAAATATTGTAAAACAGTTAATAAAGCATTTGCATGTATTCTCAGCCCAAAAATGTAAAGAGTAAAAAGGGAATCAAATGAACTCACCATACTGTATTTTGTAGTAAAAATACATATAACGACATTGAACAAGTATAGGATTGGCCTCGGATTCACGAACCTAAATCATTTATATATATGTTAACACATATAATGGTAATTGAACAAATTTATGTGTTATTAGTGAATTAGTTGTTATTTTAATTATGATTTTCATTAATAACCTAATTAATTACATTTATTAATATTTATAATAAAAATATCAATATAGTTATGTTATATGTAGTAAATATGGTTTTATATAACTAATAGTTGTTTGATACAATAATATTGATAAAAAGGTTATTTCATCCTATAATAATAATAATTAAAATGATAATTTATAAAAATGATACTTTTAATGATAATGAATACTAATAATAATAACTATAAAATAATGATTTTACTAATAATAATAATGCTAATATTAATACTTACATTTGTAGTGCTAATACTAAATAGTTATTTTAAATGATAATATTAATACTAATGATAATAATAATACTTTATGATAATACTTGTAACAATAATAATGGTAATACTATTAATTATACTAATATTAGTGATAATAATAATTAATTTAATAACAACAATAATTAATAATAATAATAATAATAATAATGAGAATAGCTACCTCATAAAATAGGCTTTAAAAAGAATGATGACTTTGCCCAGGCTCGAACCCGTGACCTCTTGCTCACTCGTTAACACCACAAATCACTCATCCATTTCTGTCTTTCTTATATAATATGAAACCCGTTAGTATTTAACTATTCTTTTCAGCCCATTTAATTGTTGCAGCCCAACTATATTTTGCAGCCCAAGGTTAATAATAAGCCCAAATAAAATTTACCAAGTAACTCTTATGGGTTTAGGTTCATCGTCAAATATCATTACGGTATAATCATCAATTCACATCGTGACATCACATAATCTTCAACCTATGTCATCGTGTAAAAAATCATATCATCATCTTATTTTAATCATAACCTAATCATCTTGTTAATCATCATCATCCTATATTATCGTTACCTAATTCGTCACCTTCATAACCATTATTTCACCATCTATTGTAATCACCTAGAATCACTAATCATAATCATTATAATACTCGTATATCAGGTATCATCATTATAATCTTAACATCATACTACCTAAAAGAAAGGTTGTTGGGTCTCGATGGTAACAAGAAGGCAGCGGCCCAAATCCAAAAGTCCACAAATATTTTGCAGCCCAACAATCAATTTAATAAGCCCGATTAACTTCTCGATTGCTTTGGACCGTATAACTTCATTTACAAGGTTGTTACGGAACTCCTAGAGAACAAAAAAAAACGCATGTACCTATTATCATTACATCATCATTGACTCATCATCCACATACAGCTCGACACTAGTGCTCATACCCTACCATGATTTTAATATCTCAATGTATAACTTATTACCTCCTTGGTATAGTGTCGGTTAAAAGAGAAAAGGAGCACAATCCCACTTGAGTAATTTAATAACCACATATATTAGAGTTCTATAACCAAAATGTAAAAATGGGTCGGCCAATATTAAAAGGCATATGATGGTAGTTACTTTATTCTCATAACTCAATTCATATTTATTTCCATTGTTGTGGGTCTCGTACAGCAAAGGTGAAAACAATTGGGATGTGGTTTTTCAAACAAATAGAAAGAAGTAGCAAGGAAGGGTATTTGCTAGTGGCTTGTGTTGCTTGAGCAATAAAGTAACAGTCTTAAATGGGTGGTGAAGGTGGTTGTTTTGGATGTCGAGTTTTAATGAAGATGAAGCAGAAACGCAGTTGCAGTTTAATGGTTTAAGGGATTGGTGAAGTGGTTATGAACCATGGTTGTTTGGTGAATATAGTCGTCGAGTAGAAGTTCACGAAAGTGGTGGTTTTGAAACATAAAAACAGTAGCAATAAACGAGTGGAATAGCAGCAGTTTTTACGTGGTTTTGGTTGAGTGCAGTTCGAAAAACAAAAGACTTTTAGCAACGTTGCAGCAGTTGATCGTGTAGCAAGAAAGAAACACCAAGAGGTGATGGTTGTGGTAATTTACACGACCGAAAATAGTAGCGGATAATAAGCATTTAAATGGGTTTTGTAGGGTGAAGTTCATGGTGACGGTTATCGATGGAAACAAATAGAGAGGGTGGTGTTCTTGGTCTGGGTTTTGTGTTGTACTACACAATAGGTGAAAGTGGTGATTTATCAATGGAAGTAGGAAACAGAAAAGAAGTAGGAAGTATACAAGAAAGTTGAGGTGGTTTGTTGTTCTTAGGGAAGGAGAAGTAAGAATAAGGTTAAAGGTGGTGACTATAGGGTGATGTGTGGTCTCAAAGGTGTTTGATTGTAGTTGTATAGTGTCGGTTTTCCATAACAATAATTGTAACAAAATGGACCAACGGTTGTTGAGCTGAATTATATCTCTAGTACTCTCTATTTGAGATGGGTGATTCATTATACATGCATAAATATAATATGATGTTAGGTTGTTTAAAAGAAACAAGGATAGTGACAAGTTTGTATGGTATGTGTGAAAGGAGAAAACACAATCGGGTAAAAGGAAAAGCAAATGTAAAGTAAATGTCTTCATTCAGCTCATGGATATAATTTAATAAGTTAAAGTATAATATAATATTAATAATAATTAATAATTATAATTATTAATGATAATGTAATAATAATATCTAATAATAATACAATTTATAATTAAGATATAACATATTACATGTTTCCAATTTTTATATAAAAATAATAATACTACAGACATTGATATTAATAATAAGAAAATAATGTTAATAATAATATAACAAACATATTTTTAAATTACAATTATATATTATATGATTACATAGGTTGAATATTTAATATTTATTTATTTTAACAATACTTAATTTATATATATAGTTACGTTTTAATTAATTATTATAATATTATATTTTATTTTATTAATTTTTAATAACAACAATATATTATTTATTAAATTATATTTCGAACTATTATTTATATATACATACACATATCTATTTACAATTAATTGTTCGTGAATCCTCGGAAACAGTCAAAGGTAATTAAATCCGTCTAAACAGTTCAAAAGTTTTTAAACTCAACGTTACAGACTTTGCTTATCGTATCGAAATCAAATAAGATTCAAGTTTAAATTTGGTCAGAAATTCCCGGGTCGTCACAATGATCACCTTGAGTTATAATTCAACTAGGTCTCACGCATAGTCAAAGAATAACGTCAAGTGTTTCAACTGAATTGGACGGCACGACTTAAATTTGCCGGGTATATTATACAATTTTAATAATCTTTTATAAAAATTGTGTTACGAATATTACATGCATACAATATTCGCCTCACAAGTTAAAAACGGTTTAACTTGATTTTAATTATGTTTTGATTTTTAATTATCATGGCAAATTATACACAATCACATAACATATAAAATGCAACCAAACATAACAAAACATAATATGTATGTGCATAGCCTCAATCGATGAAAATCCTATGCTTGGTCTCACGAGTCATTATGAGAACTAAGCGGTCAACTAAAGGGACAATCACAAAAGTAAACCTTAGAAGCTCCCACTTGCGTCAAGATCTCATGATGACCAAGTGTGCTCCTTCACCGCATCTTCCTCAGCTTTTGTCCATCGACTGTACTGCAAGTGTGTCTTGATGGCCAAATTTCGTTCACTTCAAGTCTTTAATCCCATCATGGAGGTTACATTTGTTATAAAATAAAATACAACTAATCTAGAATTGTAAATTACATAATTGGCTCAAAACGGCCTCCCAAAATAAAAGATTAAATTACATCCATAAATGGCCACAAAACAATGGCATCCATACAACCACAAACATTCAAGATCACAACACATACACATGGTCTAGGTTTTCATCGGCTATGCACAATTAAATCATCATAATAATAACATGATCATGACAATAATTATGGCTTGCTCCATGGCACAAGATGCATGTCTTGGCCATGGATAAAAAACATACAAATATATACACAAGCCATTTAATCAATAACAACCACGCAAAAATATACTAACCCTATAAAAATTTAAGAGGCTCATGATACCACTGTTGGTGATTTAGGGTTTTAAGAAAATAATTTTCTCATCATTTAATTATTATCATGTACATACATATAATAACAATAACTTTAAGCGAAAGCGTATTAATTATATTGAATTAAATAAATCACCAAAAACGGATCCATATGATTTATACGGTTAAATAAATAAAAATAACAAGAGTGTTTAAAGATTATACCTTTCTTGAAGAACCGGATTGAACGAAGAGAAACTAACAATCAAAGGTATGATTGCCGCTAGGGTAGTCCACACTACACTTCGAACAACGTCAAACGGATGTACTAGTCCCGTCAAGTAATTAATTAATCAACCCTTGATTAATATTCAATAACCAAAATAAGAATTTTTTTTATCGTACCAGAAAACTAAACGAAAAAGTTTCGTGGGACTGTAAGTTTGTCGTAAACAATATTTTGGTGTATGGGAATTTTTTGTCGAATAAAACAAAAAGGACTTGTGGGGTGTTAGTTTTGTGCGTACATATCTAAACCACAACGAGATAATAATATTTATATAGTAAGATTTCAATGTCGGTTAAACCAAAATATTCAAGGTCGTTTCAAAATCCTATCAAATATATTAGTATTATCTAATATTGTTTCCATATTGCATAACTTTTACTTGGCATGAACGAAACACAACGTTTAATTAATTAATTAACTTTATTTATTACTTGAATAATATATGTGACATATATATTATTAATTGACGTCTAGGTGTATATGTGTGTGACCCCGAAGGCTCAAATGAATTCAGCCATATATTTATGTGTTGTAACTTCCGCATTAATCCTACAATGTTTAGGTTCATAGTGTTTAAGAATAGTTGAAGTTTTTAAACGATTAATATAAGACTACATTTTTAGCCTTTTTGCCTTTAATCAATACGATTTTAAATTTAGCTTTTCAAATACCCTCAATATGGTAAAAAAAAAAAAAAAAAAATTACAAATGATACTTCACTTATTGTTGGTAATTAAAAAGGTGTAAAATTGTTTAGTTATAATGGAGATCTCAGAACCTGTCATCAGAAACTATAGTGATTAAGTCATTACTAGTATAGACTGTCAATTTTGGCCATTTCGAACTCGAAAAGCTGATTTATTCTAAATGACAGATTTGTTTTCTGCTTGTCTGTAACATCTTAGGAGTTGGTCAATGTACACATATTGTTATGGAAAAAAATATGGATACATGATTTATCATGTTTTTTTGTTGAAGATTTCAGCTTCATTTTCTCGGTTAATATTTAGTTAAATGATAATTCTGCAGTAAGACACATGGAATGGGAGCGGGTCGCAAGCTGAAGTCTCATCGCAGGAGACAAAGATGGGCCGACAAATCATACAAGAAGTGTCATTTGGGTAACGAATCGAAGAAACCTTTTGATGGATCTTCTCACGCTAAGGGAATCGTTCTCGAGAAAATGTAATGTCTTTCCTATTATCAATTTTAAGTTACGATTTCTAAATTAAGTTGATAAACATTGTTGTTTTTATGTTTTGCAGTGGTATTGAGGCTAAGCAGCCTAACTCTGCTATTCGAAAGTGTGCTAGAGTTCAACTTATTAAGAACAGAAAGATGGTTGTCTCTTTAAACTGATTTTTTTTTTTTTTTTTTTTTTTTTTTTGTTTACCTTTTTCCACAGGTATGCAGTTCAAAAGAAACATATTAATTATATTTTGGTATGTTTTTATTATTCTTCATATGCCTGCTGATGTTTTTCTTTTCCATGGTGTCTTGATCTTGATTATTAAACAATTGGAAAGAAAAATTAGGGTTCGATAGTCTGCTTTCACCTTTCTTATTCTTTCTCAATTGTTAGGGTTTTTCCTTTAATTTCTAATCATATATTTTTCTTTTCAGGCTGTGATTTCATCCTGATTATCAATATCAACGAGTGGGAAGACGATTTAGTGTGAGTTCACTCCTTTTCTTTTTTCGTTAGCACTGGCTTATTGTGATGGAGTTCCCTACCGACCCTAAACCATCTGAAGATGAAATGATTAATTCTTATGTCAAAATCATAGCTATTGTTCTTGAAAGGTACTAGTATATTTACTATTCAGATAGGTAACGAATGAATGGTTAATTTATCATGTTACGAGTATTATAAAAAACTTATTATTACTATTATTGTTAAACCCTAAATTACCTTATACTAATATTCAGATTAGTGATTGATTTTAGGATGTAAATTACTGTATTAGGTTTGGAGTGGTTAATTTTTATTTATGTATGTGATTGTGTTTGGTGGTTTTCAGTGAGGAGGAAGCAAAGAAGAAGGTATGCTCTGTTTCAACGACAACTTCTACTGGATTTGGTGCGTAAAGAAATGGGCAATCTTTAGCTAATCTTCAAAAAAATGAGGTACATGATGTTGGGTTTAAGCCCTACTCTTTGTAAAAGACCTTATTCTTAAATATCTTATATATTATTTTGTTTTTTGTTTTCTTGCTTTTTAGTATCGTTTATCTCTATATTCTTTAATCTTTTTGTCCCCTTTGATTTATCAAACTCGCAAGTGGCAATATGTGCAGAGTATTTAACTTTTTAGGATAATTAATTTTATAAAGTTGAATGTAACTTTTGGTGCTTTTAGGTTTTCTTCTTTGGAACCAGACTAGGCAACAATGGGTTGGAGATAAGGCACCTGACACCAGTAAAAATCTCGACAACCCGTTATAAGGTTTGTTTAATATTAATATTTAGGCTTTATTTTTCTTAAAAACCTCTAATTAACAATTTAATAATAGTTAAAGATGTTAATCTTCTTTTTTATCTCTAGAACCGTTTTAGGTTCATATTTAAAGAAGCAACATGTCCTTCTCGAACATCTCAGGTACTGATATATGTTGCTCTAATCTACTCTGATATACATATGCATATGAAAATACAATAAGAGTCCTAGTATACATCTAATTCTACTGCTAGCCTTCTTCCTTATCAATTTATTGGGGAAAATGGTGCACTTCTCAAATTTGTAGTTTCACCATCCTAAAATTATTGTTTTTTTTTGACTTTTTAAAGTTTAACCATTCTAATTTTGATAGATTAAGTCAGCTTTCTAAACGACAATTCACTCTTTTAATCTTAAGAAAAGTGGATATTAACACAGAGAACATGATGGAAAATCGTGTGTACTTTTACCAAAACAGATTAACGCAGCGGATAGTTAAAATAATAATCTTTTATTATTTTATGAACAAAATTTAACAAGATTAAATTTTCACTTATTTAATGAAACATGCACATGATTAACGATCCCAAAAATCCAGTTACACCATAATAATTGTCATGAATATAAATCATAAGATGAGTAAACGATATACCTTTCTTGAAGAAACTGATTGAAGGAGAGAAACCTTTCTTGAAGAACCTGATTGAAGGAGAGAAACCTACGATCAAAAATATGACCGTCTCTTTGAATAGTCCACACTACACTTCAAACAACGTCAATGGATGCTAGTCCAAACCCAAGTAATAATCAATCAACCTTTTATTAATATTATGAACCCAAAATATGTAATATGTGTTTTTCCTTTTAGTTCATCGAAAGCATTAGAATCATTCAAAAATTACTTCGTAATATGATACACATATATGAATATATAATATATCCCATTTGTTTGGTAGCATAAAGTAAATCAAAAGAAATCAAGATTCGTTTGTTTGATAGCAAAAAGCAAATCAAAAGAAATCAAGATCATTTTCAAATACAATGCTATATTTTAAAAAGTCGTATTTCTCAAATACTTTAGGGGTAGTTTATGAAACTTATAATTAATAATTTCTATCATGTCACTTTCATGTGAATAGTAAATTAATTAATTTCGTTTCATTTACTATTCACATGAATAGTAAATGAATTAATTTCGATTTACTATTTTGTTACTTGAGTAATATATATACATCATATATATATTTTATTTGACGTCTCGGTGTATATGTGTGTGACCCCGAAGGCTCAAAGGAGGTTGGCCATATAGTTATATGTTGTACCTTGCACATTAATCCTTCAGACTCCCACTTGTGCATGGCACAACACCAAGTAACTATACAAACAATGATAAGCGTCTAGCAACACGTCATTGTCCCCAAATTCACGTGAGGATAGTTTCTCGAAACTGTTTATGGTAAGTGTTAAATGTCATTCGTCCTTTTGTTTCAGATACTTTAGTTAAACTTGAGATATGGATCATCGGTCATTCTCATTTGTTTAACAATTTTATTTCTCGATCTTAGAACTGAATTAGATCACCAAATTAATTAAGTATCATCTTAATTACATCTGGGTGCGGCCACACAAATATCTTATTCATTCATCGAGGAGCTCAAAAAGTATCTAACTCCAAACATTTTAGAGGAACAAATCATATATTGCATACACGTGTCTATCACGAGCTTTACATTATACCCAATAATGGCCTTTATAACAGCCTTATTCAGGACAGCGTTTAACCATATCAAAATACAATGCTACACTCATCAAGACGGGCGTGCATCTCAAGTCTAAGGACACAAAGACATAATCACTAAAAGATTCACTACTGACTACGATCCATGTAGTGACATCTCATGGTTGGGTCATTCCAATATTCATCATCAATGAATACATATGAATTTTGGTCTCAACAAGTTAACTATTCATCATCAATGAATATAACCAAAATTTCACATTAATCTTAATTCATGTTATTCCCATAACATGACCGATTATGGAGATTTTGAATAATCAACAATTATTCATGGATTAAACATGCTAATATAGAACACAGTGATATAAATAAAAACGACCATATCAAGTATGTCAGTTCATTAATATAAAACTGCTTAATGTTCCAAAAATATCCAAATATTAAATTACAAATGAAAAAGATCAGCAGCATAACGAAGTCCAATACTACTAGCATGATCATCATGCTTGTTGTGCATCATGGGCTTCGTGAACGGGTCAGCACATTATCATTTGTATGAACCTTTAAGAATACTAATATCATTCCTCTTAATGACTTAATGAATGTAGTCAAACTTTTGAAGAATGTGCCAGATACTTTTATGTACATGTGATTCTTTCAAAAGTATATTAACACTCAAACTATCACAGTACATATTATAGAAGGTTAAATGTTGTGTACTACTCTGAGTATAACAACAAACTTCCTTATCCAGACAGCTTTCTGAGCAGCTTCTCAATCAACAATGTATTCTGCTTTTGTTGTAGATTGTTCAATAGTGCTCTTCCTAGAGCTCTTCCAATCAACTGTCTTGCCCATCATGACAAAGAAACAACGTGACTGGATCGAGAATCATTTTGATCAGTTTGGAAACTAGAATCAGTATAAAAACTTAATACTTAACTCTTCTTCCAAACCACCGTAAACCAAGAACATATCATTAGTACTCTACAAATACTAAAGAATATTATTAACAACAATCCAATATATTTCACCTGGATTATGTTGACAATGACTCGTCAAACTCAAAACTAATGAAACATCGAGTATAGTACATATCATGGCATACATAATGGATCATATAGCCGAAGCATATGTGATACATTTCATTTGTCTCATCTCATCTGCTGTGATAGGACTTTTGAGACTTTCTCACGGTTATGCCCTTTTTCATTGGCAAATCTCCATGCTTGGAGTTTTGCATGCTAAATCTCTGCAAGATAATGTATGTACTTTGATTCAAACGAATAAGCCAATTGGATCTATTGTATAGATCCTCATTCCAATAATATAAGTAGCTTCATCAAGATCCTTTATGGAAATACATTTTTCAAGCCAAGACTTGACATCTTGCAAGTTGGAATGTTATTTCTAATAAGTAATATGTCATCAACATATAAGATCAAGAAGACTACTCTGCTCCCACTAGCTCTAATGTAAACTCAGAGCTTATCTTGGTTTTGAGAATTGATTTTCTCATTAAACTTAAGATTCTAGCTCCTGGATGCTTGCTTTTATCCATAAATGGATTTTAGAAGTTTGCATACTTTATTAGGATGCTTAGGATTCATAAACCCTTCCGGCTGAACCATATATACGTCCTCGCTTAGGTCGCCATTTAGGAAAGCGGTTTTGACATCCATTAGCCATATTTTATTATCATGAAAAGTAACCATGGCAATAAGTATCCTAATTGTTTTAGGGCTCACAACTGGTGAAAAACTTTCATCATAACCTTTTGTCACCAATCGAGCTTTAAAAGTGTTTACATTACCGTCCATATCAGTCTTCCTTTGAAGACCCATTTTTACCTCATTGTCTTACAATTGGGTAGAAGATCAATCAAGTCTCATACTTGATTATCCTTCATGGACTGCATATCTGTATTCATAGAATCTAGTCATTTTCAGATTCAGGATCTGATATGGCCTCACACAGCTAGAGGGTTTATCAAAATCCCTTAGTTGAGGTTTATCTGAATTAATCAGATAATTAAACCTCGTAAGCCGATGAGCTCTATTAGATCTATAAAGTGCAGGTGTAACACGTTCTGGATTACCAACAGTGTGCTCAGTTTCAACGTGTGGATTGCTAGTGCTTATTGAAGGTATGTTACTTTAAAGTACTTGAATTTCTTCAAGATCTACTTTACTCCCACTGACTTCTTGTAAGAGAAGATCTCTTTCTAGGAATTCAGTAGACCGAGCAGAAAACACGTTGTCTTCAGCTTGGTAGTAAAAGTAGTAACATATTGTTTCCTTTATGTATCATACAAAGTAACATTGGATAGTTCTGGGTACTAATTTGTTTGAAGTGTCATGCTTCACATACGCTTCACAACCCCAGACTTTGAGATAAGACAACTTGGGATTCTTCCCATGCCATAACTCATATGGTGTCTTTTCTACCTTCATAGTTGGAATCACATTGAGTATGCCTGCATCAGACTCTCATACATATCCCTAAAAGACGGTAGTAGAGAAATCAGACTCATCATAAATCAAACTATATCAAGTAAAGTTGATTCCTCTTACTCAGACACACCATCATGTTGTGGTGTGTAAGGTAGAGTGAACCATGAGACAATCCCACAATTCTTTAGGTGGTCCAAAAACTCTTGACTCATAAACTCACTTACTCCATCGGAGCGAAGTGCTTTAATGGTCTTTCCAAGCTGATTATCTACTTCATTTTGGAATACTTTTGAATGGTAAAATAGTTGTATGTTTATGTTTCAGCAAGTGAACATAATCATAGCTACTGTACTCATCAGTAAATGTAATGAAGTAAAATTAACTAAATCTATACATTGTTCTTAAAGGGCTACATACAACAGTATGTATTAGTCCTAAAAGATCTTTAGCTCTTTTACCTAAATCGGAGAAAGAAGCATTTGTCATCTTTTCACATAAACATGACTCGCATACATCAAATGACTCAGAGCCAATTGATTCCAAAAGTCCATTAGACTGGAGTTTTGAAATGCATTGTTTGTTTATATGACTCATATGACAATGTCATAGATAGGTCTTATTCAAGTCTTGCTTGAAGACTTTGGCGATGTAGGTATACACAGAATTCTCATTTGAAATTACACTATGCATATCAATTTCAAAAATACCATCACGTTGATAGGTATTAAGATAAATATATTATCCTTAGAAACTGAAATATCTAAGTGTGTAAATGCAAGTTCAAAACTAGCATCTTTCAAACTATGTCGCTCGCAGTATTGAGAGCATAATGCTATTGTTCCAACAAAACAATAAGACCACTTAGAGAAGTAAGTTCAGAGGTACCAATAGCTTTAACAAAAGCTTGTTCCCCCTTGCCTACTTGTAAATCCAGTGTGCCTTTCTTTAGTCTATTACTTCTTCTCATTCCCTTCATATTGTTACAGGTGTGAAGGCCACAACCAGTTAACAAAGATATAGGAATCACTAGAAGAAGTATATAACTATTTATGGAATATACCTGATTTGCTAGTCTCACCAGCGTTGCCTTTTCTCAGCTCAGATTGGAAGATAGGACAACTTCCTTCTCCAATTGCCAACCTTTCCACAATAGAAACATTCGGCTTCTTTTGTTGGGCTTTCCTTCTTGGAAGGTGGAATATTTTTCCTAGCAAATGATTTGTCATTTTCCTTCCACAAAATATTCGGCTTATTCTTTTTCACCCTTCAATCATATTTCTTCCTGATCATCGAACAACATCCGATAGGAATTTTGCTGAGCAGCAGCAACTGCCACAACAGGAAGTATGAATAAGGGTTCTAAATTTTGTTCAACTTCCATGTATGCTTGAGAACAATTCTCAGGTTGCAGTGTCAGTCTAGGAAGTTTGAACATTGAGTTTATCCTTCTCCAACAAAGAAGGAAGTGTGTTTTGGTTTACGTTTTGATTATTTGACATCTACAATAGATATAAGATTCAATTTAGTATTTTCGATATTGAGCTTTAATAAATTAACTACCCAAGTTTTTTTATAATATTTTAAAAAACAATTAATTTACGAAAGCCTAAGATCCACATAGAGGTTCCATAGCCACATCTGTTGATCAGCTAGCAGTTGTGGAGTCTATTGGTAGGTAACGGGTACCAATTGCATTACAAGTGCAACTCTTAGATCTTTATGAGACCTTGAGATATGTGTAGTTCAACAAACCACTATTATCTACTAACATGTTTGTCTCATCCTTGCCTCGAACTCAGGTCTCACCGTGAATACGATTAAGTCGTCCAATTTGAAAACAGTGGAAATTCACGCTAGTCTCACTAGATCGAAAAATCCACCTCGTGGCTATAATTCAGCCTAGTCTCACTAGATCAGAAAAATAACGAGGAGTGTTTGCAAGCTCATTGGATGGCATGACTTAAATTTAACGGGTATTTTGGAAAAAGTTTGTGTCAACGAATAATGCATGCACATAAGATTCGTTACACTATTAGTTAAAAAACATTTTAACCAATTGTATATGTCGATTATGTTTGTGATCTAATTTGTTATTTAATTTATAGGATATAAAAATAACAAATACACAAACGTGTATCGTTTTAAAACAGTTTTAAAAGATGTCGTCCATATATTTTATTTGAGTTTCAAAATCATTTAACATTAAACTCGTTAGAGTTTAACTTATTTTAAAATCATCAATTTTAATCTTTGAAACTCGTTTAGAGTTTTAGTTAATGTTTTCATCAAAAAACATATATATAATTTGAGTCTCAAAATTATTTAACTTTAAACTCGTTAGAGTTTAACCTTTTAAAATCATCAATTTTAATATTTGAAACTCGTTACCGGTTTTATTTAATGTTTTCATCAAAAACATTTAGCATATATTATAATCAACCATTAAATATAAATGCGTAAAATAAAACACAACCATGCATCACACACACATAGCCTAGCCCAAAAATCCTATGCTTGATCCCATGAGCCGACATGGGATCAAGAGGTCAAACTAAGGGTAATATCGTAGCTCCCACTTAATTCAAGAATCAAGTGAAAACTTGACAAACGCCATCGTTGTCAAATTGACCTGTTCGCCATCTTCTAAGTCAAACTTCGCGTTGCATCCTTATCTTCAATTTTCATCTTGTTACATTTATTTAAAATTGAAAAATATAACTAATCTAATACTTTTACAATTTAGAATAAACTTAAAAACAGTACTATGAAAATGAAAAATAAATACAATACAACTTTGGCTTCAAAATGGCCTTTCTAATAAAATAAATAATCAACATGATATAATATTGCCGTAATCAACAATCACAACAATCACATAGGTCGGGGCATTACGGGCTATGTATGCAATCACAATTTTAATAACTACATTATTAAAACCTATATATGGCTTGTCCATGGTTACAATGCATGTGTATAACCATGGAATATAACAATCAATAATTATAATAAATATTCAAGCCATAACAATTAAATCTACAATTTAAAATAGTGATATTCTTTCAATCATATTTGTGCGTCATGAGGTTATGTCTAAATCAACCGCGTTGACTTTAAAAACCAAAAAGGTTTCGACTTTTACCAATTCACCACAAAGCTAAATTTAAAGAAAATCACGCGACAATTAAGATGGTGTAAAAGCGGCTCTGATACCACTGATGGAAAATCGTGTGTACTTTTACCAAAACAGATTAACGCAGCGGATAGTTAAAATAATAATCTTTTATTATTTTATGAACAAAATTTAACAAGATTAAATTTTCACTTATTTAATGAAACATGCACATGATTAACGATCCCAAAAATCCAGTTACACCATAATAATTGTCATGAATATAAATCATAAGATGAGTAAACGATATACCTTTCTTGAAGAAACTGATTGAAGGAGAGAAACCTTTCTTGAAGAACCTGATTGAAGGAGAGAAACCTACGATCAAAAATATGACCGTCTCTTTGGATAGTCCACACTACACTTCAAACAACGTCAATGGATGCTAGTCCAAACCCAAGTAATAATCAATCAACCTTTGATTAATATTATGAACCCAAAATATGTAATATGTGTTTTTCCTTTTAGTTCATCGAAAGCATTAGAATCATTCAAAAATTACTTCGTAATATGATACACATATATGAATATATAATATATCCCATTTGTTTGGTAGCATAAAGTAAATCAAAAGAAATCAAGATTCGTTTGTTTGATAGCAAAAAGCAAATCAAAAGAAATCAAGATCATTTTCAAATACAATGCTATATTTTAAAAAGTCGTATTTCTCAAATACTTTAGGGGTAGTTTATGAAACTTATAATTAATAATTTCTATCATGTCACTTTCATGTGAATAGTAAATTAATTAATTTCGTTTCATTTACTATTCACATGAATAGTAAATGAATTAATTTCGATTTACTATTTTGTTACTTGAGTAATATATATACATCATATATATATTTTATTTGACGTCTCGGTGTATATGTGTGTGACCCCGAAGGCTCAAATGAGGTTGGCCATATAGTTATATGTTGTACCTTGCACATTAATCCTTCAGAACACATATTAGAGGTGGTGGAAGTGTTAAAAGACAATTATCTAATAAATTGGATAGTTGTTTGCTAATTGTATGAGATTATGAGTGTTAAAAGACAAAAAATAGCTACATATGATGATAGTTATCTGTCTTACTTGTCAAGATTATCTGAGAATGAGTATAACTAATGTTTGAGTGTACTTCTTGCAGCATGAGGAACCACTGGTAGAAGATGATGACGATGAAGATGACGATGAAAGTATAGTTTATGGCAGTACGACTTTAACCATTGAACATATTCTAGATTGGTTTATATGTATCATTTTTTAGTAGGGTTTTACACAAGCTTGGAGTGTGTAGTTGCAGTATGGCAAGTGTTCACAAGAAGGTGCTCAGTTTGAGACCAGGATTTATTTACTGGGAGACGAAATATGGTTTATATTCGAACGGTCCGAAGGAAGGTTTATCGTTGCATGGGATGATGTTCACAACTTTAATCATATTATATGATTAGGCTGTTTAGGTGTGAAGGCAGAATAGCTAACGTCTTTTGATCTGTTTAGCAATGCAAGCCTTAATATTTTGCACATTTTCAGCACCATATGCAGAATTATTAGAAGTTTTTTATATATCTATTGACCTAGTGTGTTTGTCTTTTAATGGTTAGACATTTAACTTGTAGTACTTAGGTTATTGATGATGTAAATTGTGGTAAACGATTTCCGATGTATATGCCACTTCTAATGAATGACTATAACCTCTGAAGGTTAATTTTGAACTGTTTAATTTTTTTCCAACCCTTATATTTGTCTGATTTTTATCAATAATATTTAGCCGCATAGCGCGTACCTTCAATCTTGTTAGTATCATATTAAGTGTTATAACAATTATCATTATTATTACTATAAGTATTATTAATGTTATTATCATTAGTAAATTATCATTTTAGTACTACTATTATTATTATGATTATGATTATGATTATGATTATGATTATTATTATTATTATTGTTATTTTAAAAACCATACAAATTATTATTATTTTTCACTAATATTAGTATTAATATCATTTTTGTAATTATTAGTTTTACTATTATTATTATTAACATAAGTATCGATTTTAACAAATATCGTTATTATTATTAGTATTATCGATAATAAGAAAGTTATTATTATTAGTAAATCATTATTATCAAAACTACCATTTTTGTTACAGATAAATATTTTGTACCTAAAATATACTTAATACATATATCATAATTATATTAATAGTTTTATACCTACATATCAAACATAATAACAATATTTAAATAAATACTTATATATAACAAACACATGATACTTTTATATAATACTAACCATATATATATAGATATATTAATATAACTAAATATATAGATATTAAACATTTTAAATATATACACAAACTAAATAAGTATAATATATAATTTAAGAAATAATATATAAACTTGTTCGATTACGATTATACATTTTAATTTATATACAAATGATATAGGTTCATGAATCCGAGGCCAATCCTGCATTGTTCAGTTTCGTCATATGTATTTTTACTATAAAATACAGTAAAGTGAGTTTCATTTGCTCCCTTTTTAAATGCTTTTGCAATATATATTTTTGGGACTGAGAATACATACGCTATTTTTATAACTGTTTTGCGAAATAGACACAAGTAATTGAAACTACATTATATGGTTGAATGGATCGAAGCCGAATATGCCCCTTTTAGCCTGGTAATCTAAGAATTAGGGAACATCAATAATTTTGAGAATTAGTGCACCCCTAATTGACGCGAATCCTAAAGGTAGATCTACGGGAACTAACAACCCCCATTCTGGAATTTGGAATGCTTTAGTACTTCGAGTTTATCATGTTCGATGGGTGTCCTGGAATGATGGGGATATTCTATATGCATCTTGTTAATGTCGGTTACCAGTTGTTCAATCCATATGAATGATTATTTTTGTCTCTATGCATGGGACGTATATTTATGAGAAATGGAAATGAAAATCTTCTGGTCTATTAAAATTATGGAAATGAATGATTACGATAAAGTAATGAACTCACCAATCTTTTGGTTGACACTTTAAAGCATGTTTATTCTCAGGTACGAAAGAAATCTACCGCTGTGCATTTGCTCATTTTAGAGATATTACTTGGAGTCATTCATGACATATTTCAAAAGACGTTGCATTCAAGTCGTTGAGTTCATCAAGATTATTATTATTAAGTCAATTATAGTTGGATATATTATGAAACGGTATACATGCTGTCAACCTTCGATGTGATAAAAGTTTGTCTTTTAAAAACGAATGCAATGTTTGTAAAATGTATCATATAGACGTCGAGTACCTCGCGATGTAACCAAATGTAATGTATTCGTCCAGATGGATTAGGACGGGTCATGAAAGATAATTAATGTAATTTTTATTTAACAAATTAATGATTGAATTTTATACCATAATGACCAAAATAAATAAATATAGCTAATTTAAGAATATGAGATTTTTCTGAAGACTTTTATTCGCCACTGAGTAAACAACGGAGCACAATATATCACCCCGTGAAAACCGTTATTTAAAAGTAATAAAATTTGAGGCTGCTACTTGGTTTTCACACGTTTCATCTAAGAGATTTTAATATACTATTATTATGTTTGTTATTATATTATAGTTATATTATATAAGATTCTATATATATATATATATATATATATATATATATATATATATATATATATATATATATATATATATATATATATATATATATGCATTATAGGAGACAGATTAACCCCACACTTGAATTATATCCGATGGCTTCCCTGTTGATATCAATTCACAATATGTATTAGTGTTTACTTTTCAAACATGACAACTTTTGTTATATATGTAAATGGTACACTAGGCTACCACATCCATCAACTCTTCATCTTTTTCTCCTACA
This sequence comes from Rutidosis leptorrhynchoides, assembly GCF_046630445.1. Classification (NCBI taxonomy): domain Eukaryota; kingdom Viridiplantae; phylum Streptophyta; class Magnoliopsida; order Asterales; family Asteraceae; genus Rutidosis; species Rutidosis leptorrhynchoides. The sequence goes on from NC_092337.1 coordinate 280,186,299, forward strand.
TCCACTTCCCCATTTTTGCTATCTCCTATCTCTTGTCTTTCAAACAAACACGTAACAATGTTGCAGCTACTGCTACTGTGACGATACTATTACTATTTTCGATTGTTACCATGTAGCACCATAAACCACCGTCCCACAGCCCACTATCGAAAGCCCACATCATATTTTCGATCTATTATGCTGTTGTGTTCCCATCAAAACTGCCACTCTCACTCTACTCTCGCTCCTCTTAACGATTGTAAATCTTCGACCACCACCCACTTCAACCCTCATCGACCATCTCCATCACCACCCATTTATATTAACCGTTGAAACAAACACCAAAACTTAATAAGTAAATAAACCGCATGTTCCATGATTCATATTCGATCACCAACACGATTACCACTTACAAACCACCACCTTAGAAACCACAACCAACATGCGTATCTATTTATTTTTTTCTGTTATTACTGTCTTTGCAATTATAAACAGTCCTAAACAACCACTAACAAATTGTCTTTAAGTCACATAAACTGCTACTCGATAATTGTTCCGTTCTGTCCAAAACAACCCAAAACAGAATCATCTTGTTTGCTACTTCAGACGACGAAGAGCACCACCACACTATTCATCATCTTCTTCACAATATCATCTAACAACCCACCATCATATCTTCTACTTTTCTGTTTTACAACCAAAGCTTTGCATACACGTATCCATCGATCTGTAACCAAATTCCTGTTATGTATTTTTTTTTTTGCTCAAGGAAACCTTCGTCGAGTACCCTTCAACTATTACCATACGATTGATTTATTTTCTGTTGAACTGAGATCAAACATCAAGCTGCTACTGCTACAACAGTTGTTCTACAAATTTCCGCTACCAAAACAGCTCTACAACCCTACCTTTACAGCTGCAACTTATTACTTATTTTATGTTCAATAAATACCAAACTAAAGTACACCTTTACAGCTACAACATGATTGATTCGTTCCTGTTTCAATTAATAAACCGAAAACATTTTTTTTACTTTAAGTTAGTGGGCTAACTAAGTGGATCCATTAATTCAAACAATTGGATTTTTATATATGGTCTCCTTCAAATTTAATTGGGTTACTTTGTTATACAAAGCCCATTTGAGTTCTAGGATAAGGGAACAAACAATTCAGCTTCAATAAAACTTGTTACCTATTACAATTCGATGGCTCCCTTTGTTACTGTTATTTGATGATGCGTATATATGAGTTGGTGTACAATGATGGGTTATGATGATGATCACGATTTAAGCATGATAATGATTAGAATATCGATGATGATATATGAAGTTATAAACTGAAGGTGATGTTAATTAAGATAATGATGGTTTGATCAATAATAAATTGATGATAAAGGAAGTTTATATTTAGGTTGAGGATGATAGAAGTTACACAGATTCATAAATAATAATAAATAGTAGCGGGTTTAATACAGAAACATACAAAGGGTCTGTTGGTTTGAGTGAGTGGTAGTGGAACAAGAGGTCTTGGGTTCAAGCCTGGGCAATGGCATTTTATTTTTAGGAGCTTGTTTTCATCAAAGGTTGTATTCTAAAATTATTTTATTATTATTATTATTATTATTATTATTATTATTATTAGTATTATTATTATTATTATTATTATTATTATTATTATTATTATTATTATTATTATTATTATTATTATTATTATTATTATTATTATTATAAAAATAATACATTTTATTATTATTATCATTAATATTACTATTAGTATCATTTTCATGATTATTATTATCATTATTATTATTACTATTGTTAACATTAATATATTTATTAACAAGTATTATTATTAAGTATTTTTATTATTAAGAATTTTTATCAAAATTAGTATTTTTATTGTAAAAATAATACAACCTTTTATCTTATTATTATTACTATCATTATTAATTTTTTTTATATATTTTAGTACTATTAATGTTTTATTATCAATATTATCATTATTATTAGTATTATTATTATTATTATTACAAGTATCATTATTATTAATACTATTCCTATTATTAATATTATAACAAATAAATAGTAATTATATAAAAATATATTTAATACATATAACATAACTATATTAATATTTTAAAAGTGCATATAAAATAAATATACTTAATTAATTAATAAAACCTATAAATTATTAAATATAACAATTATATTACTAATAATAATATATAAATTTGTTCGAATACAATTGTAGGTGTTAATATATATATATATATATATATATATATATATATATATATATATATATATATATATATATATATATATATATATATATATATATATATATATAAATGATATAGGTTCGTGAATCCGAGGCCAACCCTTCATTGTTCAGTTTCGTCGTATTAATATTTTTACGACAAAATATTGTATTGTGAGTTTCATTTGCTCCCTTTTTAAATGCTTTTGCAATATATATTTTTGGGACTGAGAATACATGTGCTGCTTTTACAAATGCTTTACGAAATAGACACAAGTGATCGAAACTACATTCTATGGTTGGATTATCAAACCGAATATGCCCCTTTTTAGCTTGGTAGCCTAAGAATTGGTGTTTATTATAATTGCCACCAATTGACTCGAATCTTAAAGATAGATCTATGTGCACTAACAAGCCCCAGTCAGAGAATTTGAACTGCTTTAGTACTTCAATTTATCATGTCCGATGTGAGTCCTGAAATGATGGGGATATTCTATATGCATCCTGTTAAGGTCGGTTACCAGGTGTTCAATCCATATGAATGAATTTTAATTCGCGAGTTACGCGTGTCAATATATGAAATCTTGTGGTCTATTTAAATGATGGAAATGAATGTTTACGATAAACTAATGAACTCACCAACCTTTTGGTTGACACTTGAAAGTATGTTTATTCTCAGGTATTAAAGAAACATTCCGCTGTGCATTTGCTCATTCTAGAGATATTACTTGGAGTCATTCATGACATATTTCAAAAGACGTTGCATTCGAGTCGTTGAGTTCATCAAGATTATTATTAAGTCAATTATTGTTGGATATATTATGAAATGGTATGCATGTCGTCAACTTTCAATGTAATAAAATTTTGTCTTTTAAAAACGAATGCAATGTTTGTAAAATGTATCATATAGAGGTCAAGTACCTCGCGATGTAATCATATGTTATTGTATTCATCCTTATGGATTAGGACGGGTCGTTTCATGTGGTATCAGAGCGGTGGTCTTAGCGAACTAGGTCTTGCATTAGTGTGTCTAACGGGTAGTTGTTTAGATGCATTAGTGGGTCTGGACTTCGACCGTGTCTGCATGTCAAAAGTTTTGCTTATCATTTCTAGTCGGAAATAATCTGCTTATCATCCTTAGGAAATTACCTGCTTATCATTCTTAGTCTAGACACATCTTACTGCATTGACTCCATGAATAGTGTATAGACAAAATTCATATCTTAGTTTATATGCTAATTCACATCTTAGCACATCTGTTACTGTAAACTTTGCCTGACATATTCAGTAAATTCTTCCGTAATCTACGAAACCTTTTACTCTATATATATAGATATTCTATGTAATTAGAATACCATCTGATAGCCAGAAATCATTTTATATTGAAAAGTCCTTTATTTAATCGTACGAAATGGAACTCGCCACTAGTTCAAGTCCCTCGAATTCCGATATGGAGTTTCACTCAAGCTCCGAAAACAGTGTCACCGGAATGAATCAACCAATAAGCCATCATTTATTGTGGATGAATTGGAGATGGGTTCGTAGACTACTTAATCATTGGAGACAAGAAGAAGGTGATCCTTTCCACCAACCGAATTCACCTCTTGGTGAAAAACCTGAAACACACTTACCGGAGAACCTATCTAAAACACCATTTTCAGCCTTATTTCCAGAGTATCTCGACACGATTATATTTTATCCACAATTCTAAACCTTATTCATCCACTAGTACCTACCGACAATCATTCTGGAGTAATAACAGAAGTCAACGAGCTTCGCGCCCGAGTTGTAGCCTTGGAAAATATGGTGCAAAACATACCAGCTTTGGCAACATCACCGGCACCAACAGTACCACCAACATCAACACCAGTACCACCAACAACCCAAGTTTCAACATCACACGCCTCAACATCACAATCTATACCTCGAGCATAATCTTGTTCTACATCGGTTATCTTCGTTTTACATGATGTTCTACATCATTGATCTTCGTTCGACATGACAATTATGTAATCTCTAATGTTTTAGAGATTATATATTCTTGTTCTAACTATAAATCAAATGAGATTACTATCATATTAACTCATTAAATCCATATTACATCTGAAGAAAATATATATGTATATATGTTTCCATAAAGATTGTAATTAAAAATTCTTTTGTGCAAACTGTTAATGGTGAAAATATTTTAACGGGTAGGTAATACCCGAGGAATATTTAGCTTCATATTAACATGTTATACTGTACATTCTTCAAATCCGATTCAACAAGTCATTTACTATCCTACTTACATCCACAGATATACGAATCCGTTCACCACAGAATAACCATTTTCATTCAATTTCATATTTGGATTTTGACCTATCAGAATCCAACAAGTGGCATAATGAAGAAAAACATTGGACAAAATAAAAATTTGTTAGAAACAAACAAATTAACTATAAGAAATTCTGTTAAGAAACCACGCTAACAAAATCCTAGCTAACTGTTCCTAGCTAATTGTTAATTCCTTATTACATTTATTTATCGCAATTTAATTATCGCAATTTTATTTATCGTCATTTAATTTCTGTTATTTATTTTATGCACTTTAAATATCGGGACACGTATACAAGGTTTTGACATATCATATCGACACACATATATATATATATATATATATATATATATATATATATATATATATATATATATATATATATATATATATATATATATATATATATATATATATATATATATATATATATTATTTGGAATAACCATAGACACTCTATATGCAGTAATGTTCGATTTAGCTATACAGGATTGAGGTTGATTCTACAATAATATATATACTTTGAGTTGTGACCGAGTCTGAGACATGTATATAACGGGTCACGACACGTATTAATTAATTCGAATATTATATATTAAACCATATATGAATTGCTGAACTACTAATTGTGGACTCCTAACTATGGACTAATGACATTGAACAATTAAAATGAATTAAAATAGTGATTATAACATATGAAACTAAACAATTCTTCAAGTTTGCCACTTGACTTCATCTTAAATCTTATTTGTATCTTGATGATTACAATCTGCGTTCAAACCTTTCATGATTCTTGAAAACACCTCAATCGAGAGGATGAACCAACCGCACCTCATCTACGGAAGAAAAGATTGGTACATATAATTATACACCTGAAAACACTCGGAACCTGAGTAAACGTTTAACACGTATCTATGCTAGCTCCCTTGGCGTTGTCATTACCAGAAATAACATTGCAATCCCTTTCCAAAGTAGCCAATTTTGTCACAGCTCCAGCAAATCAACTTCGACTTTCATTTGGATTAGCCTTATTATAACCATGATATATAAGTTTACCTTTCATCATTGTTACCGGGGAACCTTTTATATTTCACCATATTATCAGCAGACGTACTAGCAACCTCGTTACTCTTTGGCTTAAATCTCTCCGACAAATCACTATATTTATCTATTGAAATCTTTTCATGAACTCATCGACATCTTGTAAAGATAATTACCATACCAAATACCGGGAAGCACCAATCGATAATCTCAAATCTCTCAGTGATTCTACGATAACAATTATATATATATATATATATATATATATATATATATATATATATATATATATATATATATATATATATATATATATATATATATATATATATTGATGGAATACCACATGTAAACAAGTCACAAAACATATTTATGTATGTATATGTATTCGTGTATATATGTATAGCAAGCGGAAGCAATTTTAATTGTTTGCATGTGTATTTTAACCCTTTTAAAATGTATTCCATTAAAAGATCTAGTCTTGTATAATATACTAAAATGTAAATAGAGCTAGTTAGGGTGTTTATACCTTCTCCAAAATGGAGGTTGAAGCAAGAAGATGAAGATGATGAAGATGCTAGTTTTTCACTTGAAACCTCAAGCCTTTGATACCCACAAACCTTGAATCAACACCCTTCTTGTTGGTTAGGATTTAAGACACAAGTTTACTAGCAAAAATCAATCAAAGAACCCTTGTTCTTGCTCCAAAAATTCGGCCAAAATGGAAGGGAGGAGGAAGAGTATTTTTGCTAATTCAAAAATGCAAGAGAGATGTGTGTGAAAAGATACAAAAGGTGTGTCAAACAATTAGGTGGAGTTAATTACAAGTTAAAGCAAAGCATGGGGTGTCTTGGGACTCCCCAAAACCGTCCCCCTTAGCCCCATATTTTTTTTTTTTTGCTAAACTTTTATAAACTTGTAATTATTTCCATGATACTTGCATCTTTTATAATTTTATAAAACCTTTTATAAAATTATACTTTATAAACCAATTATAAAATGTAACACACATATGAGTTTAATCAAATAATTAAACTTGCATTTATAATTATCCAAATAATTATTTCTTGCATTTCATCTTTAGAATACCAAATTCTAAAGTCTAAGTGTCGAGTATTTATTTTAAAGATCCAATCATTAAAACAGATACTTAAAGATGTTGACGGTTTGTTATTGGGTATGACCTGACTTGGATCATAACATGTTAGCCACATTAGTTTAATATGTCTATCAGGCATATGAAATACCTTCATATATATATATATATATATATATATATATATATATATATATATATATATATATATATATATATATATATATATATATATATATATATATATATATATATATATATATATATATATATATATATATATATATATAACTTCTACCTCCTGGATTTACGAACTTCAATTCTGATTTTCTGAAAAACGCTTTAGCCTATGAATCAGTTTTCTGAGTTTTGAAAAAAAAAAAGCTAATGAAGCAGTAAAAACTAAAGAATGCCTTAACAGTCAAAAGTTTGATAATAAAGAATGGCAGGCTGAAAAAGCTCAAAAGTTTTGACACTGAAAACGGATTGAGCGAACCATGAAGAAGATCAAGGACAAATACAAGGACCAAACTCTGTATTTAAAGAATCCTGATGATTCTGTTTCTGATGAAATCTTTAGCGAATACCTTGCTTCTGAATCTAAACCCTTACGGACAATCTTCATCATCATCCATCGATAATAGAAATTATAAGATATCATCATATCTTTCATAATAAATATCCTCCATATTTCTAAAGATATTTTCATAACTATTCTTATCTGAAATCATTTATCTCTTCGCGATATTTGTATTACATTAGAAAGTAAACTGTCTTAGTTTCTAAATTCTGAATAATTCGAATGTAAAATATGAATGTTATTGAAGTAGTTTTGGGAATTGAAGCATGAGTTAGTATAATATAATGACACTTGATCAACGTGATTATATTACAGTAAGTCATGCTGAGTTTCTAAATGGAACGTGATGATTCACAGATCATAACGTTATCATGTGCCATGTTACACGACTCTTACATTCTATCTAATATATATGAACATATCAAGAACATAATTACTTGATAGTTCTATCTTTTCTCTTGAATTCTGGCGATTTTAACCAATCAAGATCGTGCTATTAAAAATTCTCTCTTAGAACATTAACTCTGTTCATTCCAAAAATTCGTATCTACAAATTCTGGACCGTTACTCGCTCTACTAGAGGTCGGGAGGATAATAAAAAGGCAAAGAGCTCTAAAATATAAGAGAAAATATAAAGCCCAATAACAACACGGAGGTTACAAACCGTGGATATTAATACGAATAACAATATAAAGACACGGTATAATTAAGAATAGTATCATCCCAAGGTTATATTAAAAGTAGACAGATTTTTCTGGTGGAAGATTGAAAAGAAGGATGACACAACTGATAATTAGGAAAATATCAGGGATTAGAACTGGATTAAGTATTTTCACAATCTTTTGAATTTGGAGATTGAGTATAGGAATGGTAAAAGTAATGGAACGGAAGAAGTTAATTTATAGTGAAATATCTGATAAAGAAATCAAGGTAGATCTCCGCATTTAATTAGAGAGATACTAATTTTCTGAATTACCGAAGAATCAAATCTTTTAGATTTCGAAGATTTTCTTTAAAATCCCTTGAACTCCGGAAATCAACCATATCTACGTCAAAGGATATGACGAAACATTATTTTCTCATTTCACTCTTTTGTGATAGCTTCACTTATACTCTTCGCGTAATCGAATTATTTTATCCATATTACTCAATGATGATAAAACTCTAATTTCTAGCTTGTATGCGTCATGAAAACATACTTATTGTCAGCCATGATCATCTCAATCAAATTTCGGGACGAAATTTCTTTAACGGGTAGGTACTGTGACGACTCGGAAATTTCCGATCAAATTTAAACTTTAATCTTAATATTATCTCGACATGATAAGCAAAGTCTATTAAATTGAATCTCAAAATTTTTGAACTATTTCCGTACATTCATTTGACTTCGACCAGTTCCTGACGATTCACGAACAGTTAATTGTAAATAGATATGTGTGTATATATATATGTATATAATAATTGAAAATATAATTTGAAATATTATATGTTGTTGTTATTAAATGAATCATGTAAAATAAAATAAAAATAGGATCTTATAATAACTATTATTTAAAACATATCTATATATAAATAAAATATATTGAATAAATCTATATAGTTTCGAATTCATTTGTAAATAATAATAGCACTCAATTGTCATTCGATGTATATTAAACAAGTAAAATATGCACTTATATGATTTTAAAATAAACTGTGATCCGAAAATGAGTAATATAAATTTTAGACTTATTAAAAGTGTATTTAGGAACTATTTGTTGAATTTTAAAACTTTTTAGATTTTACTTAGGGTTGGGAGTGGATAATTAATGTAATTTTTATTTAACAAATTAATGATTGAATTTTATACCATAATGACCAAAATAAATAAATATAGCTAATTTAAAAATATGAGATTTTTCTGAAGACTTTTATTTGCCACTGAGTAAACAACGGAGCACGATATATCACCCCGTGAAAACCGTTATTTAAAAGTAATAAAATTTTAGGCTGCTACTTGGTTTTCACACGTTTCATTTAAGAGATTTTAATATACTATTATTATGTTTGTTATTATATTATAGTTATATTATATAAGATTCTATGTGTGTGTATATATATATATATATATATATATATATATATATATATATATATATATATATATATATATATATATATATATGCATTATAGGAGACAGATTAACCCCACACTTGAATTATATCCGATGGCTTCCCTATTGATATCAATTCACAATATGTATTAGTGTTTACTTTTCAAACATGACAACTTTTATTATATATGTAAATGGTACACTAGACTACCACATCCATCAACTCTTCATCTTTTTCTCCTACATCCACTTCACCATTTTTGCTATCTCATATCTCCTGTCTTTCAAACAAACACGCAACAATGTTGCAGCTACTGCTACTGTGATGATACTATTACTATTTTCAGTTGTTACCATGTAGCACCATAAACCACCGTCCCACAGCCCACTATCGAAAGCCCACATCATATTTTCGATCTATTATGCTGTTGTGTTCCCATCAAAACTGCCACTCTCACTCTACTCTCGCTCCTCTTAACGATTGTAAATCTTCGACCACCACCCACTTCAACCCTCATCGACCATCTCCATCACCACCCATTTATATTAACCGTTGAAACAAACACCAAAACTCAATAAGTAAATAAACCGCATGTTCCATGATTCATATTCGATCACCAACACGATTACCACTTATAAACCACCACCTTAGAAACCACAACCAACATGCGTATCTATTTATTTTTTTCTATTATTACTGTCTTTACAATTATAAATAGTCCCAAACAACCACTAACAAATTGTCTTTAAGTCACATAAACTGCTACTCGATAATTGTTCCGTTCTGTCCAAAACAACCCAAAACAGAATCACCTTGTTTGCTACTGCAGACGACGAAGAGCACCACCACACTATTCATCATCTTCTTCACACTATCATCTAACAACCCACCATCATATCTTCTACTTTTCTGTTTTACAACCAAAGCTTTGCATACACGTATCCATCGATCTGTAACCAAATTCCTGTTATGTATTTTTTTTTTGCTCAAGGAAACCTTCGTCGAGTAACCTTCAACTATTACCATACGATTGATTTGTTTTCTGTTGAACTGAGATCAAACATCAAGCTGCTACTGCTGCAACAGTTGTTCTACAAATTTCCACCACCAAAACAGCTCTACAACCTGTAGCGACCCGACCAAATCGTCATTGACGGCGCCGTCTACTTAGGTCCCGTTACGTGGTCATAAGTCTTTAAAACAACGTTTGACCAAAAGATATGTCGCATTCATTTCAAATGTAAAGGTTGTTCAAGTTTACAAGAATAGTTCCACCACAAGTTACGATACAAAGTTTTAAGTACAAATGAAACTTATGCGACACAATTTAAAAGTATCCAAAAGACGCTCCATGTATGCATATATACTCGACATCCAATGCAAGTATCAAAATAATGAGCGGAAGCATGTATCATGTATCGTTCAAGGACCTGAGAAAAACATAGAAATCTGTCAACGAAAATGTTGGTGAAATCATAGGTTTAAGTAAGTAAGTACAAGTGAACCACAAGATTTGCATCAATGAAATAATAGTAATACATTCCAAAAGTTTGTTTCACGAGCACCCAATTATCAAAGCTTAACATTCCTTCCATTGTATACCCCATCACTTAGTGCTAGAACAAACACTGATTCTCGAAAATATATTTCATCCGTAGACGGTAGCGAACCGTCAAAGATGAGGGTTGTCAACCCATATGGCCATATAACATAAGTTCTCGCTTACACCCGGCAAGTGTAACTAATGATAATCGAATTGAGGATTTTTGTTCTAAACTCGTATGTAGAATGTTTGTTTTCCCGTTCTTGTGTTCACTTAGTTCAAAAGAATCGTTTA